>NC_143063.1:25008928-25328571 GCF_052426305.1 Pelodiscus sinensis | reverse complement strand
ATGAAGCCCGGAATTTAAATATCATAGAATCATAGAATCATAGGACTGGAAGGGACCTTGAGAGGTCATCGAGTCCAGCCCCCCTCCCTCAAAGCAGGACCAATCTCTGTCTACACCATCCCTGACAGATGTCTATCTAACCTGTTCTTAAATATCTCCAGAGAGGGAGATTCCACCACCTCTCTTGGCAATTTATTCCAATATTTGACCACCCTGACAGGAATTTTTTCCTAATGTCCAATCTAAACCTCCCTTGCTGCACATTACTCCTTGCCCTGTCCTCAGAAACCAAGAGGAACAAATTTTCTCCTTCCTCCTTGTGACACCCTTTTAGATATTTGAAAACCGCTATTATGTCCCCCCTTAATCTTCTTTTTTCCAAACTAAACAAGCCCAGTTCATGAAGCCTGGCTTCATAGGTCATGTTCTCTAGGCCTTTAATCATTCTTGTCGCTCTTCTCTGTACCCTTTCCAATTTCTCCACATCTTTCTTGAAATGTGGCGCCCAGAACTGGACACAGTACTCCAGCTGAGGCCTAATTAGTGCAGAGTAGAGTGGCAGAATGACTTCACGAGTTTTGCTTACAACACACCTGTTGATACAACCTAGAATCATATTTGCTTTTTTTGCAGCAGCATCACACTGTTGACTCATATTCAACTTGTGGTCCACTATGACCCCTAGATCCCTTTCCGCCATGCTCCTTCCTAGACAGTCGCTTCCCATCTTGTATGTATGGAACTGATTGTTCCTTCCTAAGTGGAGCACTTTGCATTTCTCTTTATTAAACTTCATCCTGTTTATCTCTGACCATTTCTCTAACTTGCTAAGGTCATTTTGAATTATGTCCTTATCCTCCAAAGAAGTTGCAACCCTACCCAGTTTGGTATCATCTGCAAACTTAATAAGTGTACTCTCTATCCCAATATCTACATCATTGATGAAGATATTGAACAGTACGGGTCCCAAAACAGACCCTTGCGGAACTCCACTTGTTATCCCTTTCCAGCAGGATTTAGCACTGTTAACAACAACTCTCTGACTACGGTTATCCAGCCAATTATGCACCAACCTTATCGTGGCCCATCTAAGTTATATTTGCCTAGTTTATCAATAAGAATATCATGCGAGACCGTATCAAATGCCTTACTAAAGTCCCGGGCTTCATTTGCATGTTCCTGGGTGGGCACCCTTTTTAAATCCCCTTAGTTCGAACTGACTGCCCGCGGCTACACACGGCAGTCAGAAGTTAATCCGAACTAAGTCCTTAGTTCGGATTAATTGTTACTCCTCCTGCAATGAAGTATAACAGTTAATCCGAACTAAGGGCTTCGTTCGGATTAACTTCTTACTGCCACGTGTAGCTGCGGGCAGTCGGTTCAAACTAAGGGGATTTAAAAATGGCGCCCGCCTGGGAACATGAAAATGAAGCCTGGATATTTAAATCCCGGGCTTCATTTGCAAGTTCAAATGCCTACATTAGCCACCCTAGTTCGAACTAGGGGGCTAGTGTAGACATACCTTAAGGGTACATCTACACAGCAGCATTATTTCAGACTAGCTGATGTTATTCCAAAATAACACAGTGTGCATCTACACTATGAGCCTTTATTTTGAAATAATGTCAAGTTGGAGGACTTCTTACTCTGACTCATGGTAACTCATGGTAACTCTCATTTCATGAGGAGTAAGGGAAGTCGAAGGAAGAGTGTTCTTCCTTCCACTTCCTGCTATGTAGGCAGCACCAAAATCTGAAATACGCTGTTTTGACTTAAGCTACACAATTGATGTAGCTGAAGTTGTGTAGCTTAATTCAACTTTAGCCCTGCTGTGTACACATACCCTAAGGTACCATAGAACTATTAAATCACTAAAAACACGAAATCTGAAAAAATGGAAATCCATAAAGTGAAAAGCTCTTGTAGATAGGAACAAAAAACAAACTAAGCCTGGCTACTATGGAAAAAATTGTATACCACAAAAAAATTCTCAAGAAAAATTCAGAGATATGAAAGGCGTTCCTGAAAGTAGCAGAATGATCCTATTAAATGCCTATCCCTCACCCCTTTATCACCCACTTCCTTTCCCCCTTTTCTCTTTCTCTCTCCTCTGCAGTTTTGCTTCTTTTCTTTATCTTATTCTAATTTACTTTTTCCCATTTTTCTGCACCTAAAATAAGTCAAAGTAAGATTCAAAACTAATTGGATTTAAAAACAAATGTTGTTTTGTAGACTTTGAAATACAAATTGATTTGTGTTTTAACCATATTATATATAATCCAAGCTTTCAAATATAGTTAAAATAGGGTAGCAAATGCTTAACACACTCTGAGAAGTGTGTGTTATGAGATGTTTATGTGTAGTTTGTTTTTTCTCTGATAATAGGTTAATAGGGAAAAAAGAAACAACATACAATCTTGCTAATTTTATAAATTTTTATCTTTCAGAGAAGATACAAATCACATTTTCCCCCAAATGATAAGCTACAAACCCTTAGGTTGGATAAAATTGACTAATTTCTGCGGCTCAGGATCAAATTCTCCCCAGGATGTTCATTCTACATATGGCTTCAGTGGGAATTCACACATATACCAGTAGCAGAATTAGGTTTTTGGCTATCTTAGAACTCCTTTAGTCTGATTAAACTCTTAGGGTATGTCTACACTGCAACATTATTTTGAAATAACAAGCTTTATTTCAAAATAACTTTGTGTCTACACAGCAGGCATTTATTTTAAAATAATGTCAAAATACTGTTAAGCTGGAGGACTTTTTACTCTAACTTCAGTAATGTTCATTGTACGAGGAATAAGGGAAGTTGGAAGAAGAGTGCTCTACTTCAAAATAAGTGCTGTTTAGACACTCCCAATTTCAAAATAAGTGATTTCAAAATGAGCTACGCAATTGACGTTGCTCAATTTGCGTAGCTCATTTTGAGTTAAACCCTACTGTGTAGACGCACCCTTAGTTACGCACATGCAAGTTGGTAACTCCTTTCAAATCAATGACATTACAACAGTGTACATTCAGTTTAGCCCTGAACAGAATTAGGTCTTCTATTCCTAGGTTTTCCACAAAGTGGGTAAAAAAAGAAATATAGATTAAAAAAAAAATTAAAAAGGACGCTGTCAAGATAAATGTGTTAACACAGTCATGAAAGACTTTTAATCAAAGCCTGGGAAGGGGGAAAAAAAGACATTTACTAAGTTATGTTTCTTCAGGGCCAGGGTAAATGCAAAAGAATGAAGAACTAGACATTCTTTGTAGTTGATATAAAAGGCAGCATCTGTCAGAAAATTGTTCCCTTGTAGGACAGCAATGGAAGTGCTTTTTGACAATTCTAATCAAGGATGTCCTAGTTAGTATTCAAGATGGCCCTGGTGATAAATTACATGAATAACTTTGGTTCTTTGTCAGGACCTGGATAATATCTGTCTATAACACATCTGTATCAGTGCACACTTAATTACTGACTAAAGGACAGATACAGAAGCACAAAAGTTTTCTACACATCCTTTATACCCAGAAAATGACAAATTCATGTAAATTATGGCATACATTACAGAAGCAGACATTATGTTCAATTTCTCTGTCACTCATTATACACTAGTGGGGGCACATGGCCCATACTACTTTGGAGCCATGCAAGAAAAGAGCTTATTTGAAGAGTTTACTTATTTTAACAAAATAAAAGTCACTCTCTCTTTTAGCAAGACCATTTCAGTAACACATATAGGAAAATCATTCAATGAGAAATCTGCTTGAGTAGAGACTCCAGGATTTGGTCCTATATGAGCAAGGAAATCTTACTTATTACTAGTCTAATGATTACTTGAAAAGAGTATTTATAAACATTTACTTTGATGGCCTCCTTATATTTGTTCTGAAAGGTTTTAGGTGTATTTTTTTTCTGTTTGCAATAATTGTTGCAGAAAGAAAAGGCATTGCTAATAATATTCTGAATAGCTAGTAACTCTGCAAGTATTTCATATTTGGTCCAGCAGTGTGAATATACACTTATATGAAAGTTCTTCGAATGGTGTCCCTGTGGGTGCTTCACTCTGGTGTTGGTGTGTCCTCGCACTGTTGAGCAGAGATTTTTAGCCTAGCAGTGCCTTCCCACACCGCATATGTACAGCAGCCATCTCGTTCTGTTTTCATCAGTTAGCTGTGCGCATGGCACAAGTCTCCTTCTGTTCCTTTTCTACTGTCCTCGGCAGAAGACGGAGTTTCCAGCAGTGTTCTCCTCAGTTGAGAAAAAGATATAAATATATAGTAAGTTGTAGTTTATTCAGTTTAGGGTTAGTAGTGCTAGTTAGTTACCATTAGTAGTGCTAGTTAGTTACCATTTAAAAAATGCTACTCCCTGTTTTTTCCTCCCTTCGTTTGGTTCCCGCTCCAAATTCTTGGCCCCAGTCAGCATTATGCAAGGCTTTAAAAAAATGTGACTCCTGCAAAGAGTCGATGCTCACTTCAGATGGGCACGCCTCATGTATAAAGTGTCTAGGCCAGGGTGGGCAATAATTTTTGCAGGGGAAGCACTTAATGAATTTTGGTACATGGTCACAGGCCAGCTCCAGCTCTCGAAAGGGGCAGGGCCTGAAGCAGAAGGGGCGAGAAATTAGCCTCTCTCCAGAGTTGTCTGGGGAAGGAGGCTTTGAATTAAAAATACAGCAAAGGGCTCATGGCTCCTGGACCTGCCACGACCACATTGTCTGGCTGCTGCCTAGAGTTGCTGAGGCTGTTTAAAAGACTGACAGGGTAGGGCCATGATGGGGAGCTGTGAGCCATATAAATAGGATCCTATGCCTGAACCATCACACAGAAATTCAGTGGCACAGGCAGATGCAGTCCATGGGCCAGATCAAAGAGTTAGGTGGGTCGGATTTGGCCCCCGAGCCACATCTTGCTCAGTCCTGGCCTAGGCAAAGGCCATGTGGCACAAAAGTTCCCACATTGTCAAAGTATGACTGCTAGGGCCAGGAAGGACCAAAAGATGAGGCTCAAGAACTTGCTTTGTCAGAAATGTCTTCAACCACCAGAAGCCAAAACAATGCCTCCTTCAGAACCTGTAATACTGAGGAAAAAGTCTAACTCGCCACCCATAAGGGATTCATATAAGTCCTGGACCTCTCCAGCATGTTTCCTGCCTGCCATGCCATCCACTTCATATGCTGGGAGCTCACCTGTGCCATCAACATTCGGCACAGAGTATAAATGAAAGATGGCACCAACCCAGGATGCCGAGCAGGAACCCAAAAGAAAGAGTATCGTGCCAGCACCGTCAGCACAGACACCCACAAATATGCCACCTCCGCTAGTGCTGAAAGATGCTACGGCACTGCAACTACCAGACTCCCGATGCCCAAAGGCACCTCAACATCCTTCTGCACTGCGCCAAGTCTAAACAGAGCGAACCACAGTCTTGGCACAGGACACCACAAATCATCAGTAAGAAGCCTCCTCATTCTACTAGGATTGTGGAACCTAGCCCGCACCAACGTTTTCCCAAAAACATTTCTTTGTCTCGTACACCATCATCTCTGGGTACCGTACCTGGCACAAGACAAGACAGTCACTTTTCTTTCCAGCATTCCTTACCAATGGCTTCAGTGAACTCTTGGTGCACAAGCAGTCATAGATCTTCATACCATCCACCTCAACTTTCTTGGTTTAACCACCTATGGCCATATACATCCCAACAATATCAAACCCAGAGGCCACCCTGGGAACCATGGGGCCAATACCACTCTTGACCATCTCATCGATACTGATCTTGTCACTCAACTGTGCTCACCCCAATGTGCACGCCAGCAAAATTTCCTCCACAAATGGTTCAATCCTCTCCAGCTCATCCCCCCCTCAACAATGTCAGCCATGACTCAAACCAGTCCAACAGAGGATGATGATGACATACCTCAGTCAGACTCAGACAGCCACTCCCTTCTCCGGCAATCTTCATCCTCCCCAGAAGGACAAAGTGGTGTTTCCCTCCGCCTCTTCTCCACCAGCAGAAACAGATCTGAAACAATTTCAGGAGTTATTCAAAAGGGTAGCACAGTCACAAGACATACCCTTACAAGAGGTGCAGGTAAACCAGCAAAAACTCTTAGAATTTTACAACCTTACTCAAGACACTTTTACCCAGCTGGGTCTTTTAATAAATGTACAGAAATTTACTCTGGATCCCACCCAGGCTGTGTCCAGACTCAGGGGTTTTTTCGGGAAAAGTAGCCTTTTTCCGAAAAAACTTCCCCTGCGTCCAGACTCAAGCCGCGTTCTTTCGAAATTAAATCGAAAGAACGCAGCTTTTCTTTCGATGGCGGTAAACCTCATTTCACGAGGAAGAACGCCTTCTTTCGAAAGTTCCTCTTTCTAAAGAAGGTGTTCTTCAATGTAAATAGGGCTTCTTCGAAAGAGAGCATCCAGACTCACTGGATGCTTTCTTTCGAAAAAGCAAGCCGCTTTTTCGAAAGTTCAACGTGCAGTCTAGACGCTCTCTTTCGAAAGAGGCTCTTTCGAAAGTATCTTTCGAAAGAGCCTCTTTTGAAAGAGGCTTGCAGTCTAGACATAGCCCCAGAGAATAGAATGCATCAGAGTGTTTCTAGATGGGCAGGGCGTTTCTTCCCTTGAGCCATTTCCAAATGCTGTGCAATGTTGTTCAAACTATTTTACAGTCCCCAGTGATATTGGTCCAAATATGTCTACAGGCCCTATGACATATAGCAGCCATGATCTTAGTGGCATCCTTGGCGAGACTCCATATGATATGCCTACAAGTGTGGCTGGCATACATGTATATCCCCAATTGACACAGCTTGCCAAGCAAGTTACACCCACATCACTAATGCTCACATCCCTGCAATGGTGGAACTGCCCACACAATCTTCTATCCGGAGTCCCCTTCTATCACCTAGCTCCCTCGTGGGTATTCACTACAGATGCTTCCCTTCTAGGCTGGGAAGCCCACTGCAGGCATCACGTAGTGCAAAGCAGATGGTCACAACAAGAGTTAGTAAAGGTTCACAATCATGCTGGAAGGGCATAACAAGTGGGGTTCTTCAGGAGTCCGTTTTGGGACCGGTTCTATTCAATATCTTCATCAATGATTTAGATGATGGCATAGAGTATGCTTATTAAGTTTCAAGATGATATCAAGCTGGGAGGGATTGCAAGTACTTTGGAGAATGGGGTCAAAAATCAAAATGATCTGGACAAACTAGAGAAATGATCTGAGGTAAAAAGAATGAAGTTTAGTAAGGATAAATGCAAAGTACTCCACTTAGAAAAGAACAATCAGTTTCACACATATAGAATGTAAAGTGATTGTTTAGGAAAGAGTACTGCTGAAAGGGATTTAGGAGTCATAGTGGACGACAAGTTAAATATGAGTCAGCAGTGTGACACTGTTACAAAAAAAAGCTAACATGATTCTGGGATGCATTAACAGGAATGTTGTGAGCAAGACATGAGAAGTCATTCTTCTGCTCTACTCTGCACTTTGGCCTCAATTGGAATATTGTGTCCAGTTGTGGGCACTATGGGTACGTCTAGACTACAGGGTTTTGTTGACAGAAGTTTTGTCGACAGATTCTGTCGACAAAACTTCTGTCGACAAAGTGCATCTAGACTACCTCAAGCCATAGACAAAACTATTTGCTTTGTCGACAGAGAGCGTCCAGACTGCAGGGCGCTCTGTCGACAGAAGAAAGTACCCGGAACTGCTTTGCCAGGTCACAGGGGCAGCATGTACTTCCTGGTGCTGCTGCCTGCACTTTGCAGAGACACATGCTAAAAAGGACACCCCCCACGACTAGCCATTGCTCTGCTGCTGCAGCTGCCTAGAGGGATAGCAAAGGTTCTGCAGTGCCTGTTTGGAGTGCCCTGCTTCCTGGCATGGCACAGCAGTGGGGGGGGGGGGAGGGAGAGTTTGAAGGTTTTTCCAAACCTTTCTTTACCATGGAGCGAGAGCTTCCCCTGGCCAGGCGCTGGCCCCACTCCACGGTGCTTCAAATGCTGCTGCAACTGCATGAGATTATCATGCTGTTAATGCCTGGTCCGGAACCTGAACCCAGACTGGATCCCCTCCTTCAGGATGCAGCAGCACTGTTCCTGCCTCCGAACTTTTTCCCGGACAGGCGATGTTGGAGGATGGAAACAAGTATGGACTGGTGGGACCAGCTCGTAATGGAGCAGTGGGATGATCAGGCTTGGCTCCAAAACTTCAGGATGCGGAAGTCCACCTTCCTGGAGCTTTGCAACTGGCTTGCCCCCACCCTGCAACGACAGGACACCCACCTGCGCCCTGCCATCCTGCTGGAGAAAAGGGTAGCTATTGCCCTCTGGAAGCTGGCCACTCCTGATAGCTACCGGTCAGTGGGACAGCAGTTTGGTGTGGGGAGATCTACTGTAGGTGCTGTGTTGATGGAGGTAAGTCCCTTCAGGACGGGGGGAGGGCAGTCCGTAAGGGGACTGTAACCGAAAAAGGGTGGGTGGGGGTTAATGGAGGGGAGGTGGTGGAGGGCTCCTGTGTCTTACACCATGATACTACTGGGAGCAATCACTGGGGGGGGGGGGGGCTGGGTTCTTGGGGGGGGGCGGATGGTCGCCAAAGGACTTGGGCAACCCCTTTGACTTCATAATCTGTGTTTGTTTGTATGTGTCTATTTTTGCAGGTGGTGAGGGCCATCAACTCACAGCTGCTGAATCGGATTGTCCGCCTCGGAGACCTAGACACGATCATGGCTGGTTTTGCAGGGCTGGGATTCCCAAACTGCAGAGGAGCGCTCGATGGAACACACATTCCCATCCGTGCACCACCCCATCAAGCCGCCCGGTATATCAACAGAAAAGGGTACTTTTCCATTGTGCTGCAGGCCCTGGTGGACCACCGTGGACTATTTACGGACCTGTGTGTGGGGTGGTTGGGCCAGGCACATGATGCTCGGGTCTTCCGCAATTCACACCTGTACGAAAGGCTGCAGACAGGAACCTTCTTCCCCCAGCGAACCTCTGCTATCGGGGATGTAGAGATGCCGGTCTGCATTGTGGCCGATGCGGCGTACCCCCTCATGCCCTGGCTTATGAAGCTATACACAGGGCATCTGACCCCGAGCAAGGAAGTGTTTAATGTGCACCTGACACGCGCCCGTTTACAGGTAGAATGCGCATTTGGCCGGTTGAAGGGAAGGTTTAGGTGCCCGCTAACTCGCCTTGACATGGGGGAACACAATATCCCAGAGGTGGTGGCAGCATGTTGCATCCTCCACAACCTGGTGGAGAGCAAAGGGGAGGCCTTCCTCCCAGGTTGGGGGCCAATGGCTGAAGTGGAGGGCAGGCGGTTTGCGCAGCCTCAGACAGCTGCCGTGCGCCAAGCCCATCAGGCGGGGGTTTGCATCCGGGAAGCTCTGCGTGAGCGCTTCTCAGCTGGAGGCCTATGACTCCCCAAGGTATCCCCAATGGGGTCTGTGGGCCTTCCCCCCCATCCCAAAACCTTCCCTCCCACAATCCATCCCTGCATTTGAACAGTTAAGGCGCACACACCATGTTAAACAGTAAAAATATGTTTATCAAGGAGTAACGTAAGAAATTAGATCTGTTATACAAAATATAATTGTTCAACAACTGTGAAAAATAAAGTTCTTTTTTTAACTAATAACCTGTGTTTATAACTGTGGTAGGAGGGGGGATTTCAACCTGGAGGAAGGGAGGGAGGGAGGGAGGAGGGATTTCCAACATGGAGTGAGGGAGGGAGGGAGGGAGGAGGGATTTCCAACATGGAGTGAGGGAGGGGAGATTTCCAACATGGAGTGAAGGAGGGAGGAGGGGGGATTTCCAACATGGAGGGAGGGACGGAGGGAGGGAGGGCAGACAACTTAAGGGTAATGGCGGCCTCGCCTGGGCCGCAAGGCTTTGCCACCCCTGGTCCGTGGACCCAGCCGTCCTCGGGCTCGAGTGGGGGCTGACAATGACTCTGCTCTAGCGGGGGTGGGGGGAGGGGCAGGGCTGGAGGGGTGGCAGGGGCTGAGGGAGAGGAAGGAGTGGCAGGGGCTGAGGGAGAAGAAGGGGGGTCAGAGGGGGCTGAGGGGGAAGACGGGTGGTCAGAGGGGGCTGGAGCTGGATGGGCAGGAAGAGTCCCCAGGGGAAGAGGGCCTGGCACAGCCAGGGACTCCCGGATGGTGGCACACATTGTGCTCCACTCTGGGAGGAAGTCCTGCAGCAGGCGAGTATGCCACCGAGCCTCCTCCCTCGCTCTTTCAGCCATGGTCTCTTGCATTTTGGCCATGATCCCCTCCGTTTTTTCCATGGCCTCCACATGCCTCCTCAGGAGGTCGTTGTAGGTCCTCCAATGCCTGCGGGTGCTGTGGGACCGGGTGGGTGGTGGCACAGGCGTTGCTCGGCGGATAGCAGCAGCAGGTCCAGCTGTGGAGAAGAAGAGGGAGAACTGATCAGTGTTAGCAATTCACACACAAGTCCATACAACAAGGGATGGGAATGTTGTTACTGGTAGGCCACGTCTGGCCTTGCCAGCCGCCTCGGCTGCACAGGGGACCCGTTGTGGCTAGGACAATGTCCACCTCCACCCCCTAGATCCTCCCGCCCTCCACTGTGGCCACCCAGGCCAGATCAGTGTGCAGCCACAGTAGGACAGAGGCCTGCTGCACCTTGGGTCTCCCATGCCCCCCACCCACATACCCACCATCTGCCCGCCTGCTTGTACATGCACAGAGAGATGCAAGCTGTCCAGGAGGGAGGACCAAGATGTGAACACTGCTCTGCATCCTCTCTGCTCCCACCTCCCCTGTGCTGTGTCTGTGACCCTGCCTGCACTCACCTGATGTTCCTTCTCCTGCATCGGAGGGTGCCTGCGAGGCTTCCTGCGTCTCTGGGACAGGCTGCAGAGTCAGGGTCAGGGTGTCCTCCGTCTGCTCATCCTCCTCCTCCTCCACATCTTCCCTGGGGACCTCCTGCCGGCTCTGCTGCACTGGTGTGTGCAACCCTGTCTGCACGAGCACTGGTGCAGACATAGGTTCCTGGCCTCCCAGGATGCGGTCCAGTTCTTGATAGTAGGTGCAGTGCACTGGGGCTGCACCTGAAGCCGAGCTCTGCTCTCGGGCCTTCATGTATCCCTGGCGAAGTTCCTTCACTTTGGCCCGGACCTGTTGGAGTGTCCTGGGGTGGTGCCCTTTATCGGCCAGCCCCTGAGCCATGCAGCCATAGATGCTGGCATTCCTGCGCCGGGTGTGCAGGGCCTGGACTGCTTCCTCCTCCCCCCACAGTTCAAGCAGAGTCAGGACCTCTGTCCCTGACCAGGCTGGGGTTCTCCTTTTGTCGCCTGTGGGCACCAGGGCTGGCTCCCTCAAAGGTTCTTGGGGGCCTCGTGGCGCTGGAGCTGTACACATGGCCATGTGCAGGTGACGCTGGGAGAGCTCTGGGCTGACAGGCTCTGTCTGTGGCCAGCTTCCTGTCACAATGCCTGCCAGGGATGTCTGTGCCTTTAAAACATGGCTACAGACAGGACCAAGAAGAGGTTTTTCTTGAAGAAGGACTGTCCAGCAGGGGGCTTGCCTGGAGGACTTTTTCTGTCGACAAAAGAAACCCCCGCGTCCAGACTGCCCTTTCTGTCGACAGAACTCTGTCGACAAAGACGTTATGCCTCGTAAAATGAGGTTTACCAGCGTCGACAAAACTGCTGAGTTCTGTCGACGTTATGTCGACAGAACTCAGTGGTAGTGTAGACGCAGTATAGTTTTGTCGACAAAAGTCCACTTCTGTCAACAAAACTCTGTAGTCTAGACACATCCTATATTTCAAGAAAGATGTGGTGAAACTGGAGAAGGTCCAGAGAAAAGCAACAAAAATGATTAAAGGCCTAGAAAACATGAGCTATGACTGAAAGAAATGGGCTTGTTTCGTTTAGAAAAGAGAAGACTGAGAGGGGACATGATAGAGGTTTTCAAGTATCTAAAAGAGTGTTACAAAGAGGATGGAGAAAAATTGTTCTCCTTGGCCTCTGAGGATAGAACAAGAAGCAATGGGCTTAAATTGCAGCAAGGAAGATTTAGGTTGGACATTAGGAAAAACTTCCTGTCAGTGTGGTTAAGCACTGGAATAAAGTGCCCAGGGAGGTTGTGGAATCTCCATCCCTGAGATATTTAAGAGTAGGTTAGACAGACACCTGTCAGGGATGATCTAGACCAGTGGTCACCAACTAGTAGATAGGGATCTACTGGTAGATCTTGGAGCCTTTGACAGGTGATCCTGACAGGTTTGGCCGGGAGACTATCAAGTGCCAGCACTTTAGCTGCCCCCCTGCCCTTTGCCTTGGAGCTGCCCCCCACCTGTGGGAGCCTCCTGATTGCTGTGTACAACATGAGAAGAAGAGGAAGGGGGGGTACTGATTTCAGGGTGCCCCTCCTTCCACCCTGTACTCCATCTCCACAGAGCAGAGGGAGTAGGGATGGAGAGTTTTTCGGCTGTTTTTGGGAGTGGTGTAGGGGCAGGGGTGAGCCTGCCTTAGCCCCCAGCACCACCACACAGAAGCCACCTGTGGTAAGTGGTGCCCAGCTGGAGCCTGCATTCCGAACTCTGGCCCCACTCCTGAATCACTCCTGCACCCCAAATTCCTGCCCCCCAGCCTGATAAAAGAGGGTGAGGGAGGATGGAGTGAGCAGGGGAGCGGCCTCGGAGAAGGGGCAGGAAGGAGGCGGGGTAGGGGCATTGGGCTTGAGGTAGATCCTGGATTGCACTTAAATTCAAAAAGTGATCTCATGCTTTAAAAGGTTGGAGACCACTGATCTAGACAGTGTTTGGTCCTGTCATGGGGGCAGGGGACTGGACTTGATGACCTCTCAGGGTTCCTTCCAGTTCTATGATTCTAAGAGATGAGGCTGCACCTCAATATCTTAGAACTCCGAGCAATCCGCAACGCTTGTCTCCATTTTTTGCCACTGATCCAGGGCCATTCTATATATATTGTCACGGACAACACTCCCTGTATTTATTACATCAGTCAGCAGGGTGCCCGATTATGCTTACTATGTGCCGAGGCAGTCAATTTCTGGAACTGCTGCATCACAAACAACATTACACCAACTGCAATGTACATATCAGGCCAACAGAATATCAAAGCAGACAAGCTGAACAGACATTTCTTTCAACACCATGAATGGGAACTTGGCCTGACAATCATCTTACACATTTTTCGGCAATGGGGGTTCCCAGTCATAGACCTCTTTGCCATGAATTCAACTGCAAATGCCATCGCTTCTGCTTCTGAGGGGAAAGGGCAAACACTCTACAGGGGTGCGTTCTCCATACTATGGATAGCTCCTCTCTCATACATATTCCCTCTGATTCCCCTAATCCCCAGGGTAATCTACAAAAGCTGAGAGGACCGAGCGAAGGGCATCCTAATAATACCAGACTGTCTGAGACAACACTGGTTTCTGTATCTGTCAATCACCAGACCCATTCAACTCCCCTTCACTACGTAAACTACTTTACGTAGCTCTGTCGACGGAGCCATGTAGTCTAGACACACCCATAGTTAGCTCATGGATTTTACCAATGACATATATTGGAGCTGAATATCCTTTTAGGGGAATATGTTTGAATCAGGTATTGTGGGATCCATTTATCCAGTTATGATTTATCAGTTCTCTGTTTTTGTTCAAGAAACTAATTGCCTCTTATGATTTAAACTTGGATATGAAAGAGTTTGGGTTGGAATATGTGGACAAATCTTAAAAAAAAACCCAGATTATGGTTTGCAGAGCACTGTATCTTGATGCTTTAAAAACCAAAAATGTCAGCATCATTTAATGCAGTGGTTCTCAACCGTGGGCCATATGGCTCCCCAGGGACCACGCCCTACCTCTAGGGGGCCACATGAAAAAAATGAAACCTTAGGTAAATTATGTACCTTTTTTTCCAACTAACAACAGCTATGAGGGGGGCCACAGAGGTAAATGAGGCTCAGAAGGGGGCCATGAGCAAAAAAAAGGTTGAGAAACACTGAACTAATGCACATTAAACCAAAAGAACATGACTCTCAAATCATAGAATCATAGGGTTGGATGAGATCTCAGGAGATCATTGAGTCCACCCCTCTGCCCAAAGCAGGACCAGCCCTAAATGTGAACCGAGTGGAATATTAACCAGACAAATGCAAAAGCAATTGCTTAGATTATAAATTTCTTGGCGAAGGAGCCATTTTTATGTTTGAGGTCTGTACAGTACCTAGCACTATGGTTTCCTGGTCCATGACTGAATTCCAAGGTCCTACCGCACTACAAATAATAGTACAACAAGTACTATTATAACCGCACTACAAGTAGTTCAACAGAACTAATAGGTCAAATTGTGTTAAATGAATTGGAAAAGGAGAAGACCATCAAAGACATCTGAAAATGCTAATTGACAGACTCACCTGCCATTCTGTTCTAGTCAAGAAGTTACCAGAATCAGTAATTTCCAAATCAAGTGCATTAGCTGTGTAATTCCAATAGGTTTGAAGTCCTGTTTACTGAACATATTGTGTGCTAAAATGCCAAGCAAAAATTTTTTTTTTTTAGAAAACTGTTGTCTGAAATTTGTTCATTTCATCATATTCCTTATAAGATCCTTTCCAGTTGTACATAACAAACACTTCTGACACGTCATATATGACTTGACAAAGCAGAAGAGTTTTGCATTCATGTCTATGTGGGCATATGTACTCTGGCCACAATATTGATTATATGTCTTCAATAGCAATTTTCCAGTTGGATAACTCACTATATCAAACACAGTACCATTACATTCCAGGAATTCACAGCATCAAAATGCAGTGGTTACAAAAATAGCTTGATTACCTGCCTAAGTTTCTTTTAAATTTTACAGTAAATATTTTGCCATCACTGATTTCCCCCCACATAATTATTGGAGCCGTGAAAACATGCAGCATTAGACTAATCTATCTTTTAAAAAGTTAAAGTACAATGTTACTTTCCTGCTGGAAATCTGTACATAGAATAAAGCAGAAAACATCTGGAATGCCTTTTTATGGAGCAAATACGCCTACCTTCAGAGAGCATATACAATATTGTGGGTAGGATTGAGGCAGTGGTAGGATGTTAAGAACCTACCGTGTAGAAATCTACTAGCCCCTACCCCAAGGAGTCATCAAGTTTCCAAGCAATCTAGCACTGCTCCCAGATGACTGCCTTTTGTATTTAATAATTAGCAGATGGGAGAGATGAAGACATATATATGCTTATGCTTCCTTTTATGCAAAAAAAAAAATGTCCACTGTTGGAAGACACAGATCATTTTCCTAGCTCATCAATTTAAACACATCCCTCCTCTCTGTGTCTTTCTTTCCATTAGATCCTCCATCTCCAGCACCCCAAACACAAACTACTTGTCTTTACCTTTTAAAACCCTTTCTAGCCTATCCTACCTCCCCTATCACCACTGGTATGCTGCCAAGCTGACAACTCTTGGCTCAGTTTTGTCAATAATAACCAAGCTTCATGGCCTTATTTTTTTTCTTTCTCTCATTTCATCCTCTCTATACATAGGTGAATTCTCTGTAGACATCTGATAAGGTACCTCTTTGCTTTCTTCAACCTCCTCCTTAAATTGTCTTGAGCTATAATGTTTATTTTTTAAAAGGAATGATTAGGCAGCTGGTGTGTTGTAACCACTGATTGTCATACCAACTAGTATAATTATCTCGTTGTTTTCTTAATTCCCTTTTTTTACTGCAGTTACCTACTGTATCTTGTCTTAGACGGAAAGTTCTCCAGGCAGTTACATGTTTGTACAGCACCTACTGCCTGCTCCATGACTGGGAACTCTAGATGCTACTATAAGTTAGAGAGCCCTGTAAACCTATGAATATCCACAAGTATCCACAATCATGAATGTGGATGTGGATGTCTGTGGGTTATTTTTGCAGATGCGGTTGTGAATACCAATTTTGTATTCATGCAGCACTCTACTAATATGCTAATAAATAATAATATACATTGATTGGAAATATGTCTGTATTGTTCCAAATAGTCTACTGTTATTGTTGCCAAAAAGTGCAACATTTGACTGTTTGCTGTTTATGTTTATTTGGTTATTCATTATCGGTATTAAGTGTAATGGATTTGATTGAGCAGTGAATTGAATAGGTTGAGAATTCAAATAAAGTTAGCCGGGATGACAAGACAAAGTTACTCATACTGTGCAGTAATGATGGTTTTTCGAAATGTGTGTCTCTGTGGGTGCTCCACCCCAGTGTTGGTGCATCCTCGCGTTGGCAAACAGAGATTTTTAGCCTAGCAGTGCCTTCCCATGCCAGGCATGCACAGCAACCGTCTCACACTGTTTTTTTCCATTAGCTCCACATGTGGCGTGAGTCTTTCTTCATTCCTTTTCTACCACAAATCCTGTAACGGACTCCAAAGTAAAGGCAAGGCCGGCTCAAGCCATTCTTGTGCCCCAGGCAGCAGGCGTCCCTCATCGAGTTAGACAAGCAAGCAGGGAACCCTGAAAACTGTCTGTTTGGGGTGGGGGTCGGGTCCCCTTAAGCACAGCCCTCGGCTAGCCTGAGGCAGCAGCTCCACACTCTAAATCCTAACCTGATGCCCTGCCGGCACTGGTTCTGGCCAGCCTTAACTTCGGTTCAGGGTCCACTCAATGTGGACATGCTATTTCGAATTAGCAAAACGCTAATTCAAATTAGTTTTTAGGTCTAGATGCACTAATTCGAATTAGCTTATTTCGAATTAACTAATTTGAATTAAGTTAGTTCGAATTAGTGCTGTAGTGTAGACATACCCGAGTAGAATTAATAAGAGGGTGAGGAATGAAGCACATCATCCTTTCCTGTTATCAACTTAGTGTCTTTGTACGGATGCATTATGAACAATGATTATATCTTGTATTTTTAAGAAGTGCCTGATCCTTTAAGAAGAAATTTATCTTGCTAGCATGTCCACTGAGTTGGGTTTAAATACACCTTTTACAGAAGGATGCTTACACAAATACATTGTCCCAAATGCAGACAGCATATTTTCTCTGCCATGTGTCATGTTAGTGGCCCTACTGACTAGAAAGAGGACACAAAGTAGATAATATTTAACTTGTAATAGGTACACATTGCTACAAATGATTTGCAGAATGGTAGGTGAAAATAAATTTGCTATATTTGAGCAGTACTCAGTCCCTAGTTTGCATTTGTATTTTAAGCAAATCATTTATCGTATTCAGAAATGGTTATCAAAATACTGACTGAGATCACATTGAAGGCCTCAAATTCAATTCTAAATGATGTGCTATATTCAGAAATCTAGTACATCTCACATCCAAGTAATTTTTAATTGATCATTTCAAAACTGTTTTTCAAGGTTCTGAAAAACAACCTGATCCAACTCCCATTGGAGTTGATCTAAACACTGCTGTTGATTTTAACGGCAGTTTCATCAGGGCTTAAGCCACTTAGGACAAAATCCAGCCCAGAATTGCACCTGCTACAGAAGTTCTCGAGTGGTCTTTGCTGGGCTTGACTAAGTGCAAAGGAGGATAGCTCAAGGTGGACTAGGATGGGTGAAAAGCCATGTCCAGAGTGCACCATACTGCTGCTTCACAAACGAGAAGCAAATATTAACATCCCTAACCAGTACTGCCAATCATAGCATGCACACAGGGATGCTGGCTCCTAAGTGCTAGGCCACATCACCTTGGAACTAAGAATTACCAGCAAACTTGTTAGCCACCTATTGCCACCTAGCATTGCATGGCATACTAGAAGCATGTCTGATCCTGCAGCTCTCAAGAAATATTGTGTGAAGGAAAAAAGGAAAGAAAGAAACTATGTATTCTGCCCCCTGAATGTAATGGAGTAAATTTAGCCTTTAGCGAGGTTTCTAAACAGCCATTCCACTACACAATCCACAAACAGAGCCAACACATCCTATAATATACACGTTAAAAGGTTATTCTTATTTTACAGCAGTATAATGCCAGAAGAGCCACCTAGTTCAAGAAAAAACCCAGTGGCTTATATGAATTGTCTAGCAATGGCTACCATATGTGAGCAAATTGTCTTCACTGGGACATGCACAGTCTATGGACCTGTGCTCTTATCACAGTGGTGCTTGACTTGTGGCCATCTGCTCCGAGCAGGTTCTCTCCTGAAACCTGGAGACTACCTGTCTGAGTAAGCTACTGCATTAGCATTTCACCCCAGAAGAACTAAAATGAAACCCTCATTTAGGTCACAAATAGAAATTAGCTTGGTGGATTTATCTTAGTCTCCACGTGCAAACTGGACAATTTGGGAAGATAGTGATTTGGGATGAAATAAGAATAGGTAGTGACAAACAATCCTATCCCTCCTCCTTAAGAAGGGTGCCACAGGCCTGCTATCCTCCTCTTGGGCATGGTAGTCTACCTTTGTGTTATACAATGCAGAATCGAGACCTTGCATTGTTCTTCAATGTGGGGAAAGCATCTGCCTTTGCTTTATGGATGATCCATGGTTTAACTGAATGGAACCAAAGACTAATCTGAAAACACCTGCAAGATCAAAGCATATCTGAATTGCACTTGTGAAATCTAGGATACCAGCAATATAAATGAGAGTGGATTCTAAAGTAAATGGGAATATGAAGAAAGGGGAAATAATTTAATCAAGAAGACACCTTCCTCAGCTATTCACTGAATACTCAAAGAACAATACTGAATAGTAAATATTGGTGATGGGTGATACTATGGTGGAGATAAATAAAAAGTATGTGAAACATACTTGTGCTTATATTTTTGTGAAGGATCTGGAGAGAATGCTTAACATGTTACAGGCAAGTTTTCTCATCAGATAGTAACCTACATAACTCCCATGTAACTCAAAAGGGAGTTATAGATACCTGTATCTGGGGGCATACTTTGACCTTTTTTGCAGAGATGATGAGTATGTGGAAGACTAATTTTATTCAGATCCTAGCTTGCATGATCAAGAGAATAACTTAATACATGGAAAGCTTTAATATAATCTTCAAAGGGACATTTTCCCTTGGGCAGACTTTACTTTGCAGGGTGGCAATCATGGAAAGAAAATTAAGATGAAAATGCAAGTCAGCTGGCAACCTGTTGGAAAAATTAATGCAATCTTGAAACCAGCCCACCAATGTGTTTGAGAAGAAAGGCTTTCAATAACGACTGCTGGCAGGGTTTAGGGCAAAAACTGACCTACAGGGTGGAACAGAAGGGCAAAAGAGAAAAATGCTCTAAGAGAAAATGCTCTAAGAGAAAATGGTGAAGGGTAGGTATAATTATTAATTTTGACAATGCTAAATGAGTTTGCAATAGGGAATCAAACTGAAGAAGACAAAAGCCACTCTGGGGAGATAAATTAAATTAATTTTGACTACTAAGGGCTGCTGTATGAGACAGCTAGGAGCAACAAAACAAGATTATATGAAAAGCTGGGTAGCTACATATGGGATTGTCCAGTTTGTGACTATAATCGTCATTGAAAATGGCAATTACTTAGGATTTTGATCCTTCAAATCTGCACTCGTACAAGTAGTCCCAGGGATTTCAATGAGAATTGCAGTGGAAATTTTAGTGAAAGGTAGGGCTGTGATTCAGGGCATTGACTATTAGGTGTGTATTGTAACAAATCCATTTCAGCCATTACATTTCTAATTAATAAGAAAACTTTTGGAAAACAAACATTTTCGTAATACTTTCTCAACGTGGTCTATTTATTGTGATTGCGGAATGGGTGAATAAGTTGATTTCTGGAACATTTTGGTATTGTAAAAATCACTGCCAATAAATAATATAGTAAAAGGAAAAGAACGGAAAGGAAATTTTAAGCTGAAATCCTTTACACACACAGGAAAATGAACTATACTGTACTAAATAAGACTAACATTTGGGGCTGACTTTTCCATGAAAATGTTTATACATGCTAACAAAGAGCTTTTTCCATAGACAATGTACCATGGAGATTACATAAAGATTTTTCCTAGATTTAGTTACACTTTAGCTTCCCATCAATAGTTTGAATTTATTATATAAAATGTCTGTTTTTCTGGCTGAAGAAGCAAAACACATGTTGTGAATGTTACAGCTGAGCTTATTATGGTGGACAAAAAGACCACAGAGGAGAGAGGGTTACATATTCACTAATCTTGAGCCTAGCTTGGAAGGTCAGTGTAAATGAAAGTTGGAGAACACAAGGTAACCTGAGCATGATAACACAATCGTACAAAAATTATCTCTATTTTATAAGCCTTCAAGAAGGTTCACAATTGTAAACAGGGGTTAATTCCCTTTCTATTTCTAACAATATCATATATTTTTGTAGACTGTGCTTTAAATAATAAGAAGCAGTAATAACTCTACAGGTACAAGTAATTCTGAGATCCTAATGATTAGCTCAAACACATATTAACACAATGTACGGTGTGGTTCCGAAGGAAATGCTTTTAAATTGAGGGCAAGAGGCCAACTGGAGTTATAGTCACACTTAACACACATACTGTAGATTGTAAACATTTTTAGTCTCATAAACACTCAACAACTTAGTTTATGAAACAAACTTCTCTACAGGAGTGATTTTAATCAGGTTTGCCTGCAACATGAAGATTAGCCTGCTTCTGTAGTTTCTGAAAAAGCAGGATGTAAGTATTAACCAGCGTGGATTTAAATTAGCTGAAGCTGAATTCCATAGATGATAATCTGTATTTTTAATTATGATAGTTTCTTCTTAAATGAACTCTGTAGGTTTGCCACCTTTTTTGTACTAATGTACTTTAATAATTATAGTTTCAGAAGCCTAATGGCATAACAGCAGCATATAAAGCTGCCAGGCAAAATACCCTGGTTCAAAATACGCCTCTGGATTCCAGTTCAGGGCCTTTATACACATCTTGAAGATTCTGCAATGAGGTGAAAAGCTAGAGAACTTGTTCTATTGATTTAAAAAAAAATTTTAAGGAAGACACATGCCAGCTTTGACTGACCTTCAAGCCAGTGAAACTTCGAATGCATAAAACTTCCAATGAAATGGAGCTATTTTACATTTCATGTTTCTTACAAATTGGTCTTCTTGACATGTAAATTTGAATAAACTAAAGTAGGGGACAATTATATCCAATTCATACTCAACATAATGATTTTTATTTTCTTTTAAAAGCCAAGCTGGTTTGTTAGCATAAGTCCACCACTTGTAAAAGAAGCATGCCGTAACTATTCCTCAAACAAAGATAGCACAAAAGTATAAGCAATAAGAACTTGAATGTATGTGTGTGCATGCATGCATGTGGGGACTTTCACATTTTCTTTCTATTATTTTCCTACACAAAAGCTCTTACATTTGGAAATGTCAGATAGCAATCTATATAGTAAAAAAAAAAAATTGATACACGAGAGATTTTCTGAAAAAGCACTCTTCTGAGCCTTAGGACTTGTCTAGATGGAAAGTTAGTATGTGGCAAGCAGGCAATAGATCTACAGCACACTAGTGTAATCCTTCTGCCGGGTAGTGCCAGCAGCAAGTCCACAGTCGGTGCTGTCGTGATGCAGGTAAGTCTGGAGTGGGTGCTGCATTCCCTGCCCGGGGGAAGGGAAGACTCCAGGCTGAAGAGGTGCAGGGAGTGCAGGAAGCCTCATCACTCAGAGACCTCTGCCATCCCTCCCTCACACAAGCCTGCTGCTATGGGGTGGGGGACTATGGGGTGGATGGCCAGGTTCAATATCTAGGGATCCCTTTTCATCTATCTCACACAGAACCGGCTCGGGCCCCCACCCAGTAGCCTGGAAAATTCAGACAGCCCTGGGAGCCTCTGAGAGGTAATGCTTCCCCATTCGCAAGCACCAAATCTGAGGGGTAGCAAAGAAACTTTTAATGAAAGAGAGAGAGAAGTTACATGGCATTAGCTTGGAAAAATACTACAAACTTAGTTCCTAACCCCCCATGAGCAATGGATTGAGCAATGTCCTTTGCCCCTCAGGCTCACTAGTCCAAGGTAAGGGTTCCATTCACTTACGCAAACTTTCTCCGTACCCCACTTCAAATGCCCCACTTACAGTTCTGTCCAGTCAGTGCAGACCATTACACATCACCCTGATGCCTCCAGTCATTGAGCCTGAGGCCATACCACCGTTGTGCTGCTCCTGTGGTCTGCTGGCGCCACTTACCACAGCTCATACTGGCTGCCCGCTGGTCATTCCCGCCAGCCGCTCTGCTGGCTGCCTGCTGCTGCTCTGCTGGCTGCCTGCTGCCGCTTCTACCAGCTGTCCACCAGTTGTTCCCACCAGCCACTCCACTGGCTGCCTGCTGGTTGTTCCTGCCAGCCGCTCCGCTGGCCACCACTCCTACCGGCCACCTACCGGTCACTCCTGTCAGCAATCTTGCTGGCTGCAAAGGGTCTGGCTCCAGGCCAAACCAGTGACTTCAGCTCTTAGGCTATGTCTACACTGCACGCTTCTTGCTCAAAAACAGTTTTGTGCAAGAGTGTGTCTACACTGGTCACAGCGCATCGTAAAAGCCATGTGCTTTTGTGCAAGAGAGCGTTCACACTGGCGGGATGCTCTTGCGCAAACACTTCATCCCGGAACAACTTTGGAGAGGGCAAAAGGGCACCAGGACTTTCCGGGGGTAGGGCTGGAGCTCCTTTGAGACACGTGCTTAAAGAGATCTCCCTGGGCAGCCATTTTTCTCCTGCTGCGTGCTTTGGGACCTCTTGTAGGGACTGAAAGCTGTAGAAGTTCTAGCTGTGGTTGTCCTCTGCCTTACTGGACACCACAGCTTTGTGCCCTTGTGCCCTTTGTGCATTTGGCCTCCTCATTGCTGTGCCATGGAGCCAGGGCTGGCCCTGTGCCTGCTCTGGCCCCACACGGCCATCTTGGAGTGCCTGCAACTGCTGCTCCAGGCTGCTGAGCTACTCCTGCAGGATCTCGAGACTGAGCTCACTCTGGACTCCCTCTGCCCGGATGCAGTGGTGTACCTGTGGCATCCCCACCTGACTGTGGAGAGGCGATATTGGAGACTGGATACCAGTACCGACCGGTGGGACTGGCTGGTCCTGGAGCAATGGGATGACCAACACTGGCTCCGGAAATTCAGAATGCAAAACCAAATGTTCCTGGAGCTGTGTGCCTGGCTTGCCCCTGCACTCCAGATATGTACCACCCAGCTGCGGCCCACCATCCCTGTGAAAAAGATGGTTGCCATTGCCCTCTGGAAGCTGGACACCCCAGACACCTACCACTCAGTGGGACATCAGTTCAGGGTGAGCAGGTCCACAGTCAGTGCTGTCGTGATGCAGGTAAGTCTGAGGTGGGTGCTGTACTCACTGCCTAGGGGAAGGGAAGACTCCAGGCTGAGGGGGTGGGGTGAGTGGGTGAAGCCCCATCACCCAGAGACTTCTGCCATGGCCTGCTGCTATAAGGTGGGGGGCTGTGGGGCAAGGGCGCCCTGGTGTGTTTGGGGGCAGAGGGCATCAGAAAGCATCACAGGGGGATGGGCACCCCATGCTCTTCTGCAGGTTGTCCATGCCATCAATGACATCCTGCTCCAGAAAGTCATATGCCTGCGGGACGTGGATGCAACGGTGGCTGGCTTTGCTGCCCTGGGGTTCCCCAACTGTGCGGGAGCCATGGATGGGATCCACATCCCCATCCGTGCACCAGAACATCGAGCAGCCCATTTTATTAACCGCAAGGGGTACTTCTCCATGGTGCTCCAGGCCCTCGTGGACTACCATGGCTGCTTCACAGACATTTATGCGAGGTGGTCTGGCAGGGCACATGATGCCCGCATTCTCTGTAACTCCAGCCTGGATCTCAGGATGGAGGTGGGCACTTTCTTCCCCCAGCAGGAATTTACAGTTGGGGACATCCACATGCCTCTCTGCATTGTGGGGGATGCGGCCTACCCCCTCATGCCCTGGTGGATGCTGCCCTACCCAGGATGGATGGACCCCGGCCGGGCATGTTTCAATGACCACCTGAACTGGGCCTGCAACCAGGTCAAGTGCGTCTTTGGACGGCTGAAGGCGCACTTCCGTTTTCTGCTCACCTGTCTCGAGATGAGTGAGCAGACCATTCCTGATGTTGTGCCAGCGTGTTGTGTATTCCACAACATCATGCAGCAGAAGGGGGAGGCCTTCCTCCCAGCGTGGATGGCAGCCGAGGGCTGGGCATTTGAACAGCCCCGCACAGCCGCCATCCGTACCACGATGAGGTGCGCATCCGGGAGGCCCTGAAGGACATGTTCTCCCAGGCCCCGTAGTAGGTCGCTTCTGTCTCCCATCTACATCTCCTTCCCATCCCCAACCCTTCCCTTCCCCCTCCTTCCTTCACCTCCCAATAAACAAAACTGTTTTTTGTTCAAACAACAGAAAACTTTTATTTGTATTTACAATAGGGAAGAAGGATGGGCAATGGGAGGGTGTCTGAACTGGGAGGGGGAGGAGGAAGGGGCTCTGAAGTGGGAGGGGGAGTTATTGCTAGGATGGGTGACTCCTGCCAGTGGCTCTACGGGTGCGGAGGCCTCGCCGTCCTTCAGGCCAGGTCGGGGCAGGCAGCATGGGGATGTGGGCAGGCCAGGGTGCAGCAGGTGGAGGCATGGCAGCAGCTGGAGGGGCGGCTGGAGGGGGCATGAGCATGGCAGGGAGGGCAGGTGGACGTGGCAAGGCCATGCCGTAGTGCATGGCATGACTGATGTGCGATGTCAGGGTGGTAATCGCATTGCACAGCTGGTCGCACCTCTGCAGAAACTGCCCCCCTGCCTGCTGCCGCTACTCCAGGTCAGCCTCGATCTTTCTGCTGACCGCCGTCTCAATCCTTTCGATGGCCTGGATGTGCCACTGGAGGAGCTAGTCCCGCCGCTTGGCCTGCCGGACTGGTGCCTGGGTGGTTGGTGGTGCCACCGCCACTGCAGGGCTGGAGGGTCCCTCGCTTCTGAGTGGTTCTGCTGCAGAGAATACAGAAAATGATGAGGTGATCAGGCAGCCCTGCCCACACTCTCCCTGCACCCCATGCCCTCCGCCCAGAGCCCAGGTGACAGCACACTACTGTGGCTTGGGCCTAATCAGTCCCCTGTGTGTATGTTTGCATACAGGTCTCCCCTGGAGTAAAGTGATCCTCCATGGATTACAACCCTTGGAGACATAGGGTTAGGGTTAGGTTGCAACCCTTGGAGACAAATCTGTAGTACCAAGTGTGTTCTTTGGGTAATGGGTGAGGTGAGGGGAGTGTCCGTATGTGGACAGTTCCAAATTAAAAAGATGTGGTTAAATGTTCATGGAGCTGGTAATCCCACTCTGTAAAAACAAACTGTCTACAGAAATAACAGACAGTAACCAAATCAGTATGCAAGAGGCTCATACAAGAAATCTACTTCAGGTGGAGCGTTTGGTGGGCATTAGCCAAACTCATAAAGAAACGAACATCCTGAAAAATAAAGGCCAGATTAGGAATGAAAATCAGATTTTGGAATATGAGAACAAAGTATGAAGCTACTCAAACCACTCAAATGTCTTTGGCATCAATAGGTGTAGATGGACAGGTTCAAACAAACTACATTTTAGAAAAACTAATACTTTTAAAGTCAAAGGAAATAATCACGATCATCTAGTCTGACCTCCTACACATCTCAGACCACAGAACCTCAGCTACCCACTTCTGTAAGTAGGACACCTAACCTCTAGCTGAGTTACTGAAGTCCTCAGATCATGCTCTAAAAACTTCAACTTACAGGAATCCATCAATTACATTAGGTAAAACCTGCAAGTGACCCATGCCCCAAACTGAAAGGAAGTTGAAAGACCCCACTGACTCCCCTTTGCAGATGCTTACACCCATTTAAGCATTGCATAAAGTGTCTAAAATAATGTGATTTAACAGCTGAGGATCTAGATGAAGCCTATTCATTTAATACATTTTTGTATTCCTTTATTGCTGAAGCTTTTGATTATTTCAGAAGCTGTCTAAATCAAACATACTGTGAGCGAAGGCTAACAATATTTGTAGGTCCTTTCAGCTCTAGTGAATACACTGTAAAAAATTCTGACTAATGTTTAATACTTCACACGATGTTTCACCAGTTAATGTTTATGTACTTGAAATTGCAATGAAGTACATTGGAGAAACTCAGCTGCTAACTATTTCAGCTATCTCACCACCTATGTCATAGACTTAAATACACAAAAAAGAGTTTAGTTTCAGAAAATCAGAAAAAATAAATGCACAGACTATCTTCATGAACCAAAAAGAACTAAGTACATGAATGGCTGCTTCTGGAACAGTGTTGCTTATAAAGCTACTGAGTTGTCTGCTTGCTACTATCCCTTTTCTACCACTGATATGAACCCTAATCTACGCACTGGAGATAAAATTCAGTCTGGATGCTTATCCCATTTTTATTACTATGTTTCTTCTGAAAACGGTGTTTTCCCAAATATCTGAATTATGTATTTTGTTTAGTGACTTAGGTGAATGATGACCTTGCTAGCACTAGCTCTCTGGTCTCACAGATGAATAGATTGTGTATTCTCTACTAAGTCATTTATCTATTATGCTTAAATAACTGTTCACTAAAGACTTGATTGAATATGTAAAATAAAGACTAAATTCATTTTTTGCATTCTTTACTATAGCTGCAGTTTTCACCTCACAGATGGCCTTTCTGTGTTTCCTGAACGTGATCCTCAGATTTTTCAAATCCTTAAAGCATGCATTTCCCATATTTTGAATGAAATGTCCAAATTTTTAATTGCTTTAGACTAGTAACCAAAACACGTCTCAGTATCAGTGACTTTAAATCAGCGTTTTTTAAACTGTGTTCTGTGGCACACCGGTGTGCTTCGAGGCAGTCAGAGGTGTGCCGTGGAGAACAACAGAGTTCAAAATGGCCATCCTTAAAAGGGCAAGAGACCTCTTTTTTTGTTGTTTTTGCTCAACCAAAAAATCCTTAGTGTTCCTCAAAAAAAAAAAAAAAAAAAAGGATTGTTTGGTGTTCCTCGGTCTTAAAAAGTTTCAGAAACACTGCTTTAAATCATGATAGAGTTAAATGGAATATATTGTAAAGTAATGGCATGGAAATTACTTATTGAATCACAGTGGATGTATGCTTGTATGATTATTATATTTGTCATCCACAACAGGATTCACATTATACAATGTTTTCATTTACCAAAGACAAAAAATCCATCTTTATTTTCCCAAGACATACTGGGACTGGAGAAAGGAAGGGAATGGAGTAGACCTGGCACAGCAGAAAGGCCATGAAGATCCTGAGAGCAGAGAGCAGAATAACACAAGCTAGCTCAGCCACCCACCATACTGCTGCTCCAAAATGGAGCCATCTGAAACCTACTTAAGCCTCATTGCCAAATGCTGCATACGTGCCCCAACCACCACTTTGGCCCTTCAATAGCCCATAATCCAGACAATGCAAATGTGATAAAACCACATTTGGCCCTTCCCATTCCTGGATTGCACAAAATTTGCCACCATGACTCCAGTCTTGCGAAGGGATACATATGGGCAGCATGGACTTGACGACCTTTCAAGTTTCCTCCCAGTGGTGTCTACTAGAGCTAGACATTATAAAGTCCTTCCCTAGTGTAGATATACCCCCAGAGTCCCTTTATCTTCAGTGCAGGATCAGTTTCTTCATTTCATGGGCAGCTTCATAAATTCTTCCATTCCAGAACCAAATAAAAACAAAATAAAAAGTTGAATTTTCTTGCAAGCCAAAATTCTGAGTACCGGTAATTCATTTTGACAAAATAAACATTTTATTTTGATTCTGACTTTTCTAAAAAAAAAATGATAATATAAAATCTGCAAAACTGAAACAAAGTCATCTCAAAAGGGAAAATTAAAATTTTCCACTCCAAAAAATGGAACATTTCAATCTGATCATTTCACCCTCCTCAAAAAATGAGGTTTACAGGTTCTTTCGAAAAAGGGGTTTTGGCAAAAAAATTTCTTCCTCAAAAAGGATCAGAAGAGGATATGCAAATGAAGCATGAGAATATGCTAATCAGCACGTCATTTGCATTTCCTCTTTTAGAAGAGGAAAGCCGTTTAGATGTACCCTAAGAGACAAGAGGCAGCAGTTGGTTACAGACAGAAACAAAGGAGCACAAGGAGACAATATTGGTCAGCATGTTGGACAGTGGTCTCAGCACATCAGCAGCCTATTTGTTGTCAAGTTGTTAGTGTGTAAGAGATAGGAACAGAATTCAGACACTCTTGATGCCCAGTTCTATGCACAGACTAATAATGAGCCTTTGCTCTTTTTTAAGAACTTCAGAATTGCCACTCCTTCTCCACAAATTAAGGCTATGAAGAGATGTAAATACAAGTTGAACCTCTCTAGTCTGGCACCCTCGGGATTTGACCAGTGCCAAACCAAATAATTTGCCGAACCATAGATGGTCAATATGTCTAGCAGCATTACCAATACTTCTACTGCTTCCTAGGCTCTTAGAAGACATTTAGGGGTAAATTAGAGCCCAAAACAGTGCAGAACCTGAGAGTCAGGACTGGTGGCTATAAACAAACTTTATAGGGCCACAGGAAACTTGGCCACACCCAGGATAAGTGGACACCAAGCTAACTAAAATAATGCCGGACCATGGATATTGCTGGACCAGAGAGTGCCAGACTAGAGAGGCTCAACCTGTATAAGAAAGACAAACAAGCAAACCAGCCCTTTTCCATCACGATTTTCTGTGCTTTTGCTCTTTTCCTTATCTCTGTGTCCAGAATGTGTAAATATGCTATTAGTGGATATAATCCTAGAAGAGAATTCCATAGTATTTTTATATCTCTTCTATTGATTAAACCAGAAGAGGATTTCTATATCAGAAGCAGGTCTTCTATTAACCAGAGCTCTAAGACTGTCATCGCAACAATCTGAATACTTCAATAAATATTTTTCCTAGTGTTTCTGTTCATAAAATGAGATTCCTTCAGCAGATGTTATTTTACAGCTGAACAAACAAGATAGCTAACAAAGCCACAGTGGTAACAAAACAATTCTTTTTTCCCCCTTCAGACTGCAATTCTTCATTTATAGTATCAAAGAAAGGCTACAAAACTCCAGCAGCCCTTGTGTACATTTAAAATAAATCTTATTTCAAGGAAAGGTTTTCAAGTTCACATCAAATCTATGAGTTACATTGTGGAAAAAGAAAACAAACAAGCCATAGCAAACTTTCATGCTTCTGCTATTATTGGATCATAATGAAATAAAATACAATTCTGCTGATGTAAAGTATATACATTCTGCAGCTGAAGTGAGAGGAACACAGAAATATAAAGCCAACACTAGCCATATACCCTGAAAATCTACAGAGAAATTGCAGCACACTAAGACACATATTTTACCTGGTTTTCTTGTTAAACACTTCCTAGAGTTCTCCAAGGGTACGTCTACACAGCAGTGTTATTTTGGAATAACTGACATTATTCCAAAATAACATAATCCGCATCTACAATACAAACAGTTATTTCAACATAATGTCAAAATAATGTTGAGCTGGAAGACTTCTTACACTGACTCCTGTAACCCTCGTTTACTAGGAGTCAGGGAAGTTGGAGGAAGAGTGCTCTTCCTTTGACTTCTTGCTATGTAGACAGAGCCAAAAGCTGAAATAAGCTATTTCCAATTAATCTACCCAATTGATGTAGCTGAAGTTGGGTAGCTTATTTCAGCTTTAGCCCTGCTGTGTAGATGTGCCCCAACAAGAGTAATCTAATTTTGGGCTGCAAACCCTTACTCTTGGGAGCATCCATATTCATAGGATTAGTGCTCTTGATTCCAGTGGAGCTTCTCCTTTGAGGAAGGATTTTCAGGTAAGTAAAAATTTGCAAAAGGGAGCCTTTAATTTGTTTTGAACTTGAAAAACAAGTATACATTGTAGAATTTAGTCTGCGTAATTACCACAGATGAAGCTAAACATCTGAGTTGATTTTATTGTAGCCCCTTCACAGATTAAGCAGCACATTTTTTTTCTATAATTCACTGTTTACATAACAAGGCATTTCATAGAGGAAATGAAACATAAAGCTAAAATACTTATGTTTTTACCAGTGAATCTATACTAAAATAATAAGAATAAAATAATAATAATCATAAAACTATCTAAGGGTATGTCTACACTACAAAGTTAGTTCGAACTAACGGACGTTAGTTCGAACTAACTTTAATAGGTGCTACACTAGCGCTCCGCTAGTTCGAATTTGAATCGAACTAGCGGAGCGCTTAGTTCGAACTAGGTAAACCTCATTTTACGAGGACTAACGCCTAGTTCGAACTAGCTAGTTCGAACTAAGGGCTGTGTAGCCCTTTAGTTCGAACTAGTGGGAGGCTAGCCCTCCCCAGGTTTCCCTGGTGGCCACTCTGGCCAACACCAGGGAAACTCTATGCCCCCCTCCCGGCCCCGGACCCCTTAAAGGGGCACGGGCTGGCTACGGTGCCCGTGCCAGGTGCAAGCCTGCCAGCACCCAGCTAGCAGACCCTGCACCTGGCACGGCACAGAGCCACCCACCCGATGCCCCCCAGCCCACCCCCTTTTGCCGGGACCAGGCTGGCGGCTCCCGGGAGCTTGCCCTGGACCGCAAGAGGCGGGTACCTTCCTGGGCTAGTGCGGACATCGTGGACCTCGTCCACGATCTCCGCACTAGGCCCAGGAAAGTGGCCGTCTAGGGCAGGAGAGCTGCCAGCCTGGCCACCCAGGAGCAGGTGTGCATGAAAATCAAGGGGGTCCACTGAGACCCCCGACACTGAGCCCTGAGCTTACAATGGCCGTCCTGGGTCAGACCAAAGGTCCATCTAGCCCAGTAGCCTGTCTGCCGACAGCGGCCAACCCTAGGGACCCTGGAGGGGATGGACCGAAGACAGTGACCAAGCCATTTGTCTCGTGCCATCCCTCTCCAGCCTTCCACAAACTTTGGGCAGGGACACCACTCCTACCCCCTGGCTAAGAGCACTCCATGGACCCAACCTCCATGACTTGATCTCACTTCCCTTTAAACTCTGTTCTAGTTGTAGCCTTCACAGCCTCCTGCAGCAAGGAGTTCCGCAGGTTAACTATTTGCTTTGTCAAGAGGAACTTTCTCTTACTAGTTTGAAGCCTGCTACCCATTCCTTTCCTTTGGTGTCCTCTAGTCCTTCTTTATGGGAACTCAGGAAGAACTTTTCTGAATGCACCCTCTCCACCCAACCCCTGCTTTTAGAGACCTCTATCCTGTCCCCCCTCCGTCTCCTCTTTTCTAAGCTGAACAGTCCCAGTCTCTGTAGCCTTTCTTCATCTGGGACCTGTTCCCAACCCCTGATCATGTTAGTTGCCCTCCCTTCTCCCAGCCTTTCTCTTCCCCTCTCCCACCTCCTTTTCCCAGTCTCCCCCAGTTTTTTTCAATAAAGACAGAGTCAATGTTGGAAGAAACGTTATCTTTATTTTGTACATCAATAAGAAGGGGGGCTAGGGAAGGGTAAGTGGAAGGAGGTGAGGGAGGAATGGGGTACGAGCCCCCGATGGGGAGGACTGGGCTGGCTCTGCGGGCTTCTGGGGGTGGAAGCTCTCCTGCAGCCCCCCAATTACCCCCTCTCCCCAGATGGCAGCCTGCGGCAAGTGCAGCCGGGCTGATGGCCGAGTGGTGTGATGTGCCCAGTGTGGGTACTCCGGGCACTCCAAGCCAGAACTTCTTTGCAAGCGGGGCACCCCTTAGAACTGTCTGTCCGGGGTGGGGGTCGGGACCCTTTAAGCGCAGCCCTCGGCTAGCCTGAGACAGCATCTCCACGCTCTTAGTCCTCCTCTGATGCCCTGCCGGCACTGCTTCCGGCCATCCTTAAGCCCTGTTCAGAGTCCACTCAATGTGGACTTGCTAGTTCGAATTAGCAAAACGCTAATTCGAACTAGTTTTTAGTTCTAGACGCGTTAGTTCGAATTAGCTTAGTTCGAATTAACTAATTCGAACTAAGTTAGTTCGAACTAGCGCTGTAGTGTAGACGTACCCTAATAGAGAAGGTGTAAATTATAAGAACCTCTAATACAAAGTCACCTGCACTCAAATCATTTGGTGTTTGGCAAGGGTACTGATAAATTTACTCAGACAAGCAGCACAAGAATTTGAAAATTTCTATCTTTGGGCAAAGAAATAAAAAAGGAAGAGGCGACAAACCCTTGATGTTGTGAAGTGCTTAATTCTGTCATCTCCCAGGTTAGTAAGCAGGTGAGGGTGTACGATGGGCACCATCTTGGCTGAAACACTGCACCTTCCTGCACTGCACCAGGAAACTCAGAGATACAAACAAACTGTCACAGATTTGACCAGAAGAGCCAAGTTTCCCTACTTAGGGCTTGTAACAGACTCATGTGTTCTGCAAATTAGGCATGGATCCAGATCTGTAACATCCACTCACCAGTGAGTTATGGTTACTTAACAGCTCATGGGATCCACCTCGGGGGAGTGGTAATAAAGCCTGTTTAAATCCTCTGGTTCACTTACTAGTTCCAATCCAACTTTGGAGATTGTTCTTTGAAGGCCTGGGTGGAAGTCAAATCTCATTGTGGACTGGGATTTCCAATGAGCCAGATGAGAGCTGGGTACCTAACTCCAAATGGTTCTTTTAAAATTCCTAATTACTAGTGACCAGCATCATTAATGTAGAACTAACTGTGGCAGTTTCACCAGACAGGCTAAAGAGCGGATGATTCTGGAGACAAATAATTTGCTCACGATTAAAAATGATCCTGTGAGTGTTTTGCAAGGCAGGCTGGAAGGGGAAGCTTGTGCTTCTGCTACCCCGGATGTACATATTCCTTGTATAAACACAGGACTTTTGTCCTCAGGATTCTAAACTTTCCAATAAATCTAAATTCAGCTAAAAACACTTTAGAGCAAAATGACTTCTACTTAGCACATCAGAGTGATTTTTATAGCTAGTTCATATGAACCTGAGTATCAGGTAATGATTCCATTACAACTTCTATTAGTGAAAGAAGAGCTCCACAGAACTCTTCTTCAGGACCTCAAGTTAGTTCTAAAGAAGATATTATCTCACCTGCCTTGTCTTTCTTAATTTGTACTTGTACACTGAACATATTTAAGAGTTGAGCTTGAGAACCCAATCCTTCAAACCCTATTTGTGTGAAAATATTTACACATGTGAACAGTTCATTGGGTATGAAGTTGGATACTCAAAAATTGAGACCCAAAATCAAAGTCTGTTTTTGAACATTTTAGACTGTGTAATCAATCTTCTTGTGTCCATGTCATCAAAGAATATATTACATTTTATTCAGTCTACTTCACCAGAATAGGATATGAACTCATTTATATATTTTATTTATCTAGATGCAAAAATCTCTGCATGTGTCTGCCACTATCAAAAATATCAATTGTCTTCATCTTTAATCCATTTATTGGGTGATTCTAAGGAATTTGCAAGAAAGGGACTTTAATACAATGACAGTATTAAATGAAAAAGAATTAGTCTTTGTCTAGGTATATGAAAAGTGCATCTGGAATTTTAATTCCTGTCACAATATTTGCCTGGATCTAAATTTTAAGGGAAACATTACCTTGTCAGACTTAAGAAAAAATGACATTTTCATGGCACTGTGTGGTACCTGAAAGTGTTTTGTTTTTCACATTTTATAAGGCTGCCCAGCATTGCTGTTTATCAATCCAATTATTCCAAAAGAGCCTACAGTAAAACTGAAAAAAAACCAACAACCACCCAAGATCTGAATACTAAGCAAGCTAAACATCAGCGGATCTGCATATTTTTAAAGTAAAACCCCAAGAGCTTAATTTAAATGAACTTATCACCCAAATGCCTTCAGGCTCTGAATCTCACTCTTTCTCTCTTCCTCTTTTTAGAGGGATCCCACCACCAACTCAGTCAGTTGATTCAATACCTGACTTTTTCAAACATCTTATTTTATTGCTGGATGCATTTCAAGTATAATTTGTTTGCTATTTACTATTACAAGTTGAGCCTGATTCTCCTCTCCCTTATATTGGTGTAATTAACCTATTTCTAGTTTATACTGGTGTAAGGTCTTATTTACATGGGACACCTGAAGGTGTTTAGCTTAAAACAAACTAATTTAATGAAAACTGCAAATTCCTGTGTGGCCATTCATTGCAGTTTGAGTGTCCAAATGGACGTCAGATTAACAAAATCCATTTAAATTCACTATTTAGGTTCAGATGATGCAACTTGTCATGCAGGCAAAGCCTTTAGTGAGATCACAGTTAAGTCTGAGCTGTATCCCCTGGATTACGAGGATAAGCCATTGCTGAGACACACAGCGGATAAAGAATCTTTTCTTGATTACACTACTTATCACACACCTTAAAATTTTGGCAATTTTGGCTTAAATAAATAGATATCCTAGGAGAAATATGTGCCCTATGCTTACCATAGAGAAAACCCACAATACTGAAACAATATTATCTAGTGGGCTATTAAGGATAACCACTGTATTTTGCACTTCAGTGGCTACAACTTTTCTTGTAGTGCAAGGCTACATCTACACTGGCCCCTTCTTCAGAAGGGGCATGCTAATTTTGAAAGTGGGAATAGGGAAATCCGTGGGGGATTTAAATATCCCCCGCGGGATTTAAATAAACATGGCCGCCGCTCTTTTTCCAGCTTGGGGAAAAGCCGGAAAAAAGCGTCTAGACTGGCCCGATCCTCCGGAATAAAGCCCTATTCTGGAGGATCTCTTATTCCTACTTCAAAGGAATACTTTATTCCGGAGGATCGGGCCAGTCTTGACGCTTTTTTCCGGCTTTTCCCCAAGCCGGAAAAAAAGCGGCGGCCATGTTTATTTAAATCCCGCGGGGGATATTTAAATCCCCCGCGGATTTCCCTATTCCCACTTTCAAAATTAGCATGCCCCTTCCGAAGAAGGGGCCAGTGTAGACGTAGCCCAAAGGTGAAGGAGTGAGAAGAGAGAAAGTTTTGTTGGAGGGAATTCCACTCGTGTGTCACATAGATCTCTTGCTGTGGTACGTTGTGTGAAGGGAGCAAAAATGCAGCATTAAGCTGTGTCGCAGCTGCTTATATAGCAGCATGAAAGGGTTTGGTGGGAGTAGGGCTGGGATGGATCCCTCATAGGATGAGCAGATGCTTGAGGGCCCCTGGAGCTATTACAGACCCGAAGCTGTAAAAGTGGCTCCACAGTTAGAATAGGGGAGGATTCCTTTCCCTCTTTTCCGGGGATATGGAGAGGCTGGAAACTCAGTTTTGCAAAGGATTTGGAGAGTTCAAAATTTAGCTTCATTCAAAATAGCAACAAAAAGCAAACATCTCTAGATTCTCCATGAAGGAAAATTGAAAAAAAATTATTTCAGGTAGGTCAAAATATTTTGTTTCAATGTTGACCTTTTAAAAATTTTGTATGATGTTATGATACACATCATTATACCAACTAAACCAATTTCAAAATGCATTTAAAAATCACAGAAGAGTAGAACTGGAAGGGACATTGAGAGGTCATCAAGTCAAGTGCCCTGCCCTCACAGCAGTACCAAGAACTATGTAGAACTCTGATGGATGTTTATCTAACCTGCACTTAAATATCTCCAATGATGAAGATTCCACAACTTGCTTAGGCAATTTATTCCAGTGCTTTCAACATTTTGTAGGCAGCTCCCCGTAACTGTCTTCTTTACATGTGTTGCAAAACTTACCCAATTTTTTTGGAGAGGTAGCCATGTTAGTCTGTGTTATCTGTCCTTGGACCAGTCGAGGAATGAACTTAGACAAAGGGCCAACTGGAGCAGTAGTGGGGTTGTTTATTAGTACAGATTCTTAAGGGTACGGTGGTATTCACACACATCACATTCATGCTGGCAGTATGGAGGCAGGCAGCAAGTGACGAGAGTCAGTTTCGATTTTACAGGTGGCTGAAACGTGGCCAGGTGACAGCTCCCCAGAGGCTGGCCGTGAAGGTGATGAGGGTCCCCGGAGGTCCCTTTGGATCTGCAGGAGGGTTTTACTGTCTCCAGGAGGCTCTAAGGATTCTGCTGTGAAGTTACATCTTGTCCAAGAGAAAGAGAGAGACCTGGTTGCCTGTGATGTTAATTCATGCACTTTGCAGGGTCCTTTCTTACCTTAAAAGATTACAAATCCTGGACTGCTTTTTAATTGGGTGTTTCTCAATCTTACTACCCACTCATTCTATAGGCTATATTCATATTCATAAGCATACATTAAGCAATATGGTTTCTAAGCAACCATCTGGCCTTACTGGCCTTGACATCCTAACATAAATTGTATTGCTTGACACCTAACATAAATTGTATGGGTTAACATAACTAAAGCCTAACTTAAATTGTAGCTGAGTGAGTCAGAATCAAGGGAAAAGGGGGAAACAAGGGTGTGTGTCCAGCCATCTAGACTCCAATGGGGGAGGCAGAGGTCGTGTCCAGCTGGCTACAATCTGTAACTGAAAAAACTCAAAAAACAATGAATAGTCCTGCAGCACCTTAGAGACTAACAAAATATGTAGATGGTATCATGAGCTTTCATGGGCACAGCCCACTTCTTCAGATGAATGGAGTTAAAGGGTCCAGATTGCAAAATACCCAATTTTGTTTTGATTTTGACAAAACTGCATAGTCCAATGGAATATGGTTCTCTTGCTCCAAGCAACTTTATTTTTTTCACCTGCACACATATTTCTCCCCAGCTCAGGATTTACCCTTTTATGCTCATGAACAAAAATGGACTCCCTATCTCTCAGCTACAGATTTGACCCCACAATGTCAATGTGAAAATGGCATGATTGATCAATCTGCTCTATTAAAAATAAATTAAAAATAATTGTGCTTGTGGGATTTTTGCATGATAAAAACTCAGTCTGTTCTGATTTTTCCTCTTAAAAATAGAGCACAGAATGTCCATTAGAGTCATTTACCATGGCTGAAATGATAATAGATATTAATTCATATCTAAAGCAGCAGGGTACTGCTCAGGCAGCTAAAACCAGCAGCTGAAATAAGCGAACTGAGAAAGGCCAGATTGAGTCTGGCTGTCTGGCTTTATGTGAATCAGAGAGAACAGGTGGGCATATGGAGTCATGCTCCACCACCTCTCATGTACTACACATTTGGGCCAGTCACAGCCCCTGTATTTAGTCTCTGCTGCTTGTGCATGCTCCCAGGTTTGCAGACATTCTCAAACAAGTTGATAGGAATGGGGATATGGTACAAACCCTTCTGCATTGCCCAGTCACTGGGATGATCAGGCTGCTGCAGCTGATACATACCTGTTGATCACCTGCAAACTAAGAGTGGGATTATGCATCTTCCAGTCTCCAACAATCAAGCCTCCAGTCATGTATAGTGTATAGATTTTATCTTGCCATGTACCTAAGCAACTGAGCAATGATTCTGCCCTGGTAGAAAAGCAAAAGGGTCCACCCCCATCAGTTTATACACAAAACACACTGCTCCTGATCAATTTGAGCGCAAATCACTTCTTCTGGTTAATAGGAGATCGTTGTTCCCCTATTGTCAAGTCTTCTCACTAACAGATTTAATTTAGATTAGGAAGACAAAATGATACTGAGCGGGAGCCAGATTTCAGACAACATCTGACAATTAGGGCATCTTATTCATATTCATTTAGTACAAATCAAGAAGGGTTTCCCTTACAATGAATTTTAAGGAGAGTGAATACATGAGGTACAGTTAATCCTAATTTATGGAATGCAGTGTAATTTTATATTGAGCAGAACAAACATCACGTATGGTTGGTAACATCCTAACACTAAACTTCCTGTAGTCCTTCTTGGTCAGTGTGTGTTATAGATCCACCTTGTGTGTCTGGTCCATGCAAAAGTCTGTTACTGCCCTAGTCAGTGAGGCTTTTCTATGCCAGTTTTGAAGTCTCTTGTTTTGTCCCTGATATGTGGGTCAAGGTGGTGGCTGAGACATAAGGCACACACTTCCATATGCAAAATACTCATTTATGCCAGACATCAGTCAGTGGTTCAGCCTGACAACTTCTAAGGCTGTAGTTATTCATTTTCAGTACAAACCACATAACGAAAATTTGGGAGCAGCATAATATACACTAGCAATAAAGGATACTGTGCTGACTGTATTCGCCTAGGGGAACAAGATGGCGGGGAGAGACATAGTGAGAGGAAGTGCCTCGCAATTCAAGGATCCTGCTGCATACATTAGTTCTAGTCAGTCACCTGGGCCATGATGCATCAGTAACAGTATTTTTCCTCTTCAGTTTTAAAGAAAATTATGAGCAACAGTCCATTGGAAATGTTATTCTGATCACTAAGACTCCCTAAAGCCATGCTTACTTTCAACATTGTGCTACTTTTTCTTCTCACATCATGTAATCCTTTCCCTCCCAGATTCAATTTAGATTACGAAGAACAAAAGATATTGAGTTATTTCCATTTTGTTCAATTAAAACCTGTAATAAATCAGTTTTATTGTTCATGCTCATATGGTTTTTGACAAGAGGGGGTAAACAATGTGTAACAAATGATTTATTCTGTTAAATTTGCCTTGCCCCACCTCTGCAGGCTTCTTTTTAATCTGTCTTCTCAGCCTCCCTCGTGCTTGCGGATTGTCTCTCAAGTGGAGGGAAGATTTGGAAAGACCATAGAAGAAGAGCACCCAAGCAGTATCCTTCAGACTTCAGACATGCTACGATATTAAGAATGTGGCACAAGTGAGTGAGAAAGGGGCAGGGATAGAACAATGATCCTTTGTCTTTCACTCCTGCCTCCTCCTCCTCTCAGAAAGAAGGGATAGTCAGACTGTCATTGCTATCTCATAGGACAATGGCTATAAACTAGAGTAATAGACCCCAGGCTCCCTCTCTGCCTCCCCCCACAGAGAAGACTAAGAGTCTACTTGTAAAGTACTGTGCTCACTGATTCCAGTCCAGAAACCCAGTGAAAGCATGTACAAACCGAGTTGCGAACGGTTGCCTTACGACTGTTGGCAGTTACGACCGAAACTCTTGTAAATGGCGGACCCCGAGTTACGAACGCAATCCGTCCTTACAAACAGCGCGGTTGCGTGTAACTCAATGGGGTCCGAATTACAAACAAACAGAGTTACAACCTATTGCTTGGTCCATAACTGGCTCGTAAGTCGGAGAGAGGCTGTACCTAGTCCTAGTGAAATCAGTGAGATGGCTCAAATGGTATGTAGGCCCCCTTTATTATAGGAGCTTCTACTGGAAGGTTCCTTTGTTTTGCAGTCTTGCCCTAGTGACTTCAACTTCCTTGATGCCTTGGGGAAAAAAGAGGGAAACTGTTGCTCTCTTCCAGGCAGTGCAGGGAGAGAGTTGGTGTGCTCCAATTTAGAGAGAGTATCCAGATTTCTTGTGTGAAGCCTTTTTCAGTCCAGGAGCTGCAGCTGGAAGCTAGAGCCTGCTGCTGAGAGCCTGCTGGGGCTTGGATCTAACAGGCTGCTTCAGGGGGTGTTGGTGATTATCCCTGGAGAGGAGAGACTCTGGCTGTGCCTGTGATTGAGAAGGGCCTGCACAGAAGTAACTGTAACTGTGCTGTTTGGAAAAGTGCTGCCTGGGATGGAGCACAGAAGACAGACTCTGGGTCCAAAGAGAGGCAGAGCAGTTGGCCCAGTGAACCAGAGCTGCTGGCATTTGGTGGGGCCTGCTCCAGTGTCAGAGGGATTGTGCAGCTTGTTGCCTGCCTGTACTGACATTCATACAACCTGCAGAGTGCTGTTTCCACTTCAGCTGCAGATCTTCAAGCGCGCCTACGCAAGCGTCTGGGACTCTGAGATCCAAAGGAGCACACACTCTGGGGTGGGTAAATGGTGACAGTGTAAATGCCAATTAGATACATTTCCTTTATTTTAGTGTACTTTTAAAATTGATTTTATTCAATTTTAGTCTGTTAAACCCTGTTTCTTTAAGTTGTTAAGTACAGGTGTGTTGATTCTAATTTAATCAGTTACATGCATATTACTTATAATTGTAGATTGGAGTTAGATCCAGATCATTACTGGAATAAGTTTATTCCTGGAGATTTCCAAAGCACTCCATTAAGGGTGTACAGGGGCCAGCTAGGTTAAGGAACCACCATTTTATATTTCTTTAGAAGCAAGGGACTAAAACAAAGGGGTTCACAGAGGATCCCCAACTATCCAACATCACCACTAGGATACTCAGGATGTCCTTTAATGTTAAAAAACATCAGGAGCCTAGGCACACAGGTTAGCCAAGTAACCCAGGAAGGAAAGTGGGGGTTCCTCAGTGGAGGTAAAATTAAGCAGATAGTTAAATCTTGAGAGTAAATGCAGTGCTCAGCCTCTTGTGTCTTAAAATGTTTCTCGGGGCAATAAATAGTCTATCAAAAAGGACACACAGAAATCCTGAAGCTGTGTGAACCTTGCCTCTTTTTGATTATTATATTACGGAGGCAGCGCTCAGAATAGATGAGGTAAAACCTCTGTCTAAATCTCCCAGTGGGAGCTTTGAAGGATACCTCAGCCTGTGTGAAAGTCTTGTAAAACCCATGGATGAAACTGATTTCCATGGGGCCAGGATTTCACTGTGCGGGTATGTCTACACTACCACTCTAGTTCGAACTAGGGTGGTTAATGTAGGCAACCGGAGTTGCAAATGAAGCCCGGGATTTGAATTTCCCGGGCTTCATTTGCATGTTGCCGGGCGCCGCCATTTTTAAATGTCCGCTAGTTCGGACTCCGTGCCCGCGGCTACACGCGGCACGAACTAGGTAGTTCGGACTAGGCTTCCTATTCCGAACTACCTGTACTCCTCGTGGAACCCAGGGTAATGGGTGGGCCTAGATTCTCCCCAATCTCTCATTAGTCACTGGGGGAAGTGGCCTGGACTTTGAACTACTCCCAAAGTACCCCCAAAGGGACTTAGAACTACTCCCAAAGGGAACTGAACCAAGGGCGCCATTTCGGAAGGCTAGTGGGGACAGCAGCCATGCGCTCCGGGACGTGGCTAGCTTTTCATCCTGTTCCCCGGACACTAAGGGAGTGAAGGGGAAGTGCTTGCATTCCATGCATTTCTCTCAGACCTAGATGCTGAGTTGCCTTCAGCAGCCAGGTGTGAGAGGCATGCACAGAATGCAAACATTTTCCCTTCACTCCCTTAACATACCAGCAATGGGATGGAAAGCTAGCCACGTCCCAGAGCACACAGCGGCTGCCCCCCAGTCCCAGCCTCCTGAAATGGCGCCCTTAGACTGAACTAAAGTGGCCCATTTGAAGAGCTGGGCCCGAGGGTGAAGACATTGCCTCCAGATAAGGTTCCTTGGTACACTGCTCTATTCTGGAGCTGGGACAAACTGAGAGACATTACAGAGAAGACTGAGAGGCCCCTGTTGGACCTCTACCTCAACAGGGATATGTGTTGCTTTTATATCACAGACAGACTGTGTGCACCTTGGCCAGAGGGCGGAGTCAGCAAACACTGACCACAAACAGGCAGAGAGAGTGCAGGCACGTGCACTCGGCCAAGGGGTACTTGCGAGAGGTGAGTGCAACCCATTACACCCAGCATATCCAAGTAATAAGCTTTATAGTGGAAAAAGAGCACATATAGGAATAATACAGGATTTAAACTTTCAATGGGAATAAAATCTGAATGTAGACAAAACATTTTAATGAAAATGTTTCATATCAAACACTGGTACAGTATCAGAAAGAACTATTGAAACAAGGCAAAGCTGAGAATTCTAGAGGTTCTAAATAAGGAGAGGAAAAAAGGAATTAGAAGAATGTAAACACATGGTATTTATTAATTATTCAGGTATTTATAATGGCAATGTTGAAGGCAAAGAGAGAAGAGGACAAAATAAGTGTATATAGTTCATTCCCAGGACCATCTGATTAGAATAGCAACGTCTAGCAAGAGAAAGCTAAGGGAATTAAGAAATGTTAGACAGACAACAATCATTAAACCATGTAAGAATGCCAGACTGGAATCTGAAGCAAAATGCAGGACAATGTAGCACTTTAAAGACTAACCAGATGGTTTATTAGATGATGAGCTTTCGTGGGCCAGACCCACTTCCTCAGATCTGAGGAAGTGGGTCTGGCCCACGAAAGCTCATCATCTAATAAACCATCTGGTTAGTCTTTAAAGTGCTACATTGTCCTGCATTTTGCTTCAGCTACCCCAGACTAACACGGCTACATTTCTATCACTAGACTGGAATCTGTGATCTTGTGTTTTATGCCATAAGGGAAAAGAGCAGGAACTCTGTGGGGAATTAAGGTACTTAATACAAAATGGGGTGAGGCCATGAAACAGGGGAGGAAAAAAATAAGGGTATGTCTACACTACCACCCTAGTTCGACCTAGGGTGGTAATGTAGGCAACTGGAGTTGCAAATGAAGCCGGTTCAGACTAGTTACGAGGAGTAACGGTAGTTTGGACTAGAAGCCTAGTCCGAACTACCTAGTCCGTGCCGCGTGTAGCCGCGCGGCACGGAGTCCGCACTAGCGGACATTTAAAAATGGCGGCGCCCGGCAACATGCAAATGAAGCCCGGGAAATTCAAATCCCGGGCTTCATTTGCAACTCCGGTTGCCTACATTACCACCCTACTTTGAACTAGGGTGGTAGTGTAGACATACCCTAAGAGACTATAAAATCCTATTTTTAGAAACATAAGGGGGAAAATGTACAAAGAGCTGCTTAAATCCATAGCAGTTAAAATGGGTTCATATTTGCAAAGTTATGGTTGATTGCAGTGGTCTACTCTTTGGGTAAATACAGCCATCAGCAGCATCACCAACAGTGCATTCTATCACCTTCAATTTTTTGGTTTGTTAAAATCTCTTAAATGGAATTAGGATGACTAATTTATCCACATTGCATGCCTCATACCTGGCATTTCTGTAAACATTTTCTCTGATGATCTGCAATAGAAATAGTAACATTCATTTTTTCCCTATAATTGGCAATGGATGATCAATGTATCAACCACAATACCAGACTGCTGCTCCAGAAGTCACTTTAAATGGTTACAAATCCAGTAAGGAAAACCTTTGAAAAGTCAGTCTTAAAAACTATCTGAGTTTAGGGCCCATAAAGATAAATTTATCCAATTTCAAATTCAGTGAGAACACAAATTCATTATATGAGTTGTTCCATTATAACTCCAAGATAATAAGGGTAATTCATAAATATACACACACACACACAAAATGTAAACAATTACAGACCTATTGAAAATGAAAGGTCTAGCATTGCCAAATTTATATAAAACTTCAAGTAGCTAAGAATCATCCATTTGTACACTAGTTAGTTTACGTAACTGCATGATCTTATTATTCTTTCCTTAATCATCCCCTTGTGCTTCAAAAAGAATAGAGTACACTCAGGCTATGTCTACACTTCAGAGTTTTTCCAGAATACCAGAGGTATCCTGGAAAAACTCTGCCGCGTCCAGGGAATGCATCTGCTCTTCCAAATTTTTTTTTTTGGAACAGCAGACGCACCCTTTCAGAAGCCCTTATGAGGCATAAGAGATCTTCTGAAAGAGGAGGTTTTTTCCAACATTTGGTCCCATATAGACTGGCCAAATGTCGGAAAAGCCTCTTCCAAAAGAAGAATCAGAAAAAGGTATGCAAATTGTGGTTCACAATTTATGAATTGTACCTTTTTCTGAACCTTCCCTCCCCCCAGCAATTTAGACATAGCCTCAGGATGTCCTTAGGATTTATGGGGCCCTACACAGTAATATTAAACTGATACCCCATCCCAGACAACAACCCAGTGTGCGGGGGGTGATTTTTTAGAGATGAGATTTTACAATTGTAGTGCCCTCTCTCTACCTGGTTACCTTCTTTAATGCCAATCTACTTACAGGTTTTGATGGATAGGTCTGGGTTCTTCTGGATCCCGCCACCCACTCAACTTCATTTTTTCCTATGGATTTATTTGGCCTCCACCCCCGTCACGCCTTCCTGGCAAGGTCACCAGGGCAGCTTGGGAGGAAAATTCTAACCCAGGGTAATCCCCACGTACTTGCCAGATAGTTGGAGATTCCCAGAAAATAGCACAAACACATACACTATATTAAACACAATTATATTAAACAGGACACAAATATAACAGAACAGGGTAAAACACTATTTTTAGGTTCACCGGTGCCCAGCAACTGTACGGTTAGTGTCCCGTTGATACAAATACTTTGTTGGGGCCCTTGATGACTTATGACCACAAAATTCTTCTCTGCAGTGGTTTAGCAGTGGTACTAACTGGGTCCAGTACAGTCCAAAGAATTCACAAGTGGGAGAAGGCAGTAAATCCCTCCACAGGTTTAATATGCAGCAGGTTATAAAATCCCCAAACAAATTCTCTGACTAAGTAAAGGGTGGTCCACTCACACACTCCATGAATGAGCCTCAGGTTCAGAGATGACTCAGTCACTGCAGAGGGGCTGGTTTCTTCTGGCAGGGACCCTCTTCAGGCAGGAATCAGGCTGCTTTGGTCCCGGAATTTCCCCTCAACACAAAGGGGTGCAAATCTCAAGGTGCAAGTTACACAACGGCACTAAAATTCAAACTGTAATCTCCTACCCCAGCATTCTGACACACACACATCAGCCAGCAGCCCTGAACTAGCAGGCAGAGCAGAGCTGACCATGTGGTGACGGGTCTCACCCAGGGAGCCGGAGAGCCAACACAGCCTGGCTGGTGAAGTTTCCCAGAAAACTCTACAAACTGGGAATCAACCAGAGGAGAAATAAAACCCAGCTTTCAGGTCCCTAGAGGCTAGTTCTCAGGGGGAAACCCTGCATGCAGGTCTGGGGCCTACTCATTTCCACACAGCCAGCCCTCCCCTTGCCCTGGCTGGCTCCAGACTGTCCCAACCATGGCTCCTCCTCCTCCTCCTGAACTCCCTGAGAGGGGCATCTCACTCCCTATGGGTTGTCAGGCGGACTCTGACCCTGGTAGGAAGGGGGAGCTAAGGCAAACCCTGAGCTGCCAGCAGACAGAGCCCCAGGAATCTAGGTAATCTCCTTGGGGGTTACATAATTTTCAGCAACACACTAATGAAACACTTGTAAACCAAATTGTAAACTACATTCTTGTAGCTTAACAAAGTAAATTCAGCAACTGACAGGATACACCTAAGGTTGGCAAATGCCTGTTAAGGGGCTTCATTACCACGTGAATGGCTCTTTCACAGGTTCAGTGTTCTGCTAATAGATCCATTAAGCTTCTTTACTTTTAAATGAACTAGATTCTCTCTGGAGGAAGCAGAGACCCACTGGTGCCCCAAATTGTCAGGTGACCTATGTAGCTACATATTCTGCAAATGGGTAAGGATGCCCCTGAGTACTGTATGGTATAAAGGATTTAGAATAAATCAGTGACATGAGCTTGTGATGGCTGAGTGACTTGTGAGTGACAAACCCACAAGTAAGTTATGAAGGTGATCTGGAAAGAGTTGATGATTGACTGACATATACATATATGCAGCTAGAACAGATTTGTTGCTATGATAAATATGACAATTCCGTGATGCAGGTTAAAGACATGTAAATCGTTCACAATATAACACTAACAAAAATACTCTCAGCAGGAATATTTACTTAATCAGAACAGGCTGCTGAACTGTACATTTAAATTTGAAAAATCAAGGTCTCTCAGTAGAAGTTTTGTAAACAAAGGGGAATTGTTCTCAGCAAGCTGCCTGTGAGAAAAATGCTCATGTTCAGCATAAATTGAACATAACAGCCCCTTTGCACCATACATAATTTGGCTTTGCCTAGGCAAGAGCTGTTCTAAAAAAAAAGCTTTAATGTTTTCATGTTAATTCAAAGAGTGCACTAATAATGTTCCAGAATTAAATTAAAGAACACTTTGTAATATAAGCACTGGCATAGCAAGAAAACACAGTTTATTTATGTGACGGTTTCGTTTCGCCTCTCCCCCTCCCCCTCCATGCATTATTAAATTGATTTATGGATATAAATATGCATAACTTGAAGATGCTTTAGACAAAATACCTCATGTAACCTGTCAATTTTAATGTCACAAACTGCTGGATCAATATATCTTATTTTGGTGTATGTATCTTTCTTGTATGTAAAGTTAGAAATATGGGATAGGAAATGGTTTATGATTTTAAATGTGCAAATGAAAGCTATCAAGGGTGATTCCAATGCTAGAACACGTCAGTGTCTGAGTAATTACCTGTAAACTCCTGTGTCCTTTAAGTCTTAGCAGTGGTTAGTCTTAGGAAGACATATGATGACCCCAACTGCTGGTAACATTTGACCAGGTAATTTTCTATGGAAGGGGAGAATGTAAAACAAAGAATTCCCACTTAAAAGGGAGGCTATTCAAGATGTATCCAGTATGCTAATATACTATGTAATATTGGCACATTTGTCTATCTAACCTACTTATATGCCCCTTCCCTCCAACAGACTAGCTTCTAAGGGCCTAGCAATGTATTTATTCACACAACATCTTGTGAAGTAGGTAAATTTTACTATGACTACTTCAGGAAAGATGTGGAGAAATTAGAGAAGGTCCAGAGAAGAGCAACACATATGATTAAAGAAACCAATACATTTGGGGCAGAGATACAAACATTTCTGATTTATCAACAACTTCCATTCCTGAGGTATTTGTAACTCTGTTGTATAACAAAATAATGATTTTTCATAATCTTGCATAAAAACCCTCAAAAGAAATATTTTTGTAAATGTGATTGATGCTAGTTTAATGCCTCTGGCTAAGCAGTCTGTAAGATATAGGTATATAGTTAGAAGCTGCTAAAATGAGAACTGACTTTTTGGCGTGAAAGTTGGAATCTTAGACTCAGATGAATCTTCATGAAACTCTGCACTTGGCATGCTATCCAACGAGCTTTGTGAAGATTATGTCTCTGTATTTTTAGTGTTAAGTTCCTCTTGGTGATGTTAATAAATATAGCGCTGTTAACAGAGCAGATGAATATCACACCTTCACAGAGCAGAATGTGTTAGTTTTTTAAGATGACGGAGGCTTCTTGTACTCAGAAATAAAGAAAAAAGTGAACATTCAAACTTAGGCAATCAGTGCCTGCAGAGTCTGAAAAGTTCTAGATACTGGAGACAGTTTTCTGCTGTTGGCCAACTGGAAAAAAAAAGAAAGAAATCACAAAGATACAAGCAACTCCGGTAAATATCAAGGCCAGTAGGCTACCATTGGATAGGTGCTGGGTCTTCATACATATTTGCTGTTATTGACAAAAGAGTGAGGAAAAGCTCTTCTCAAACATTTAGGCAAAGGAGAACCAAAATTAAATTCACCTTAGCTGCTGTCTTTTATATTTGCTTCTCATGCACATTTGTCAGGTGAACTGTTTGCAATGAAAGCTGAGCCTCGTACAGTGTTCAATGTACTCGATGAGATGGATTATGAGAATAAGTGTTTGGGCAGTTCAATAATAGCAGCAACCCATTGACATTCTAATCAGTGTGCAGACCTATTTTGAAAAAAGAATTGGTGAGATGTAAAATGAGGTTACTGTTGAAGGGACTGATGTTTTCCCTATTCAAAATTGCAGCAAAAATCCAATCTGTTGCAGAGACCAAGCATTGTAGTTACCTACCTGTGGCACTTCCTCTATTGCACATCATCTTAGCCTCACTATATCGTCACTCTCAGTACCCCAAGCACTAATTAATTGTCTCTAGGTAGTGTGAGGGATCTCAGTGGAGGAAGCAATTGTAAGTTTGTCCTTGCCATTAAGAAGCCAGTGCTTGCATCTAAATGAACTTCTTTTCCCCCATGCAAAGGAGTGGGAAGAAGTGATTTACTCTCCAAATAGGAGAATCAATATGGTGGTGGATTCTTCAGGGAGTGTTACTCCAGAGAAAATCCCTGTGACAGCCTCCTGTAAATTACCTACAGCTTTCAGTCCTCACAAGATTTCGTAGGTCAAAGGCTCACATCACTTGTATCCTTGAGATAGCTGTCATTTCCAGGCATCCTGAATGCCATCACTATGTTGAACATACCGTCTCTTCCATTGATCTAGCCACTTGGCTGGCTGGCTCTGACTTTTCTTCATTTTTAAATGGCTTGTGCCTTGGGCCAGAGGTTGGTCCAACCTTATTTATAATGCCAGTGCTGCTTTTCTTTGAGGGAAGCTCCCACTGAGTAGGCTACCTCCTCCTCTTTGAATCCTCTACGGACCCAAGAACAGCCAAGCCAAGCCCTTATCTTGTCACTCCATAGGAAGGCCTCAGGCATAGTTCAAGTCCCAGCAATAGCCAGTCCTTAAAGGCCACAAGCCTGATCAAAACAACTGTCCTAGGAACAGGGTTACACAGGCAGCAGTTCCATTTCTTATCTAACCCCTGTCACATAAACCTGTCAGTGGCCTGGTTACCTCAGTTCAAGTAGATCCTTTGTCACGTATTATTAAGCAATCCATTGCTGGTACCCATGAAGTTTCACTTTTTTTTTCACTTTTCATTTTTCTTTTTTTTTTTTTTCCCCATGACCATCTTCTCTCTTCAACTGTTTTTATAATGGTTGAATACCTTTCTGCAGCACAGTGCAGCCCTCATGTTGCTATGATAACTTGGTGACTATACGTGCTAATTAACTGGACAAGAAACACCTTGGCTAATCTTTTCCTGGTCTCCTTCTACATAGAATCATAGTACCATAAAGCTGGAAGAGACCTCAGAAGGTCATCAAGTCCAGCCCCCTACTCTAGGCAGGACCAATCCCAACTAAATCAACCCAGCCAGGGTTTTGTCAAACTGAGACTTAAACACCTCTAGAGATGGAGACTCCACTACTTCCCTAGGTAACCCATTCCAGTGCTTCACCACCTTCCTAGTGAAATAGTTTTTCCTAATATCCAACCTGGACCTCTCCCACCACAACTTGAGACCATTGCTCCTTGTTCTGCCATCTGTCACCACTGAGAACAGCCTTTCTCCATCCTCTTTGGAAGCTCCCTTCAGGAAGTTGAAAGCTGCTGTCAAATCCCCCCTCACTCTTTGCTTCTGCAGACTAAACAGACCCAACTCCCTCAGCCTCTCCTCATAGGTCATATGCTCCAGCCCCCAAATCATTTTGGTTGCCCTCCGCTGGACCTTCTCCAATGCGTCCACATCCTTTTTGTAGTGGGGGGGGGGGGGAGGAGCAGAACTGGACACAATACTCCAGATGTGGCCTCACCAGAGCCGAATAAAGGGGAATAATGACATCTCTGGATCTGCTGGCAATGCTCCTCTTAATGCAACCTAATATGCCATTAGCCTTCTTGGATACAAGGGCACACTGTTGACTCATATCCAGCTTCTCATCCACTGTAACCCCCAAGTCCTTTTCTGCAGAATTACTTCTTAAGTGGTTGGTCCCCAGCTTGTAACAATGCTTGGGATTCTTCTGTCCCAAGTGAGGACTCTGCACTTGTCCTTGTTGAACGTCATCAGATTTCTTTTCGCCCAATCCTCCAATATGTCTAAGTTACTCTGGACCCTATCTTTGCCCTCAAGCGTATCTACCTCTCCCCCTACCTTAGTGTCATCCGCAAACTTGCTGAGGGTGCAATCCATCCCCTCATCCAGGTCATTAATAAAGATATTGAACAAAACCAGTCCTAGAACCTAACCTTAGGGCACTCCATTAGAAACCGACCACCATCCTGACATCAAGCCGTTGATCACTACCCGCTGGGCCTGGCCTTCTAGCCATCTTTCTATCCATCTTACTGTCCATTTATCCAATCCATATTCCCTTAACTTGCTGGCAAGAATATTGTGGGAGACCGTATCAAAAGCCTTGCTAAAGTCAAGGTATATCGCATCCACTGACTTTCCCACGTACACCGAGCCAGTTACCTCATCATAGAAGCTAATCAGATTGGTCAGGCACGACTTTCTCTTTGTGAATCCATGCTGACTATTCCTAATCACTTTCCTCTCTTCCAAGTGCCTCAAAATGGATTCCTTAAGGATCCCTTCCATGATTTTTCCAGGAACCGAGATAAGACTGACCGGCCTATAGTTCCCTGGATCGTCCTTCTTCCCTTTTTTTAAGATGGGCACTACATTTGCCTTTTTCCAATCATCTGGGATTTCTCCCAATCTCTATGACTTTTCAAAGATAATGGCCAAAGGCTCCTCAATGACATTTGCCAACTCCCTCAGTACCCTCGGATGCATTAAGTCTGGACCCATGGATTTATATACATTTAGCTTTTCTAAATAGTTCCTAACCTGTTCTTTACCCACCAAGGGCTGTCCATCTTCATCCCATCTTGCGTCACTTAGCGCATTAGTCCGGGAGCCCACCTTGTCCGTGAATACAGAGGCAAAGAAAGCATTGAGTACTTCAGCTTTCCCCACATCATCTGTCACTAGGTTACCTCCTTCATCCAGTAGGGGCCGCACACCCTCTTTGATCACCTTCTTCTTGTAAAAATGCCTGTAGAAACCTTTCTTGTTATCCTTCAAATCCTTAGCCATTCGCAATTCCATTTGCACTTTCATCTTCCTGATAACCCCCCGGCTTTGTTTGTTTCCCAGGCTTCTCGCATTAGTGTACAAACACTTCAGATAACCAGTTGATCGTTCTATCTTCTCCATTCGAATCAGGAGTCCTCCTTCCTTGCTAGTTCCTCTCTGCATTTCTTCCCGGTATCTGACTTTCCCACTCCTCTCAGGGTTTTGGTTACCATCCCCCGATGAACCTAGTTTAAAGCCCTCCTCACTGGGTTTGCAAGCCTGCCCGCAAAGATGCTCCTTCCTGTCTTCATTAGGTGGATCCCATCTCTTCCTAACAATCCTTGTGCCTGGAACAGAGTCCTATGACTGAAGAAACCAAAGCCCTCTCTACGACACCACCTGCGCAACCATGCATTTACGTCCTCAATTTGATGATCTATGCCCAGTCCTTTCCCTTCAACAGGGAGGATGGACGAGAACACCACTTGTGCTTCGAGTTCTTGGATCCTTCTTCCCAGAGCTACATAATCCTCAGTAACCCGCTCAAGGTCATTCTTGGCCGTATCGTTAGTTCCCACGTGGAGAAGCAGGAAGGGGTAGCGATCTGAAGGTTTGATCAGTTTGGTAAGCCTCTCAGTCATAGTGTGTTTGGAACAAAGAAAATACTGCTTTGTCCTCTAGCACAATAGAAACTATGTGGTGATCTTATGGGCAAGTGCTTTCGTCTTTCATAAGCTAAAGAAGGTTTGTACTCTTTTGTTTTGGGTAAAGGCCCAGATCCAGAGATAAGACCATAAGATACGCAAATGTTTATGCCAAAAAGCCACAGAAGCAGGAGGAATATATTCAGCATAAATCATAGCTCTAGAAGCTCCACCTATAATATGGCTAATACATCTACTAATACATCTGGCTAATATGTCAAATTTGGGATTAAACTAAACCAGAAGGATATTACTACAGGCAGTCCCCAGGTTACGTACAAGATAGGGACTGTAGGTTTATTCTTAAGATGAATTTGTATGTAAGTCGGAACTGGCGTCCAAATTCAGCCGCTGTTGAAACTGACCAGCGGCTGACTACAGGAAGCCTGAGGCAAAGCTGCTCTGCTCCGGGCTTCCTGGAATCAGACGCTGATCAGTTTCAACAGCGGCTGAATCTGGACGCCTGGGACAGAGCAGCTGGGGTGCTGCCGGGTTGGTCCAGTAGCGCCGAGAAGCGGTGCTGCGGGACCAACCCGGCAGCGCCCCAGCTGCTCTACCCCAGGCGTCGACGAGAAAAGCCTGGTCTGCTGGGGGGGGCACACTAGCTGTGCCCCCCCCCCCAGCAGACCAGAGAGACGCGGAGCAAAGCTTTGCTCTGCGGCTTTGCTACGCGTCTCCCTGGTCTGCTGGGGACCCCCCCCCCCCCCAGCACACCAGGGAGACGCGGAGCGGCTTTTCTCGCCGCAGAGGACGCGGCGGCGGGACTGCAGCGCGTCTGGGTGGTCCCGCCATTCGCATCCTCCGGGGCGAGAAAAGCCCCGTTCGTATGTAAGGATCCGACGTAAGTCGGATCCATGTAACTCGGGGACTGCCTGTACTTTTCTAAACAGGACAGAGTTATACTGAAGACTGAAAAAAGGGAAATTTTTACCATCTAACACAAAAAAGTAATTTTTGTCATGGTAGTTTTTACTCCAGTCACTATGCTAATATTTAATATTTAACATATTTAGTATATGTTAAATATTAAACCTATACCTATAATTAACTATCTTGTAAAATGGGAGACAGATGGAATATGTCCCGTATTTTAGTGAATATACCCCACACCCAAATGTACCCCGCACTCGAATATACCCCGTGGTTTTTGTTGTTTCATTAAAAAAATCTTGCACGAGTGTAACCCACAGGGTATATGAGACTGTGCCGAGAGTAACCCACAGAGTATATAAGACTGTGCCGGGGGTATATTGACGGTGCGGGGCGGAGGGGGAAGAGTGGGAAGTAGCCAGCCACTCACCCGCCCGGTTCCTGCACAGCCGCCAGCCTCCAGCCTCCGGGCAGGGGAGCGATTCAGCCAGGCGCCCTCCCCTGCCTGCAGCCACCACACGCAGGCGCTGCCACGAGCTGGCTTGTTGCTCCTGCACAATCCAGCCGGGCGCCCTTCCATGTCTGCAGCTGCTGCCACTGCACGCCGGCCCCACTGTGCACTCACTTGTTGCTCCTGGGCCAGGACATGGCTCGGGGTGGCGGGCCAGGCGCTGGCACAGGAGCAACAAGCGAGCGTGCAGCGGCACTGGCATGTGGCAGTGGCGGCTGCAGGCAGGGGAGGGCGCCCAGCTGGATTGCGCAGAAGCAACAAGCACTATACCCCAGCCCCGCTCCTGTGCGCCGGTGAGTGGGGCCGGGGGCTGCAAGGGGGCGTGGGGAGGTTGCAAGTAGGGTACAAAGGAGGCTGCGGGGGGGGGGGGGGTGTTGCGGGGATCCGCAGCGCGGGCCACCAGCTACCCAGGACAGGGCTCCGGGCTCCTTCCCAGTACTTTCTGTAAAAAAAACCAGTATACCCCACACACGAATATACCCCGCGGGGATGGAGGGTGCGGGGTTTGTAAAAATGAATATAACCTGCTGATTATATTCACTAAAAGACGGTATACAGAAATATTTTCATGTTTACCTGAGTACATATGACCTGATAGGGGAATATGAAACATGAAGTCTTTATCAAAAGAGTTATAGATTTTCATGCTGACTCAGCCACTGACCTCCTGAGTGACTACGGGCAAGCCTTTTTATACTTCAGTTCACCATACTAAAATTAGCATCCCATCTTTTCTCCCTCCATTGCCAAGGATTAATCCATTAATGTATATAGAGTGCTTTGAGTTGCTATAATTGTGGGATTGCCGATTAATCACAGTTAATTAAGAGGATTAACCCAAATTAATCATATTTTAAAAATTAATCATGATTAATCACTGTTTTAATCACATTGCTAAACAATAGCATGCCAATTGAAATTTATTAAATGTTTTTAGATTTTTTTCTACATTTTCAAATATACTGATTTCAATTATAGCGCAGAACACAAGGGCTGTGTCTACACTGGCACCCTTTTCCGGAAATGCTTAAAATGGAACAGTTTTCCATTATAAGTATTTCCGGAAAAAGCGCGTCTACATTGGCAGGATGCTTTTTCGGAAAAGCACTTTTTCTGGAAAAGCGTCCGTGCCAATGTAGACGCGCTTTTCCGCAAAAAAGCCCCGATGGTCATTTTCACGATCGGGGCTTTTTTGCGGAAAAGACTAGTGGGCTGTCTACACTGGCCCTTTTCCGGAACAGTTTTTCCGGAAAAGGACTTTTGCCCAAATGGGAGCAGCATAGTTCTTCCGGAAAAACAATGATGATTTTACATTAGATCGTCATTGCTTTTCTGGAAAAGCAAGCAGCCAGTGTAGACAGCTTTCAAGTTATTCCGGAAAAGTGGCTGCTTTTTCAGAATAAGTGGCCCAGTGTAGACATAGCCAAGATGTTCAGTGCTCACTTTGTTATTACAAATATATGCACTGTAAAAATGATGAACAAAAGAAAGCTCTAGTGCAATCTCTTCATTGTGAAAGCGTAGTTTAGAAAGGTACAACTTTTGGGGGCTGTTGATTAATCACAGTTAATTTACACTATTTGATCTGAGGAAGTGGATCTGGCCCACGAAAGCTCATCATCTAATAAACCATCTTGTTAGTCTTTAAAGTGCTACATTGTCCTGCATTTTGCTTCAGTTAATTTACATATTAACTCAAATTAATTATGATTAAAAATGAATCACAATTTTTGCAGTTTTTGCAGTTTTGTTAAGCAATAGAATACCAATTGAAATTTATTACATATTTTTGGAAGTTTTTCTACATTTTCAAATATATTGATTTCAATTACAACATACAAAGTATATATTGCTCACATAACATCCCTAACAAAAGACAGGACTATGCAGCACTTTAAAGACTAACAAGATGTTTCAAATTTCTTCCACAAATTGATCTGATGAAGTGGGACTGGCCCATGAAAGCTCATCACATAATAAACCATCTTGTTAGTCTTTAAAGAGCTTCATAGTCCTGTCTTTTGTTTCAGCTAGACCAGACTAACACGGCTACATCTCTATCACTATAACAGCCATAGTCATAGAAAAGTAGAATTGTTAAAATATAGAAAAACAAATCTCTGGCTGCCAGCAGCATGCTGCTGACATATTACTTTTTTTCAAAGCCCCATTTCACTGTGATTTACAGGGGTTATCATTAGGTGAATACCCATCATTAGGGAGGTGTTGATAAGTATCAGTTCCTTCAGTCCTTGCCTTTTGTTCAGCTCCCAGCACAGCTTGCTATTTTTCTCCTCTCCATCTAGGGCCACCTGCTGCTTCTATCTGATACTACTTTGTTTGCCTCTCACTAGGTCAGGGCAACATCATCCACAAAACTGATTCAGATTCTTACTGGAAAAGCCTATATGTTCAGTGTCAACAAGAGCAAGCGAAATCTCATATCCACCTCCCAGAGAAATTTTTAGAACCAACATTTAAAAATTATGCCTGCAAGTTTTGCATGTGAAAAATGTGTCAGTGAAAAACTCCAAATGTATACAAATAAAACTAAATTATCAGATTTTGTGTTTGTGAAAATGGCTGACTTTAAAAACCTTGAGAATGCTATTTTATCAGAGGCCCATGTGAAAGTACATGAAAAATGTGGTACTGTATCATTGACAAATGATTAAAGGATGTCTGTTTAGTTTACTTAAGCTTCAGAGGGGTAGCCGTGTTAGTCTGTAATAGGAAAAACTTAAAAACAACAAATAGTCTAGTAGCACCTTTAAGACTAACAAAACATGTAGATGTACAACATGTTAACCTATAACTGCGTGTATTGATGGCATGCTGATTGAAAATGTTGGTTGCCAGTCTATAGTATTAGGAATTTCACCATTATTAGTGCAATGATAGGAATGGTGGGATGCTCATCTGACAGAAAACAGCACCTATTGACTTGTGACTTGAAAATGAATAAACAAACAGGTACTGAGACCTTTATGGAAATAACTATTTTCACTATTGGGTTAAAATCTAACTCCCACCAGTGGAAAGTGATTTATCTCCATCCCCTTTACATATGGTTGGTGAATAGGTTATTCTCATTAGTTTTTCTGCCAAAAACATTTGGTACATCTATTAAAGGGGGCGGGGGAAGATTAGTTAACTCATGAAATCAGAAATCATGATAGATTTTCTTCCCTCACCATCCTGCAAATATACCTTCATTTTCTTTGCATCCCTTTGTATTGTATTTAAATGGCATCCTGATAAGTTATTTCCATTTTACCACTTCTACTCAAGTTCAATTACTCAGGGTATGTCTGCACTAGCACCCTAGTTCGAACTAGGGAGGCTAATGTAGGCATTCGAAGTTGCAAATCAAGCCCGGGATTTAAATATCCTGTGCTTGATTTGCATCTTCCCGGCCGGTCGCCATTTTTGAAATTTACAAGTCCGGACTAACTGCCTGCGTCTACACGCAGCAGGGACCCGGTATTTCAAATTAAAGACCTAAATCAAACTACCTGTTATTCCTCCTGCAAGGAGGTTTAACAGGTAGTTCAATTTAGGGGCTTTAATTAGAAAAACCAGGTCCTTGCCATGTGTAGATGCGGCAGTTAGTCCAAACTTGTAAATTTCAAAAAATGGCAACCGGCCAGGAAGATGCAAATCAAGCACAGGATATTTAAATCCAGGGCTTGATTTGACACTTCGAATGCCTACATTAGCCTCCCTAGTTCGAACTAGGGGGCTAGTGTAGACATACCCTCAGGGTGGTATGTGCCAGTGTATATGCATCTAATGCTGATTTATGTTTTTCTGGTGATAATCTGGCTTTTAATCAATGTTGACTAGCATTAGTAACAAATAATTAAAGATGTATTCCGTGGTAGAGCATCATTGATATATAATATGCATCCATGCACCCCAAGATAAAAAACCTTCAAATTCAGTTCATGTCAATTTTGGTTCCTATTTTGATTTTTTTTTCCTCTTCTGCCCTTCGTATGTTGATTGTCATCATATGTTCATGGTCTTTGGGGTAGGGACCATGCTTTGTGTCTGTATAAACAGCATCTGGTACTAGGAAGTTGCATTCTTGAGCTCTGATGCAGCAAAACTCTTAAACACTGTATAACTTTGATCATGGATGAAGCCTCCATGATAGATCATAATAATAAAGAATATAAATATTAGGCCATATCCTGCTAGCCTCATTAAAGCAACATTTCTATTTAAATTAATGCACATGCTGTTTAAGAAACAACTGTAGAATTTGTCTCAACCAGATTTCCTCCATGTAGAGGGGATTCCCAAATGCCCTCAGATGAGATCTGAAATATACAGAAACCCATATAATACAGGTTGAACCTCTCTAGTCTGGCACCTTTGGTACCTGACTAGTGCCAAATTAGAGAATTTGCCGCCCCATAGGAGATTAATAATGTCTAGTTAGACTGTAAGTTCTTAGGTATATACAGTGCCTAGTACAAGTGCCTCAAACTCAGGTGCTACTGTCATAACACTGGGAATAAGGTCTGAGGTGTCATCATCCTTGAACTAGGTGATAGAAACACTTCCGTAAAATGACATTTTAAAAGTTGCAAAATACCGTTTTCTGCCAGTCCATGTATTGTAAAGCCCTTCTCCCCCGGACAAAATGAAAACCAGAGTAAATAAAAATATTATAATGGATATTTGTATGCCTCCCCTCCTAAATGATGGAGACTGGCCTTCATCTGGGACAATAAGCTAATGAAAGGCTACTTTAATAACCTGAAAAAGGAGCTGTGCTGCTAACGAAATGAATAATTTCTTTACCATTAACACTACATTTAATTTGCAAGTGGTGGAACAGTTTTTCAGAAGAAAGGGAAGAGAAATCAAGTCACTATAAAATCAAACCTGCCATTCTTCCTCAAGATAAAACTGGACAATGGGAACTTTGGTTGAGTAAAGGCTACAAGATTTTGACCTTTGAAATGGAGCAAATAATATCTGGTATTAAAATGTCCTTTGAAAAAGACAGACATGGTATCAAACAGCACAAGACAGCTATACAGAGCAGGAATTTTCTATTATCCAGTCCTAAAGTTCACTGTGCCTGAAAGGCTATAGTTGAGATGATTTGCCAAACTATTCTAAAACTTTCTTATTCACTGTCTTGTTTTATTTATTTCCTACTTATTTCTCCCTTTAGTATGCCTGGGAAAAGCTAAAGGCTATAAATCTATTTAATCTAAAGAGACTAAAGCAGCATTTGTCATTAGACACGTCAAACATCGTGAAGGAGAATGCTGTCAATAAACTTAATGTGCTGTTCTAAATGAATGTCGTAAATGGTGATGACGAGCAAAGAAAGTGAATGAAAACCAGATACCTTGGCTTTATCTGCTGGGATATTTTAGGTAAGAAGAGGAGTGTCAAATGACAAACCCAATGGCTAAAGAACATTTACAACCTGGGAACATTGCGACTGAGGAGGTGTAATGTTTCATACACGGGTTTATGTTAAAAATTATGCAAATTGAAATGACTCTAATTTGCATGTTAGATCCTAGAATGGACTAATTACAACGCAATAGAGAGTTGCTCATATGTATCAGAGGGCAGACTAAAAAATGTTGAAAGCTTCAAATAATTACACCCAACAAAATGCACAGGAGACCCTTGCAATTCATAAAATTGCTATTCGGGGTTCTCTGTATTTGAGGTGTCCTGGCCTGGCCTGTGGGTTCCTGGCAGCTGTGGTGTGTTCCCCATAGCTCCCGGTCATAGGGTGAGTTCAGGAGCCACAGCTGCCAGTATTTGCCAATTTTGCCATTTGTGGTGGTGCCAGAAACGCATCTACTGTGAATGGGGAGGGTTTCCTTTATAGTACTTGATTCAGTACCAGCTATTTGAATGGTGCAAGCCCAGGTAAGTCTGTGGATAACTGCTGTAAACTAAAGAACTTTCTGTCTACCTTCTAAGCCAAATCTCAGCCTCCCCTTCATCTTTTCATCTCTCATGCTAAGTGTCTGGAAAGACAAAGTATATGGGGTAATATCCTTTATTGGACCAACTTCTGTCTGTGAGAGAGAAACTTTCAAGCCATACAACAGTCTTGTCTCTATTACCCTCAGAAGTTGGTCCAGTTCAAACTATTGACTCACCCACCATGTCTCTCTCATATCTTGGGACTAAGGTGGTTAAAATGACACTGCATATGTGTCTCAGGGAAGTCAGATTTCCCCCCATCTGTAGTTTTGATAGAGATACTCTTCATCACCCCTAGGGTAGCAGTAACACCCCTGCATGTGCCAGATTCAGACAGTCTTACTCACCTTGATTAATATTTCACTCAGAGTCCCTTTGATTTTAGTTGGGCTATTTGAGGAACGCAGCACGAGAGCATCAGTATTTGGCTTGCTGGTGGCAAGTGGGGAATGATGGTGACTCAGGAACAGTCTGGGGCCTGACGGTTTTAAAACAAAAGGAAATGAGCCAATAAGTTTTGCTGCTGTAGAGCTACTATATTTGGTGGAATTGAACCAGAATGAATTCAGCCCACTGCCTAGAGGGTGAGAGGTTTTTCCCTCTCCTGACAGTTTGAGATTCTTCTGGGTTCTTCTGCTCCATTATGTCCTGACATTGAGACATTAGAGGGAACTTGTGCAACAGTATATATATATATATATATATATATATATATATATATATATATATATATTCTCTGTACTTAGGGCTTGTTTCTGCTGTGTACTTTTCCCTCTGTACTTAGGGCTTGTTTCTGCTGTGCTTGGAACCTTGTGTTATCGAAAGCATTTATATAAAAATCATCTGTCCTCCCAGGACTATGTGATGCTTTGCGAACACTGGCTATATGTCTATGCCACACTCCTTTTCTTAGAATTTCCCATCATTCCTATCATTGCACTAATAATGGTGAACGCCCCAATACTATAGACTGGCAACCAGTGGAGCAGGGACCTCCCTTGACTTGCTCAGGGACCTAGCGAGGCTGTTGGCCCTGTTGATTAGGCTTGGAGAGTTTGTTTTGCTTCTAAGTATATAAACTTGCATTTCATGATTTTGATTGCACATTCTGAGAATCCCACACTCGTGATTTCTCACTTCCTTTGTCTTAATAGTTTTCAAATTCTGTTAGAAAAAAATACAATAATATTTTTGCCTACTTATGTAAGTTCACTTGAGCACCAAAAACACTCAGATGACTGTAAATTCAACTTGCAGAGATGGATTTGCATTAAATTAATCTACAGACCATCTTGCATCCTTTTTATATTCAAGTTCTGACTGAGTGATCATCTGTCACTCTTTTATATCTTAGTTTTGACTCAATCTTTTACTTTCACAATCTAATTTTATAACTTTGAAAAACTTTAATGTTTTTTCCCTTGGCCTCTAACTGCTTCCATTATGCTCAATATAATAACTTTTACTTGACTTAACACTGAATGATAGAACAATTTAACAGCTTGCTCTCTTCAAACAGTTAGTTATAGACAATTAATCTCAGCCCTATTAGATTTGAAGAGTCCCTCAGCTCACCAGTCAAGTCTTTCCCAGGCATCTATACTAGGAATGGGCAAACTGAACGGAACAACATAAGGACTGGCCAGAGCCTCAATCCAAATCCCAAACTCAAATTAAGTCTGAATGCTTCATTTAGATTTACAGGTATCTCATACCTCGGACAGGTCTGCTATCTTCAATGAAATTCATTTTGGACATTTAGCAGATCTGAGAATTGCTATTTAGAAAGTTAGGGCTAAATCCTACAGACTGCTGAGCAATTTGACTTTGATCCAGCAATTAGTTTCCAATTGGAAACTATCAATCAGTTTCTGGGGGGAAAAGAAACTTGTTCTGATTACAGCATATAACAATCTCCTCACTCATTAAAGCCCTGGGAAATTTAAGATCTGAATAAACAATGGAGAAGGCTAGAGACTAGAATAATATAATATAAAAACTAGGGGCCACCAAATGAAATTAATGGGCAGCAGGTTTAAAACAAATAAAAAGACGTTTTTTTCACACAGTGCACAGTTAACCTGTGGAACTTCTTGCCTGAGGAGGTTGTTAAGGCTAGGACTATAATAGAGTTTAAAAAAGAGCTAGATAAATTCATGGAGGCTAAGTCCATTAATGGCTATTAGCCAGGATGGGTAAGGAATGGTGTTCCTAGCCTCTGTTTGTTGAAGGGTGGAGAAGGATGGCAGGAGCGAGATCGTTTGATCATTATCTGTTTGGTTCACTTCCTCTGGTGCACCTGGAATTGGCCACTGTTGGAAGACAGGATACTGGGCTGTATGGATCTTTGGTCTGACCTAGTATGGCCATTCTTATGATCTTATGTAAAAAAAGGTGCCAGATCAAGGGCCTAGATAATAAATAATATCATCATCAACCGAGTCATAATTCTGGGCCTCTATGCAGATTTTCCTACTTTAAATTTTGATTCCTGTATTAAATTATTTAAAATATGCTATTTATGGATTGGTTTTGTTTGCAGGTCTTACTTTCTGCTTCATTTAATAATAGTTCAACACAATGGTTAGGTATGTTAATGGAATAGGTGGTCATTCATCCCTCACTGCCCTGCTCTATTTCAGTTAGTCAAATATTCTTCTTAGTCCGTTCCCTCACCCCCAACTTCTTCCAAGCCACATCTCCTCCCTTCCCTCTATTACATTTGCCTGGTCACACTAAAGCACTGCTGTATATGGCTGTCCTCTGCTCTTTCATCACAAATGAATACAGAATCAATGAAATCCTAAGCTTTCTTTTCCACCCATGAGTAGTTCTTTACATTCCTGTTGCAGTCTTACAAGGCTAGGCTGATGAAGAAGAACACTGGTACCTAGAAGAATACAATCTATGCATATTGAAAACCACAAGACAAAAGCAGAATATTTTAATTAAAAGAGCAACATATAATTTAAGACTGTCCCAGATCAGTAATAATTCGCAGCCTTGAAATTTGTTGTATGGTCAGCAGCGGAAATAGGGCAGGGCGAGCAGGGTGACTGCCCCGGGCCCCATACTTCAAGAGGTCCCGCACATGCGCTATGGCGTCATGGCACATGCGCCGTGTCAAAGGGGTGCCCCGCGAAATTGTGCTGCCTGGGCCCCGCGAAACCCTCATCCGCCCCTGTGTATGGTATGTTGTTTGTAGTAATACATGTTGCCCATCTTCCAAGATTCCCTATTATACCACTTTTCTGAATGAGTTAAACTTACTAAACTACACATTAGCTCCCAACTGCTTTAACCCCTACACACAATACTTTCCAGCTAGTCTCAGTTCTTACAGATTTGCCTCTTTTCCTACAGAAAAGCTTCCTTAAACCGTAATTCACCTAGAATTTTCTATCATGAAGGAATGAAAGTACTGTTTTGAAGTTCTGCAGGGGAAATGTTGAATATTGGTCTTGCATTCTTTGTTGATTTTAAAAATTATTTTTAAAAGGACCTGAATAGTTTATAAGGATTTTGTTTCTGCATGGGGTTTTATTTACTGCTTATCTAGAAATACTGAGAATGTCAAGTCTGATGTTCATTAGCTTTAATCAAAGAACTCTCAGATGTGGATTGGGAGCACTCTTATATCTATGTTGATGGATCATTGGATGAATTTTCAGAGAAATAAGAGTCTAGAATTGTCACCATACTATCACTAGCTCCTCTTCCTATAGCTATAATCAATGCATTTTCCCCTGGCAGGAAGGTGAATAGTCTCTTCAGAAGCCACAATGTCAGTGGTGCTTTGAACTATACCTATTGGAGTAAAGAGCAAATCTAAGTCCTCCTCTGTGTGTTAAGTATGTTGGTCTTCTTATCTACTTGAACTCCAGGAGACAGAGAGATGGACACACATTCACCCAGGATTGTATAACTTACCTAACATCACAGGCCTAATTCACAATTACGCTGCAGCATGTTTAGCCATTTGCCCCAGTGCAAAATAGTGACTTTCTCATTTGGTGACACTGACCCTCACTTTGCACCAGTGATTCTGGTCCAAAGTGAACAGGTTTCAGCCCCATGCAGCTTTCCCCACGCAGCTCCTCTACTCATTTCAGTTTCAGGGATTTCCTTATTTTTCCAAGGACACTGACTGGACAAGGCTCCTTCCTAAGTCCCACACTGAGGCTTCACAAGTCAGCAGAGTCAGATCATTGCCAAGCAAGGCCCAAGAACTGCTGCAGAAATCCAAGTCCCTGCTGACTCATAAGTCAAAGACTGAGTTAAGCATTTAAACGGTAGGCCCCCAGATGGCAATGCATTATACAAATGATAGACCGATTTCCAGGCCAAACTCAGCTCTTCCCCTTGCCTATTCAAATGGTAGGCCCTTACCGAGGAGAGATGGACAAATCTCCTGAACTGTTCAGTGATTTTGTGGTTCATGCAAAGGGAGATTAAAATAGCACCAACCATCAGCTTAACTTTGAAACCAAGCAAGGGCTGGAAACAATATCTTTAGACCTTAAAGGTGTCAGAAGCTATGTAATCTCGTGGTCTGATCTGGTTTATTTCCTCCAGGGAGTCCCCAAGCAGACGCAATGGGCCACATTCTGACCACAGTATTAGTGGTATAAAGTAACTGAACTACATAGACTGTAAGCGGTTTGGAGCAAGGGTTGTCTTGCTGTTCTATGTTTCTGGACTGTGCCATGGTCCACAACCATAGCATGTAGGCACTCCCATAGTACAAATAATAAATAACTGATTTCAGTGGAGTTACTTCATATTTACACTGGGGAAAGGATTAAGAACAATCATCTAAAATATCTACATTACTTCTGATATTTTTGGCTCTCTCTTTCATAAGTAATATCTCACTTGTATGTGCATCATTTTCATATAGGTAATTCTTTTAAAAAGTAAAATACAAAGATCCACAACATTTCCAGCATGATTCAACTGCATGATCATGCTGTCCATTGACTGCTTTGCTTCAGGTTCCTTCATTTGGCATTGCTAGAACTGGACTCGCATATACTGCAGCAATCTGTTCCTAGGGGGAAGTCCACAGTATAAGAAATAATGAACACACATAGAACATTCTAGAAACTCTCCCCCCCCAAACCCAAATAGAACTATACCTATACTGCTTTCCATTCAATATAAAATTTTATTTTAACCTTCTCTGTACACTTTCTCTGTATACTTTCTGTAAATATATGAATGACTAGGTGTTGCTATCAAGAATACGCTAAAAATTAATTTAAACCCACATGTTTATTAAAAGTGATTTTTGAATAATCTATTCCAGTGCTATTTGTGCTGAATAAGTTACTTATGCAAGCCATCCAATCAGGGAACAATACCAATGCCACATTATTTGCATGAATAATGCACTGTGGATTATTAGATTTGAATATTGACAAAGTGTTCATAACAGTCTACAGAACAAAAATTATTTGCAAAGGAAAGTGTGAACAATTTCACATAAACTGCTGAGAATGTCCAATCTTTTTATGGACAAATGATCATTTAAAAAAAAAGTAGAAAGCAACTGCATTGTTTTTATTCACTCAGTTCTATGCAGAAACTTCCCTAATCCCCTTACTCAAAATGCATGTATTAGAGATGCAGTATGTCAAACTATTTTGTGAATGGGGAACTCCACAAACACGTGGTAAAACTGTTGTGTTCATATTTTCCACCAAAATCCCATTATACTATTGATCCATATTTTATTTTCATCATGAAAAATTCCTTACATTTCAATATCACTTCATTTTGGAAGAGACATCTTCTAATTTGAATGGGAAAGTTCCTTGATTTTCCTCTGACGATTTTGAATATATTCTCTGATTTGGGAAATACAGAGGAATAAAAAATGTTGGTTTTGCTATAGGGTGGCCCAGTGCCAAAAAACCCCAAAACCAACAAAAAAAAAAAAAAATGCCATGAAGAGTTGTTGAGGGGGGAAAAAACCCACCAGGGCCAAAATGCGGTCACAGCCCCTTTAATTGCCGCATCTCCCGAGCGGGCTTTCATCTGGTGTGGCGCGAGTGCCAGGGAAAAGTGGTGAGTGCTCCCAAAAGAGATGATGGTACACTGTACCAGAGCATGCTGTCACAAAAAAGCACTAGAGTGGCCCTATTTCCCTATGTTGAATATAAAAGATCTGGTAAAATTATTTGTATTGAAGTGAGTTCAATGGCAATCAATCAGAACTGTGCAGTACAAATAGTCAATTTCATATCAGATTGACAGAGCTGGATTCTTTTTATTTATCTTCTTACCTTTAAAGCTTTAGGGTTCACATGGAAAGAGGGGGACAAACTCCCATACACCTCTTTCACATGGTGGGGTGACTGATCGACCTGACCAGCCCTGGTCATTGCTCTGCACCTTCCTGGTGTGACTGGGCCCCAGGACAGATTCACATTTCCTGGTACCCGAAGCTGTGTCTACCCAAGGCAATACATGGGTCACTGTGAAGGGATGAACTCTGCAAGGGGGGGAATGTGTAGAAGCAATGGCGAATGAAGGGGTATAGCAGGGAAAGGACAGCAAGAGGGGGAGCATGTAAAGGCATGATGAGTAGACAGTAGAAGCAACAAGTAACCGGCCACTGTCTGGCACCTGCTCACACTCACCAGCCGGTGCTGCCTGGAATGACAGTCAGTCGCGGTTGGAAATGGGAGGGGGCGGGGCCCTGCTGGCAGAGAACCAGCATGCAGCAGGGGCTGCGCTGATAGACCTGCAGGGGGAGTGGCCAACCCAGTGCGCTGAAGCTTTGCAAACGTTTACAAACAAACTGCTCAATTTATTACATTTTACATATTATGGGATAGTGGTGTTACATCTGAGATGAACATGACCCTATTTTATTCATTTTTTAACAAATATATGGATTTATAGATGCAAAACTATGTACACACAATTACTATTTCTTTCCATGTAAAAGTCAAATGCAATACATCACTGCTACTCCTCTGCAATTTTCCCTACAGCTGGCAGCATCTTGACTGGAATTCCTTTCATTTCTGAAGATGAAAAATGGGTTGTGTTTGCTTTTTTGTGGATCAAAAAAAGATAGGCTTGCATTGTAAATTGGAATAATGGTAATAAGGAGCATCTGAAAACCTCATTTTTCCCCCTCAGAAGCCAAGAAAATACTAAATTCTCAGAAAATGTAGCAAGGGCACTCTCTCACAAGGGAGAAAGCAGCACAGAATTTAAAGTAAAGATACTTTTAGTTTCCTTGAAGAAGTCCATGATTAGGTTAAAATGGAGGTCCTGCTCTGGACAGTTTTATATGGTAATAAAAAGAGATTAGTTTTCCCTTAAATTCAGTACTGACTGCTCCCTTATTAGAATGTGCTCCCACTGCATTATTTGAGAGTTCTTGTTTTGGTAGAATTACAATTCATATGTTTTCTGAGAGTTTAGTGCTTGTTTTGGTAATATTACAATTCATGCAGTTGCTGTTTAGAGACTGCACACTCCTCCACCCATCTCCCCAGTCAGGACAGTCACACTTATTAAAGTATAAACTTTTAAAAGTAATTGAGAAATACTCCCAAGGTTTGATGTCAACTGAAAGGGTTAAAGTTGAGGCAGAAACTTAATGGCAGGCATGAAATGCAGGATTTTATCTTTATAGCAATAAAAGTTTTTAAATAGTGCTATGCTGCTGCTACGCTGTTCCTTTTACTCAAGCAACTGGCAGCAGATACCTCCTGCATTCACATGAAGGGACACATTAATAATAGCAAGAAGAAGGGAATGTTACAACAGTAACAACAACAAAAGGGAGGAAATGTTCCCTGCGGCTCTTATTCAAGGTTCACCTTTCAAATCATTGGCTTAGCCAGGAATGGACCAGAGGGCATCCTTCCAAAGTTCCAGAGTAGCCAGCATTTGATATAGTCAGAATATAACTGAAGTATTTTCAAATAATATTCAGCATTGTGGCATTATTTCAGTGTGGGGTGATCAAACAAACAAACACAAAGGAAAATCTGTGCAATTTATGAACACAACAAAACAAAAAAACTTCCCCATGCCCAAAGCTTTGAATTTGACAAAATCCAAATGGGAGTAAAATGTACTGACAAATGTCTCAGAAGTTGACAGAGGAGTCTGACACAGAATCCCATGAGAGAGGGAGAGGGGGAGGCTATGTGTAGACTGCAGGCTTCTTTTTTTAGGTATCACACTGCAAAAGTGCATCGAAAAAGCAATCTGCTTTTTCGAAAGATAGCATCCATACTGAATGGATGCTATCTTGCATTTCAGCTTGATTACTATGGATGGAGTAGCCACCAGAGCACCTGTGCTTTTTCCTCTTTCCTTTTCTTTCAAAAGAACTCCCTCTTCCTCATCCACACACTCCTTTTTCCGAAACAGCTCTTTCAGAAAAAGGCTTCTTTTCCGAAAGAGCTCTTTTGGAAAAAGGCTTTGTAGAATGAGGATTACCAATGTCAGAAAAACCCCTCTGTTCTTTCAATTTTCTTTTGGAAGAATGAAAATGCAGTGTGGATGTAATTGAAGTTTTTTCAGAAAGAAAGAAAGAAAGAAAGAAAGAAAGAAAGAAAGAAAGAAAGAAAGAAAGAAAGAAAGAAAGAAAGAAAGAAAGAAAGAAAGAAAGAAAGAAAGAAAGAAAGAAAGAAAGAAAGAAAGAAAGAAAGAAAGAAAAGGGTCTACTTGCCTGTGATCTACTTTTTTCCATGTGGTAGATCATCTACAGGTGTAAAATGGTCCTGGCTCCACAGATAATATTTGCCTCTGTTCTCTGTTTGAAAAAAGTGCAGGTTTTGGACAATTTTCTCACCTCTCTGATTGCCACGCCTCAACATAGGACTATAACATGGTCATTGCAGAAGAGGGAAAGGGCACTATGTAAATAAGATAGCTGGAGTCAACATACCTTAAGCTGAGCATGGCGCCATCTTCACAGTGGGAGGTCAATGGGAGCAAATGCTCCTGTTGGCTTCCCTTATGCCTTGCAACTGAGAAGAGTACTGGCACTGACCAGGGGCACCCTCACCATTCAATTTATTGGGTCTTTACTAGACCCTCTAAATTGAACACCAGGAGATCGATCTCCGGTGTGGCAAGTGAAGCCATGGCCATAGAAAATTACATTACACTTCAGCTAAAGCATAGGAGTCCCCAACATATAAGTAATCAATAATACATTTACAAAACAGTAAGACAACGACTACAACCAGCTAACTATTCTAGGACTGTCAATTACCCTATAAATCATACAGACACATTGCTGGTCAATAATAATGAAAAACAAGAACATGTTGCTCTAAGAACATGTGATGAATTCCTACAGCACTGAAATCTTAAAAGCATTTTCAGTGCAAGAGTCTCTGACAGTTCATGATTTTTATAAAAATAAATGTATTTCAGGCTCCAAAAAAAAAATTAATATCAGAGTTCATGCCAAGTCACACAGAAAAAGAAACATCTCTCTAAAAAGCGGTCCTAGACACTTAGTTTAATATCAGCCTTCTGCCTGACACCGCAACGAGAACTGTGATCTCCTGATACCTGCGGAGGTGCAGGTAAATATAGTGGTGGACTGCCAGGGACTAGCCCTGGTAGGTACCATTTTATTATTTTCCACCCCTGCCTTAGATGTACTGAATACTTAACCAAGACTTATCTTTAAAAGCACAAACAGGCAGTCTGACACAAATGTTGTGTTTTGTAATGGGTTTTCATTTCTAACATTTATAAAGAGCTATTAAAATGTACTTGTAAATTCTGATGAATTAAAAGAAGGAAACATTTTGTTGTAATAAACATTGCATCAAAAATTCAGCAGTTCTGAAGCTGTTCCTAAAAACAATTTTCAAATTATTATCTGCCACAGGAAGTTTATTGATTAACAATAAATATTCTAAATGCATTGCTGTCAGGCTGCAGGTTTAGTGAAAGCAGTAATAGAGTGTGAGTATATTTAAAACAAACACATTACAGTTGAGTGGCCAAAGCTTTTTTGTGACCTCTAGCTTTTACATTATCATAAATAAAAAAGCAATAATGACTTACATGATTAATTAAAGCTACATTGCACAGTGTGAAAGAAAACCAACTACATGTTATGGTCTACTAAATAGACTGATAGTTCAAAGCTGTAGTTACTTTATAATCCATTGATTTTTGGAAAGTGAAAGAAGATATTTAGCACAAGAGACATTTTAGATCATTAGTAAATTTAATAATTAAAGCATTGTCCCTCCTAGGGCAAAGTATTTTGTGCACTGTATTTTTTCCAAATGAGCAGAAACAACCATTAATGTCACCAGACCATCTTTGCAATATCACACTCTCAAGTCACTTAACAAGTTACATGTAACTCCCTGAGGCTCCAGTGTAGCAAAGAATGTAAGCATCTGTGTAAGTCCCATGGGGAGAGCCTCAGGCAGTGTAAATAGTTATAGCTATGCAGTTATGACAATTGCCCCAGTGGGGCATAAACATGTGGTTAAGTGCTTGGTGAATAGAGCTGGACAGCTGGATTGGGACTTGAAAGATTCCTCAGGGGCTTGAAAGAATATAAATAAATACATACACATAAATAAAGCAATGTTTGATTCCCAACACTGAGATTTATAGCATAAATAGCATAAAAATAAATATTTATTAATGGTTTTTCATTATATTTATGGGTTTCATTTATTATGTAAGCTCATTCAATATTTATGTGAAGCCTTCATTAATTAATATTTCAGTAATTTATTATATTTACAGTGCTAACATTTTTCAGCCTAAGGTAAATGTAACATTTCCTCAAAGTTCATTAATATTCCCTGTGGTTACACAGTCATTTAGTTGGTGATCTCATTATGGAGCCATTAGGATAACATTAAACTGATTTCAAGAAAGCACATGAGTTAATTACAAAGTAACCTAAAACAAACCACATGGAGAATCTATTTGATTTATTCTAATTGTTTATAGATGCTATAAATCCTCTAACTCTCCAACTTTGAATGTTATCTAAGGAAGTTGGTAAGCCCACAGCATTTTTCATTGCGCATTGAATCAGTGTCATCTATTCAAGTGGTTTTCATACTTTGGATCTCAACCTAGCACTGGGTCATGGAATGTAAGGCACTGGCTCACCTTGGTCAGCATGCAGGGACCTTACGGTCAGCTAAAGCTGGGTTGCGATCCACACTTTGAAAACCATCGATCTAGTCCAGACCCCTGAACAAGGACAGGATCAAGTATACCAGAAAGGTGTTTGTCTAACCTGAATTTAAAAAGAAGTTACTCATTTTGCATAGTAATGATGGTACTTCAAGATGTGTCCACCTCTAGGAACTTCATCTATAGGCCCAACTTTGGTAGCAGTGTCCATTGGGCCTACACATGTGTGCTCTCTCCACATGCCGTTCCACGAGGCTATCCAGTGCATGTGAGTTAACCCCCCTCAGTTCTAGCTCTGTTTCAGAATCATAGACAAGAACTTTGAACTCAAGAACAAACAGCTCAAAGAATCATTGTTACTGTGTGAGATTAAGAACTTCTTCAAACAGTGTCCCTATGTTCCTTAGTCTTTCTGATTTTGTCCCCACATGCTTGTGTAACACCAATAGGAAGAACCAAACTTGGGACCCAGTGGCCAGTGGGTGCCGTACCTGCATGAGCACTGCTCCAATGGTGGATCTCCCTACGCCAATCTGGTTCCCAACAGATTAGTAGCTGTCCAGCGTGGATAGCTTCCACAAGGCGATGGCCACACGCTTCTGGAGGGGTATGGGGGGCCTCATGCAAGTGTCCCGTCGCCGCAGAGCAGGGGTGAGCCACTCGCAGAGCTCCAGGAAGGTGTCCTTCTTCATCCTGAAGTTCTGGGTCCACTGTTGGTCTCCCCAGCACTCCAGGATGATGTGGTCCCACCAGTCGCTGCTGGTGTCCAGACGCCAGGTGTGGTGGGGTACGCTGGCGTCCGGGCACTGATGCCGCTCCTCCACGACCCCTGGGGAGGCCAGGGGGAGAGGCAGGAGACTGACGTGCACCAGATGGTGCAAGGCAGCCTCCACTCATTGTTGGCAGGCTTGCAGCAGTAAGTCCAAAAACTTGAGCAGCATGCCCAGGGTGAGCTCTGGCTCCATGGTGCCAGCTGCGGCGACGTCCCCAATGGGAAGCACCGACACAGGCAGGCGGAGAGAAAAACCCTTTGCTGTCCCTTGGCGAGGTAGCCAAGCAAGCGGAAAAGCTGAGAACTGGCTGTCCAGGGGGGTCCCTTTAAGCACGAGCCTCAGATAGCCTCAGACAGCAGCCACACGAAGCAACTACTGACCTGATGCCCTGCCAGAACTGGTTTCAGCTGCCCTTAAATGTGACCCAGCATCCAATCAGTGTGGACGCGCTAGTTCAAATTAGCAAAACGCTAATTCGAATTAGTTTTTAAGTCTAGATGCACTAATTTGAATTAGCTTAGTTCGAATTAACTAATTTGAATTAAGTTAGTTCGAATTAGTGCTGTACTGTAGACATACTCTTACCTATCAGTTCTCTCAACTGATTAAAGTCTGATTTCTTTTTTTTACATACATCATCTTTATCTGCTGCTCACATTCCAGGATATGCTCCTTCATTTGCTTAGAATTATGAAATCTATCCTTCCATGATCAATTTCACCCTAATTGCCAACTTTCAGATGCAGAAACAATTCCTCCATTAAATAAAGTCATAACTAGAATGGCTGCTCCCTGATTAATTCCTCCTCCTGAAACAACTGTCCCCAGTACATTCCAAAATCCTATTGGCAAATTTTTGTTTTGCTATATTACTTTTGTAACAAATATATGGGTGGTAAAAATTCTCCATTACTAGCAGGTCTTATATCTGGACCATTTCTGGTTATTTGTTCAAAAATTTACTCCTTTGTTGCCATATAACAGATCCATAACATGATATTACTCCTACTTTTTGTTCCTTTTTAATCTTCACCCCGCATCTTTCAGTTGATCTGCCTCTCACTTGCCTCTGGACCTCAGAACAAGTCTATATCTTGTTAATGTAATGCAATGCCTCCTCCCCTTTTCTCCCCGATTTTCCTCCATGAAGGACTCCCCCCACCCAAATATCCAGAATTTTTCAGGCAAAGTAACAAATCAATTTTTGAGCATTGGCTTTTAAATTGATATTATATGAAATAAAATGAAGGACAGCTTTCTTAATAGTCATACATTTGAATATTTAGTCACACACATTCAGATGCCCACTGTGCTTCATTATTTCTACATCTTGGTATATACATACATTATATTACTATATGTTCTGTTTATGTTTTAACAGGAACTGTAATGCTAGATCAGACACATGGCTCTTCCTCACCCTAGAGTCAACCTCTGACAGTGACCAATATCAGGTGCTTCACAAAAGGTGCAACACCTTAATGGACAACAATGCAACAACAGATCCTTAGGGGAAGTTTCTCCCTAACCCTATTATATGTAGCTAACTGATGTACTGTATATCTTTTATATATCTTACATTTTAAGCCTGTCTAATGTACCATGGGATACAGATCATGGAGATTCAGACCACAACAGATACAGCATAATCTACTGCCAGCTTCAAAAGCAACCATTCCGACTACAAACCATTCAGAGGTAGATATTACTATTGTGTGGGTATGAAAAGCTCTAGGCACATTTGAACTGGTGTTGTTCCACAGCATGAGGTTGGGAACATATGAGGTTGTCTGCAGCCCTTGCATCTCACACATCTCCCGTCACCAAGAGGCATAAATGCTCCTTCTCCATCAGTTCACAGGAGGCGTAGGGAATGAGGCAGAGGATAGGACCACTGCACATACCACTGAGCTCTCCCACTGTACTCATTCTCTCACACATACATCCTGAAAATGAGAGAACTGAAGAAGCCAAGGAGTGGCTCCTTGGGAAGGATTCTGTCTTCTCTCTGTCATGGAGAGAACTCATCAGCCCTATTGACTCAGACTTGATTTCAGACAAGGATTTGGCCATCAGTAATAATGAATTAGAGTTCCATGAAATCTACCCTCCCCCATCTTCTCTTCCAGCCAGGGTAGGCTCCTCAAGAAATTTTTGTGTAACTAGGTTTGAGACAGAGACTGTCCTTTTCACCAGCTACTGTAAATTTACTCTGTGCCACACAAGTCAGTTTTGCTTTCCTAGTTTCAGTTGGTATCAGCTTCCATGACTTTCTTTAGCACATAATCCCTGATCCTCACCAGCATTTTGGGATGGAGTCACTTTCTTCTAGAGTTTTAAAGGAGTACGGGTATATTAGTATTCACAGCAACTGCTGTTCATTGATCAGCACTGATAGAGCAGGTAGAAAACAAACCTAGGCACAACTTAATTTCTCTGTGGGAAACAAAGGTCATCATTTTAATTATACCCCTCATTATTTACCATAATTAAATAGATTTGTTAATGGTGCCAATGTCTGTGTTGTTTAACACAGCCAATTAAGTAAACAAGAGACTATTCTACAGAGTGGCAAAACATAACCTATAAATTCTCTGATATTTTTCATTGTACTTTGTTGTTTTACGTTCCATATACAGGAGAACAGTGTGGAAGTTACTGAGGACTTGTCTATACTTAAAACACTACTGCAACACAGTTGTACCAGAGCAGCTGCTGGTCAGGAATTCTGTAGCACTTCAGTATAGACACCACCTACACCAACAGGAGGGATTCTTTCATTGGCATAGATAATCCACTTCCCTGAGAGATGGTAGCTAGATTCATCGAAGAATTCTTTCGTTGACCTAGCACAGGCTGCATGGGGTCTTACTTTGGCTTTACTACGCTATCCAGGGGGTAGGACTTTTCATATCCCTGACTTACATAATTAAACAAACCTAATTTTTAGTGCACACCAGGCCTTGTGTCATTTGATTTACAGCTTGGGCATATGCCACAAACCAGCAGGTGATATATTTTCCTTTGCCAGTTGCAACATCATGGCCAAAAGATGCTGCAGGTCCTATAGCCAAACGTACAATGGTCAGATATTTGTAGACTTTGACTGTACACTATTAAATACCATGGGTAGCAAACTGTAGTGGAAATATATAAGAAATACATAAAATTAGTACAATTAGGAAACATATCATTTATCGCCGTGTGTCCTAATAGTCTTAAAGCCTTGCTTCACTCTCACTTTAATTCCTCATAGAATTGTAGATTGAAGCTGTTCATGAATGTTTTGGTGAATGTTCAAAAGTTTTAGTCTAATAATTAGGATTTGTTGAAACTCAAGCTATTAATTAATCAGACTTGGGTTCGAAACATTTTCAGACTCCAAAAACTATCGATGAGAAAAGGTTTTAAATTGCTGAAACAACTTGTTGAAACAATTTGTTTTGACACTTTCAAAAGAAAAAAAACCCACCAATATTCTGAGCTGAAACAACAACTCCTTTTAAGGTCATGGTGCTTTTTAAACCCCAGCTAAATTAAGGAGGTATAATATACAAACTGAATTATTGGAATATAAAAAATGAAAACTTTCTAAATGCTAAGGTTAAGAGTTGGGGGTTTTTTTGGCAGGGGAGGGGGAGGTTGTTTTTGTTTTTTAGTTATGCCTTATAAGTATGGAAAATGAGTGAGTTTTGATAAGGTAATACTTAAGCCAAGGCCTTGTTGGGCATAAGTGTTGTTTTGCTAATTCTTCTCTTAGGGCTCGTCTAGACTTCTTCCGATCTCATTTTCAAAAGCGGAGCTTTAGAAAGTGAAAGTAGTCAGGACGTGGAGAGGTTTCAGCAACCCCTCCCCCTTTTCGAAAAGCTGGGTAAACCTCATTTTTTGAGACAGAGCAGCTTTTCAAAACAGGGGGGGTTGCCGAAAAATACGCATCCTGATTACTTTGACTTTTGAAATCTTCACTTCAAAAGTGATATCGGAAGAAGTCCTCTTTCGGAAATGTGGTGTAGTCTAGACATAGCCTGAGATTTGATGATTTGCAGGAGATGATATTATTGTTGAAAGGACAAAGGTAATGATAAGATGTTAGATAAATGGTTCACAAACCTGAACTGGAAAAAATGGCCCCCTTTTTTTCAGAAAACCCAGAAGCAGAGTAGCACAGAGGAGAAAAGTCATAAAAATTATATAAACAACAAATGTGGTGTAAACTGAAATTTGTTCATAAGTATTGGAATGGGAACAGAAAAATATATGTATCACAGGCTTTATGCTATTTGGATAAAGGTTAAATAATATGTAATCTGGAAATTAATAACAAGACTGAAGTGAAAAATGCTCAAGTTGAAGGGACACTGGACATGAAACAAGACCAGGGATCAGAGGCAATGAAAACCATCATGACATACCAGCAAACTTCCCATAATCTGGAATGCAGTAACTTGGGCCCCATTTTATCATGTCATAAATACATGTTCAGACACGATATGTGGCAATAATTCTTTGTGAAACTGTATAAAAGCAAAAATTGACTAAGCCTAAATTGGTTGTATTTGTGCTTCAGTTTCCCATTTTACATGCCCAGCAATGGCCTTTGATAATATCCAGCCAATCAAGCAATTGCTGTCAGAGAGCCCAGCAATGAGCTGCAGAGTCCTGAGTGGTGTGCTCCAGATAGTGCGGAGGGGGAAGTGCAGTCCAGGCAGTGTCCTGGCCCTATCCCATAAAATGCAAAATACTTTTTTATAATTTTTAACAAAGCATACCATTATTACATTCTTATCATCATTTGTAAGCATATTTTTTTCTCACTACAGGGGAAGTAGTATATTTAGAAAATAATTGATCCTGAATTAACTTTCCTGGATAATCTATTTAATCCTCTGCAAACATTCCTTGCTCTTTAACTTTAGTCACTTACATGACAATTAGATTTATCTTCTACGCACTTAAACTCAATTAGTGTTCCTATAACAATCAAATTATCTTTAATATTGAATAATTACTTTTTACCAAGGCAAATAGGGCATCAGACTGTTAACGTCTGGTATAGTTTTAGTTACTGTTGAAAAATGACAATAGTTTAGACAATTTTCTCTCACAGTTAAATCTTTTTAAAAAAAAGTCTAACCGTATATTACTGAATCCCAAATGCCTAGTTTTCCTGTTAGGTGCAATTTCAGAAACATATATGTTGATTTTCATTCCTCACAAAGTTTACACAAGTGAGGTGTTTACATTTTCTGATGTGTGTAATTTGTTTGGGCTTTACACATCAGTCAGGGAAATGTTGCACAAGGTCCAGATCTACACAGAGCAACTAAAGTTACAGAAAATATTAGCAATGCTTTGAAAAGGAATGTCCATAAGTTTAGGATTCCTGCAGTGTTGTTCTGAGTCCCCTGACTGACTTTGATAGAGGCTGTAGCCTTGATACAGCAAAGCAGTTTAATGCATTCAACTTTAGACAACTATATAAGTTATCCATTGATGGAATTCTACTTCTTAGAAGATCTGCACGACACCATCTAATAGAATGGGACATCTTGCTTGACTTCAGTAAAATTACTCCTCTCCTTAAAGTTAATCCCATGTTTATGTGCCTTGCTGATCAGGCGTTGATATAAATAACAACTACAGAATCGTGAATTGTGTCCTATAGTATTTAGGTAGAAATATTAACCTTTTTAGCTCTCTTGAGTTTTGTGTTCCTGCTCCACTGGCCTAATAAATAAAATTACTGAATTCTGCTCATAAGCGTCTTGAATGTCTGACAAAATGGCCAAGCTCATAAAAAGAGTTTAGATGTTGGACATACCTTCAAACAAGCCATCATTATTTGAAATAAATCAACAAATAGCAACCAAGAGTATGGATTTGAAATGGTAATGTGATACTTCTCAAGCCTTTTGGAGTCAAATAATTTTACTTGCTTGAAAAGGGAAAAATATTTTTCAGAAGTAAAATCCAATAGCTCTTGAGCAGGCATAGTTCCTTCAATAAACTTCAGTCTGTCCCACATCAAGCAAATACCATGTTCTACAGACAAAGTCCATAGCACCTTATTGAGAACCCCCACATTAATTCTTTTAAAAATGTGGGCTGAACTGTTAGTATGCCATTTTTTGGTAATGGCCTTGAGATTGTGTTCTTGGTTATTTTTACATCAACTACTATGGGAGAATCTCTCTGTTTTGGAGGCAAAATGATTTTTTAATTTTTTTAATTTATTGTTCAACGCTCTTAACCAAAAAATAAGCTGGGTTCAAAGATTAGACCATTAACATAAAGGTATCATGATAGCTTTTTAAAGCTTCTGCCTGGATAAAGTAACTTTCCAGCTAGTTAGATGGCTACAGACCTCTCAATCCTCCAACCACCAGATATATGGTAATAGATGTTTTTTTAGAGAATAAAATGGCCATCATGAGAAGGCTTTCTTCATGTTTTCAGACATCCAAACCATCCTGAATTTTTCAGCCCATTCTTTATTTCAGTATACTATGACCTTAAATAAAACATGTAAACCCTACAAATGTACGGGGAAGATCAGATCCAGATCTGTATCTGAACTTTGTGTCCTAAGTTTGTTTGTTTTTGTTTCTTTGTTTGTTTGTTTTTAAACACAATGGCTTGATTCAGCCAGAAGTGAGTATTCTGCATCCTCTCTAAGAAAACATGATTTAACTGGACTAACGTTAAACGCACAATAAGGGGTTATGCTAGAATTGGCCCAGCGCTCTCATCATCTTGCAGGATCAAGCCTGTAAAGACAAGATTAAAACAAAATAGTTGAGGAAGATGGTAAAAAGTGGCTGATTCTTATCTTGAGCCACTGCTTTGATCTCTTGAAACAATACTAAAGGAATAATAGATATATGTAATAATTGTAATCTAAAGTAATCCCTATTTAAAGTCCATGTGCTAATCAAATAACAAATCATTTTATGATTAAATAAAGGTTCAACCTGACCTTCCTTATTGTGTCATAAATCCAGATTTGCCTATGCTGACCCATGTGGTATTATGTCTGCATCTATAATCATTTACAGTAAATCATATTTAGAATGTACACCCATGCCGTTCTTAAAATGATATAGAACCAACTAGTCATAATTGCATATTGATATTTAAGAGAAAACATGATTATACAAAACTATTAAGTATAGATAGCACTGGCTATTTTAAACATATTGTGAATTCTTTATAAGCTAAATCAGTCAGTTCAACCTTAGTTATGGCAAGTTCAGCCACCAGAGTTATGTGAGAATGTTTGTGTGGGAGTTTCAAACTTTCCTGAAAAATTGCATTTGACAGTGCTTTGTACCCTTCTGATCAATGTGCTGCATGTTCCTACAATTTATAGCTGTTCTTTCTCAAATGCTCATGATCTAGAGAAAATGAAAGACTTGAATATACTGAAACTGACGCACCCAAATGAACCCTATGTCTATACTGCGGGTTTTTTTGTGGAAGAGGATATGCAAATGGTGTGCTCATTTGCATATCTTCTTCCAATTCTTTTTGCGGAAGAGGTTTTGCCGCTAAAAAACCCTGTGTAGACCATGCCATTTATCGGAAAAAAAACCCTTTTTTGCAAGATCCCTCATTCCGCAAAAATCGAAGTTTACAGGATCTTGCGAAAAAGGGTTTTTTTCCAACAAATGGCACGGTCTACACTCTTTAGCAGCAAAACGTCTTTCACAAAAAGAATCAGAACATATGCAAATGAGCATGCCATTTCCATATCCTCTTCTGCAAAAACTGCAGTGTAGTAAGAGTTCTGTATAACAAATGACACAAGCAACCCAAAAATGCAGTGAAACTCCAATGTGCATTAGGTATCCTTGGCTAATTAGACTGGTGATATAACAACCCCCATGTTATACAGTTAAACAGTTTTTGACTTGCACTACCAGCTATGATAGCGAATATCAAAGGGAGAAATGGAACATAAAGCAGATGGGGAAACATGCTGTTAGCCTGAGTATATGAATCAGAAGTCTAAGCAACTGAAGACACAGCTCTTATGTTTGCAGCATTTCATGCAAAACTCTATAAATTGATTTGGAGGAAGTTCTGTCATCAGTAGACACTTTAGTGTCAGGCAACTGACAGCTAGTAAACACTTCAGCATCTTGCTTCAGCTTTATGGGCAAACTGTCAAATTAGGCAAGGAAAGAGATCAGCTGCTATTTATTCAAAGCAGGATTAAAAGGTAAAAACTACAGTAAACTAATTTATTAATATTTGACTTGTGTGGGTATATCTTCAATTTACTCTGAATTTTCTATTTGGGAGGACAGGTGAATTCACTGCATAGTATTCATAAAATAAGCATAGTTTTATAATATTCAGGTGGAACTACCTTCAGGCCATCCACATTCAGGCTCTGATTGTTGCCTGTGCAACCTAGATTGATAGTCAACTGTGCTCTCCCTTGGTTTACATATTCAGTGGCTTAGTGTCAGACAGAACAATGGGTCCAAATTTGAACAATGAGTTTAAATTCCGAGGTGAAGTAAGTTACATGAACGTAAGTGCATTAAAGACTAAAGGCATGACTACACGAGGAAATTATTTCAAAATAACTTATTTTGAAATAATGGCTCCTAAAATAAAGTTTTCAAAATAAACTTATTCCCCAAGGAAAGCAGGATATTATTTTGAAATGTAGTAAGATTTAATTTATCTTTTCCCCTATGTTTTAACTCACACTTTTCTATGTCTTCTTCCAGCCTTTTGATTTGTTTCTCACACCTGCACAGACTCCTTTACACCCATGAGCCAACATGTAACTTGCATTATAATGCTGTTCCCCTTTTTGGACCAAGATGTTGCAGTTTGTTTCCGTTAGGAGCAGAAACTGATGGTGCTAGGATGCAGGAATGGCCCTAAACGAGCTGCCGGCAACTGGTGCCATAGGCGTAATGGGTGATCGGCACCCCCGCCCACAAAGCCCTCAATGGCCATTTATCTTGGCACCCTAGGTGACCGTCTAGTTCACCTGTATTGACGGGCCACCACTGTAGGATGCAATCTACTCCACTTACAAACACCCTACTCAAAGTTCTGTTTCTTTGACTACTGTAAGAAAGCACTTACTTTGTTCACAGTTCCAAGCCTCTTTCCAGAGTTCTACAAAAATAGCTCCTTTGCTATGCCTTCTCTCAAAATCATATTTTCCAGCCTTTCTCTTTATGTCTGCTTAGGTTTTGTCTGTTTTTCTAGAAAATGCACAGACCTGTCCATCAAAAATTACTCAGCAAAGCACCTCTCATCACATAATTTCTGACTGGCCTTGCATATGGACTGTATTTTGGTTGATGGTTTCCTGTTGTCTAAAAAGTAACTTACCCGATTCATCAATGATTTAGATGATGGCATAGAGAGTAAACTGACTAAATTTGCAGATGATACCAAGCTGGGAGGGGTTGTAACTGCTTTGGATAATGGGGTCATAATTAAAAATGATCCAGACAAACTGGAGAAATGGTCTGAGGTAAACAGGATGAAATTTAATAAGGACAAATGCAAAGTACTACACTTAGGAAAGAACAATCAATTCCACACATACAGAATGGGAAGCGACTGTCCAGGAAGGAGTACTGCAGAAAGGGATCTAGGGGTCATAGTGGACCACAAGCTAAATATGAGTCAACAGTGTGATGCTGTTGCCAAAAAAGCAAACATGATTCTGGGATGCATTAACAGGAGCGTTGTGAGCAAGACATTAGAAGTCATCCTTCCGTTCTACTCTGCACTGATTAGGCCTCAATTGGAGTATTGTGTGGGCATCACATTTCAAGAAAGATGTGGAGAAATTGGAGAAGGTCCAGAGAAGAGCAACAAGAAGGATTAATGGTCTAGAGAACATGACCTATGAAGGAAGACTGAAAGAACTGGGCTTGTTTAGTTTGGAAAGGAGAAGACTGAGAGGGGACATGATAGCAGTTTTCAAGTATCTACAGAGTATCTACAGAGATTAAGCAACCCTCTGAAGGCTTCTGAAAATGGCTGTAGAAGAGCCAGAAATAAAACCCAGTGCTTATGATACCTTAACCATGAAGCCATCTATCCTAGTCTTGTCTGCACAGTAAAATATCATAGTTTGGGCATAGAAAAAATAAATGGACACTGATCTTTTCTTCGTAAGGTATATAATAAATGCAACTGGTTAAGAATAAAAAATGTGTGGAGCTGGCATCGTTTTTCTTAGTACATCAGAGAAATTGCTCAAGAATAGTTTATCCTTGTCAGAACAGTGCAGCAAATAATTCACACTGTGAGAAATTTACATTGCGAATAAATAACACCAAAGGATAATTATTTTGAGTATTATTTTCAAATTCCAATAAGGCTTTTGATATGCAAAAGAAAAAAATAACTAATTTTGTTTGTATTATGTATAAAAAGTAAAATAAATATTGCTAGATTCTCAGTCGGAGTCAATGGACCAACACTGATTTACCCCAGATGAGACCATATAATGGAATCAGATGGAACACAATCTCCCAACTTTTGAACAGAGAGTAATTGCCTACTAGAACAATTTAACAAGGGCTGTAGAGAAATCTCTCCTGAAGACAATTTTTAAAATCAGGGTTGGGTATTTTACTAACAGATCTGCTCTCTGAATTATTTTGGAGAAGGCCTATCATGTGAATTATACAGGACATCGGACTAGATGATCTGAATTGTCCCTCTGGTTTTGGAATCTATGATCATAGTGCAAGATGTCTAATAATAGAAATAGAAGTGCTCAGTTAATTTAGACTAGTATTCATGGATATTTTTGATAGTTGAAAAATAATGTACGTCAGATCCCTACATAAGAACGGGGCTTTTCTCGCTGCGGAGGACGCTGGCGGCGGAACCGCCCAGACGAGTCGCGGTCCCGCCACCCGCATCCTCTGTGGGGAGAAAAGCTGCTCCGCATCTCCCTGGTCTGCTGGGGGGTGGCGCAGCTAGGGCGCCCCCCCCACCCATCCAGCAGACCAGGCTTTTCTCGCTATGGAGGACACGGGCTGTCCCACCGCCCGCATCCTCCACGACGAGAAAAGCCGCTCCGCGTCTCCCTAGTCTGCTGGGGGGATCCCCCAGCAGACTAGGGAGACCCGGAGCAAAGCCGCGGTGAGAAAAGCCGCTCTGCATCTCCCTGGTATGCTGGACGAACCCCCCAGCAGACCAGGGAGACACGGAGCAAAGCCGCGGCAAGAAAAGCCAAGCCGCGGCGAGAAAAGCCGCTCCGTGTCTCCCTGGTCTGCTGGGGGATGGCGCAGCTAGGGCGCCCCCCCACCCACCCAGCAGACCAGGCTTTTCTCACCGTGGAGGATGCGGGCTGTACCGCCGCCTGCGTCCTCCGCTGCGAGAAAAGCCACTTCGTGTCTCCCTGGTCTGCTGGGGGGGGAGGAGCGGGGCCCAGCAGACCAGGGAGACGCGGAGCAAAGCCGTGGCGAGAAAACCGCTCCGCGTCTCCCTGGTCTGCTGGGGGAGGACCCCCAGCAGACCAGGGAGACGCGGAACAAAGCCGCGGCGAGAAAAGCGTCTCCGCGTCTCCCCCATAGTGTTAGAGTATTTGAGGAGGCATGGTATGTTTTCTGTCAACAGAGCACCTCAAATTTAGTTTGATTGTGTCACAAACTCAACATTTTTCCCAATGGTATTTTTATGTGTAAATTTATTTTTTTGAAGATGTATGGTCCAATTTCAGCACAGCCCCACGGAATTTAGCAAAATAACATGGTATGTAAATTGTGGTGCCTTTGACCCAATATAATTCTGAGCCAGGTTGAACTGGAATGCATAACTGTAATAAGGGCTTCCCCACAGAGTCACTACTAATCACTACATTTAATTATGTACGTTTCCATGGAGGAATTTGTGTATTTTTGGCTCCCACTGATGTCTGAGTGTACATCCAAAAGTAGAATCTGGCCCATAAGAGACTGAATTAAATATTGATGCAATACTTTGAGAATACCTACATACTGAATTTAACATCCCCTAGGGGAAAAGGTTTCATAATGAAAATATGATTCACTGTAATTAGAACACTGTGAAGATAGTGTTTGTATTATCTTTACTTTTTAATTTCAGTTTATTTTGTTTCACTTAAGGTTAAAGTTAAAAATAGCAACCTACTTATAACACTAACCAGTACCGAAAGCTTTCAATTAAACATCAGCTTCACTAGCTGTTTTATTTATACATTGCTCCAGAGCATCATTAACATGCCAGTCATTCTCATTGTCTGTTAGCATGTCAAAAATGATTGAAAACAAAAATACGTAGTCCTGAAGTGTTGCTCAGTTTAGTTTAGAATTGAAATACTGTTCAGCATTCTGTGTCGTGTAGTTAATTAGCAAGTTAGCAATCAGCAGTACTGGAGACATGTTCCAAATAAGCCCTTGAGAAGTGCTGTGCAGATGAGCTGCTGGATTAAACTTGTCATGCATTACATTTTCTCCAAAGAGAATGACAGAATGCTACAGAGGACAGCATCATCGCAAAAAACGGGTTTAGGTGGGGAGCGGAGGGAGGGCAAGGGCAGAGGGAGGTGGAAATTTCCAAAGGCAAATGGCATTATTGTTCAAAAGTATCATAGTTGCTAAACACTTGGTTTTCAGTTATGTGATTTCACAGAGACCTCTATGTAATGGGCCAACAATGGGCTGGTCACATGCAAAATCTCCAAAGCAGATATCACCAACAAGTAGATCAGGATCTACTGGTAGATCTTGAAGCCTCTGGGTATGTCTACACTACAACATTATTTCAAAATATCTAATTTTGAAATACTTCGAAATAGCTTATTTCGAAATAATGCGTTTGCACACAAAATGCATTTCAAAATAGCATTTTTCTATTTTGAAATAGCATGTTCTCACTGAGTGGGTGTTGAATTGCATTTAAGGCTGGTTGGAACCAGTTCCAGCAAGGCATCAGGTCAGCAGTTGCCTGATAAGTGTCTACACAGCGCTTATTTCAACTTAAATAAGTGTCTACACAGCGCTTATTTCAAAATAGTAATTTCGAAATTGGCGCTATTCCTCGTGGAATGAGGTTTACCAATTTCGAAATAAGCCCTTCGCTATTTTGAATTAATTTTGAAATAACAGAATAGCTGTGTAGATGCTAGGAAAGTTATTTCAAAATAACTGCTGTTATTTCGAAATAACTTTGCTATGTAGACATACCCTCTTGTCAGGTTATCCTGACTGGTTTGGCCAAGAGGCTATTAAATGCTGGCACTTCAGCTGGCCCGCCCCCCACCGCTGCGCATCTCCTGCCCTTTGCCTTGGAGCTGCCCTTCTGCAGGAGCCGCCTGCTTGCTGTGCAGGTCAGGGAAGGGAGAGGAGGGGAGACTGATGTCAAGGGGACCCCCCCTCCTACCCTGTAGTCTATCTCCACAGAACAGATGGAAAGGGGTCACAACATGGGATGGAGGGAGTTTGTTGGCTGCTTTTGAGAGCGGTGCAGGGCCAGGGCAGGTGTGAGTCTGCTTAGCCCCACTGAATCTCTAACCAGGAGCCATCTGAGATAAGCAGTGTACTGCTGGAGCCCACATCCTGAAAACCTGTCCCATTCATGAACCTCCTCCTGCACCCCAAGCCCCAGCCCCAGCGTTGAGCCCCCAGGACCCAAATGCCCTTACAAAGCCTGTACCCTGAACCCCCTCCTACATTCCAATTCCTGCCCCAGGCTCAGTTCAGAGCCCCTCTCACAATCCAGATCCTTTAGCCCAGGACCAGACCCTTTGCCCCATCCACTGCCCCTGCCTGGTGAAAGGGTGGAGGAGGGAGGGAGGATGGAGTGAGCAGGGGTGGGGCCTTGGAGAAGGGGCACAAAAGAGGCTGGGCAAGAGTGTTTGAGGTAGATACTGGATTGAACTTAAATTCAAAAATTGATCTTGTGCTTAAAAAGGTTGGCGACCACTGCTCTAAAGCAACCCCAGTGATGGTGGGTTGGCAACTGTTACATAGTGTCGAGGAATAAACACACGCTAGCGTTAGGGTTCAAGTCAGACAAAACCACTTTAATAACCCAGCGGGGGGAGGGGGAGGGTTGTCGCAGACGGCAGGGCTTCAGTCCTTACCGATACGAGGCCCCCACCCTTTACATTCAACAGTCTGATATATGTATAGCTTTTGACAAGGGCACAGTGGAAATTTACAGGGAATTTACAGGCACTTTACCCTTAAATGGTAACATCTGCTTGACCTTTAACCTATTGCATGCAGTGCAGTTTTTTGCTTAATGGCATTGTGGTTACTTGCTCAACTTGCTTAAGGAGCTCGCTTCTGACGCAGAATGTACTGCGTACAGTTCAGTCAGGATGGCCAAGCTGGTGAGGCCTGAGGGTCAAGGTGGTGAGGCCCTTTGTCTCCACAATGGGACAAAGAGTAGGTCTAAGTAGTGAAACCACTGGTAGCACTGTTGAAGAACTGGAGGAAACTGAGTTGGTGCAGATGCAGTTCTTTCTAAGACCAGGAGCTCACCATGGAATGCTTTGCCATACACTCGTTTTCTTTTATATGTGCTATCCTCTTCCATTTATCCATTCTATATTAATCTCCATTATAGTTTTACTGCATTAGAGGATTCAGGAAGCAATACTTAGACACAAATCAGCCAGATACTGAGCGAATCAAGATCAGCTTGTGAACATCACTTTCTCATTTCCCCCATTCACTGAGTGGTCCTAGGTGCAGGGGGAAATCAGGTCCATGAGATCCAGAAGGCATAGATCATGATGAACTGTACTGAAATTTACAGAGTTATGCTTACTGGCATCAAAGTAGCATAAATGAGAGAAGAGTCTGTCCTATACTATGTAAGACTATTAGCAGAAAATATGTATTGCTTGTTGTCACCTGTGCAAGCAGTCTTGTGGTTAAAAATATAGTATATGAAAAATAATTATACTTATAAAAATATGTCTCTTCCCCAGTACTGCTAAAGATGCCTCTGATGTGTGTGCTGTTTTTGAGGAAGCCGAGAGAGAGAGTTGCAGAACTCCAGACCAACATCTGTATTTTGTATTTGTATTTTCTATGCTATCATTTGGGGGCATGTAAGATAAATGATCAACCCACAGATAATAGAACTTAGAAAAGATTGTGCTGTAAGTGAAAAAACATAAAATAGATCCATTGGTTATTATTTGAAAAATACTGAATTTCTAATAATTTCTCTACCTATTAATTTTCCTTTATGAAACAATTGGCTAGAACATATAAATACAGTCAAGTTCTTAGGGATCAGAAGCACTTCAACATTTCAACTTGGAGGGTATATATTTAGAGCAGACAATAAGGATCATATTTTTGTGTGAAAACCCCCTTTTGCAAAATGTATAAGCAATTGTGTGCATGTTTTACCATAAATGCACATGTAACAATCACAGGTTCATATGCAAATAGGACATTGAAATACCCTATGTGTATGTGCAACAACAGTAATTGTATGAGTAATTGCAGTAGAACATACACAGTACAATTCCCCTTTCATCTTTGTATGTTGGGTTTCCACTTCCTTCTTTTAGAATTAGATGCTAAGAATTGCTAATTTCACACAATTCACCTTTGGTAGGTCCAAGTGGCTTTAAAAAAATATATGAGTGGCTTTGATATGATCCGGTGTCATAGCTCCAGTTACCAAGTAGGAGCAGCTCCTCTTCCAGCATGGAGTGGTGAAATGTGGTACCCTGATTAAAAATAACACTTGTCCCAAAACTTCATGGTAATAAATCACACAAAATGGTTGGTTCAGTAACTAACTAGTCACTTCTTGGTAATTTACTTGATAAAAGCATGAGTGAATTGTATTGGGGAAAAAGAACGGTGCCGGCATTTTTTTCTAAGCGCTTGTCTATACCTGTACTGTCACTTAAGTCAATGTAAGTTACAGTGCTCAAGTTACAGAAAGCCACCCCCCGAGGCTCCTTCTACACTGTCAGGTTTTTGCGGAAGAGGAAATGCAAGTGAAATGCTCATTAGCATTTCTCGCATTCTCATTTGCATATTCTCTTCCAGTCCTTTTTGTGGAAGAGGATTTTGCAGGAAAAAACACAGAGTAGACGGGGCCATTTTGAGCAAAAAAATCCTTTTGCACAAGAACCTTTACTCCTCAAGAATCCTTATTCTTCAGTGTAAACGGAGCCTGAGTGATGTGACATCAAAGTAAAGAAGTGTTTACACAGCACTATGTGAGAGGGAGACACTCTCCTGTTGATATCATGCATCATGACCAGACACACTAAATCAGCATAACTGCATTGATGGCAGTGGCAAATTTAGCATGATAGTGAAGACAAGTCAAAGAAAGATCCAGGCTTGGATTTTCAAAAATGATTCGTAAGGAGTTTTGTGGGATTTGGGTGTCTAACACCCTCTGGCCTTGTCTTCACTAGGAAAAATGGTGTGTTCTTATCTTGTATTTGCTAACACATAATACAATCCCCTGATGACAAGGCTGCCGTAGTATTAGCTGAAATAAAATACAGGACTATGTAGCACTTTAAAGACTAACAAGATGGTTTATTAGATGATGAGCTTTCGTGGGCCAGACCCACTTCCTCAGATCAAATAGTGGAAGAAAATAGTCACAACCATATATACCAAAGGATACAATTTAAAAAAATGAACACATATGAAAAGGACAAATCACATTTCAGAATAGAAGGGAGATGGGGGGGGGGGGTGGAAGGAGGGTAAATGTCTGGGAGTTAATGATATTAGAGGTGGGGAAGGGTAGATGTCTGTGAGTTAATGGTATTAGAGGTGATAATTGGGGAAGCTATCTTTGTAATGGGTAAGGTAGTTGGGGTCTTTGTACAGCCCCCCATGGAGAGTGTTGAATTTTAGCATGAATGCCAGTTCTGAGGATTCCCTTTCAAGTGCAGATTTGAAAGTCTTCTGTAGTAGGATGCATGTGATTAGGTCATTGAGGGTATGTCTACACTACAGCGCTAATTCGAACTAACTTAGTTCGAATTAGTTAATTCGAACTAAGCTAATTCGAACTAACGCATCCAGACTAAAGAACTAGTTCGAATTAGAGTTTTGCTAATTCGAACTAGCATGTCCACATTAAGTGGACCCTGAACCGGGGTTAAGGATGGCCGGAAGCAGTACCGGCAGGGCATCACATGAGGACTTAGAGCGTGGAGCTGCTGCCACAGGCTAGCCGAGGGCTGTGCTTAAAGGGACACAACCCCCACCCTGGACAGACAGTTCTCAGGGGTGCCCCGCTTGCAAAGCAGTCCTGTCTTGGAGTGCCCTGAGTGCCCACACTGGGCACATCACAGCACTCGGCCATCAGACAGGCTGCACTTGCCGCAGGCTGCCATCTGGGGAGAGGGCAATTGGGGGGCTGCAGGAGAGCTTCCACCCCCAGAAGCCCGCAGAGCCAGCCCAGTCCTCCCCATCGGGGGCTCGTACCCCATTCCTCCCTTACCTCCTTCCACTTACCCTTCCCTAGCCCCCCTTCCTGATGTACAAAATAAAGAAAACGTGTGGTCAAAAATAGAATCTCTCTTTATTGAACAAAACTCGGGGAGACTGGGAAAAGGAGGTGGGAGAGGGGAAGAGAGAGGGTGGGAGAGGGGAGGGCAACTAAAATGATCAGAGGTTTGGAAGAGGTCCCATATAAAGAGAGTCTAAAGAGACTGGGACTTTTCAGTTTAGAAAAGAGGAGACTGAGGGGGGATAGGATAGAGGTCTATAAAAGCATGAGTGGGGTGGAGAGGGTGCATCAAGAAAAGTTCTTCATTAGTTCCCATAATAGAAGGACTAGAGGACACCAGAGGAAAGGAATGGGTAGCAGGCTTCAAACTAGTAACAGAAAGTTGTTCTTCACAAAGCAAAGAGTCAACCTGTGGAACTCCTTGCTGCAGGAGGCTGTGAAGGCTAGAACTAGAACAGAGTTTAAAGAGAAGTGAGATAAAGTGATGGAGGTTGGGTCCATGGAGTAGTATTAGCCAGGGGGTAGGAGTGGTGTCCCTGCCCAAAGTTTGTGGAAGGCTGGAGAGGGATGGCACGAGACAAATGGCTTGGTCACTGTCTTCGGTCCATCCCCTCCAGGGTCCCTAGGGATGGCCGCTGTCGGCAGACAGGCTACTGGGCTAGATGCACCTTTGGTCTGACCCAGCACGGCCATTGTAAGCTCAGGGCTCAGGGTCGGGGGGTCTCAATGGACCCCCTTGATTTTCATGCACACCTGCTCCTAGGTGGCCAGGCTGGCAGCTCTCCTGCCCTAGACGGCCACCTTCCTGTGCCTAGTGCGGAGGTCGTAGACGAGGTCCACGATGTCTGCACTAGACCAGGCGGGTGCCCGCCTCTTGCGGTCCCGGGAAAGCTCCCGGGAGCCGCCAGCCTGGTCCCGGGAAGAGCGGGAGGGCTGGGGGCATCGGGTGGCTGTGCCAGGTGCAGGGTCTGCTAGCTGGGTGCTGGCAGGCTTGCACCTGGCACGGGCATCGTAGCCAGCCCGTGCTCCTTTAAGGGGTCCAGGGCCGGGAGGGGGGCAATAGAGTTTCCCTGGTGTTGGCCAGAGTGGCCACAAGGGAAAGCTGGGGAGGGCTAGCCTCCCACTAGTTCGAATTAAGGGGCTACACACCCCTTAATTCGAACTAGTAAGTTCGAACTAGGCTTAGTCCTCGTAGAATGAGGTTTACCTAGTTCGAACTAAGCGCTCCGCTAGTTCGAATTAAGTTCGAACTAGCGGAGCGCTAGTGTAGCGCATATCAAAGTTAATTCGAATTTACGTCCGTTAGTTCGAATTAACTTTGTAGTGTAGACATACCCTGGGACAATGTCCTTTCTGGTTGAAATGGCAAGAAACTGTTTTTTCTTTGTGATCCTGTCTAATGTCTGTTTTGTGGGCATTGATTCTTTGGCGAAGTGTCTGAGACGTTTGTCCAATGTACATAGCAGACGGACACTTTCGGCACATGATAGGATAGATTATATTTCTGGATGTGCAGGAATATGTGTTCTTGATCTTATAACTCACTTGGTTAGGCCCAATAATGGTGTCAGCAGAGTGAATATGTGGACAAAGCTGGCAACGGGGTTTGTTGCAAGGGAAAGTACCAGGGCTGGTATTAGTGTGGTATGTCCTGTGGTTGTTGGTAAGAATCATCTTGAGGTTAGGTGGTTGTCTATAGGAGACTATGGGTCTGTCTCCCAGAGCTTCTTGGAGTTTAGTGTCCTGTTCCAGTATAGTCAGTAAGGCAAGGTATTGCCTGGATTCCCCCATAGTATTTACCTTGACTTGCTAAATCATGGGAGAAATTATAACCTATATTCATTACGTTTTTCCCTCAAACTGGTGTTTCCAATCCACCATATTGGATGGCAGATGACATGTATTTAACAGGAGGAGATAATTCACAAATCACACTGAGAAGATAATTCACAATTCAGCTGAGAAGATTACACCCATCAAAGTAAACCCCCTACTGAGAAATAAGTAAATGCAAACATTTTGACCTTTACAAAGCAAAATATCCTGGTCCTCACTTTTCTACTGTCATGTGGAGATTTTTTGCACTGAACAGGATGTTGGGGTGTCTTGAGCCACACAAAGAATCTTTGGAGTTCAATTCCATAATTGTGCAGGAGCTGAGTTGGAATTTTATCTCTTCAGGATCAGAGTGATTCTGCAGATCTTGAAAGAGTCTGGCAATTGTTTATGACATTTTGTTCCTGCTGCATATTGTGAATAACCGCATAGCTCTAAAAATAAGTCGCTGAGTCTACCCTTCCACCTTGAGTTTGGCTTACAGCAAATGAAGTGCTGGATGTTACTGACAGCCAATTCCTTCAAATAATCATGGAAATCAGTGAATACAATTACTCATCAATGCTTCCAGGGAGAACATAAAGTCTGTGGCATGAGAGACTGTCTGTCTGATGAAATCCTTACTTTCAGATTAACTTTGTGAAGACTTTGACAACTTTAGGGGCTGCTAAAATGCTGTTAATTACTGGAAAGGGTTGCTACGTCTCATGTACAAAGATCTCTTGCGACAGTTTTGCTGGAAGCCACCATTTGGAGTCGTTAGCAAAATTCAAGTGAAGACGGTTACTATGGCATAATTAAACAAGGAGCCACATAACTCCAGCTGCTGTTAATGAGATTACTTCTTGTTCAGAGTTTGACACCCAGTCCTAAATTCAGGGATCTCTGTGCAAATCCTTCAATCATCCATGCTGACCCCGCATGTCAATGTGCTCAGGCACAATACAGCTAATTTAGTTTTTTTAAGAATCAATTTGTGTCTGGCTGAAAGTCTGGTGAATAAAATCTCTTGGGGGAAAAATTACCTGACTGTTAGTTTTAAAAGTAATAAAATTAGCATAGTGCTTCCAACGGTGTTTTCAATCCTTAGCTGTGACACTTTACCACCTTTATAGGCCCCAAGCTAGTGTTTGACAGGGGCTGATGACCTAGTCCTCAGCACCGCTTAAAGCAGCCTCAGTGTTGCTCTGCACTGTGTCAGTGTTAGGTCACCACATAACCACCATCCTCTAGATAAAACTCCAGTGCCCAAGGCCAGCACTGGGAAACCTGCTACTCCAATTCCACAGCCCTACTGCACAGCAGCAATGGTGCAAAGAAGATACCAGGGTCATGTTTCTGGCTTATCATTAGCAAGATATTTAAAATATCTTATTGATATAGGCCTATAGGTATTAACATGCTAGATCAGTGGTCAATTTATCCAGTCACCAGCCTCTGACAGTGGCTCATATCACATGCTTGAAAGGAAGCTTAGAAAGGGGTATTATATGCAGCAAAATTAATGAGGAAGTTTCTTCCTAATCATAGTCTGTTAATGGTCAGTTTAGCTCATCCGTTATTTATACCAAATCTTACACAATAAAAGAGATGATTTCCTCTCTGCTTATAATACATATTTGTCTAGATGTTTTGTTCCCTCTTTTGTGTTGCCTCTTTGTAATAGAAAGACATTTAAAAACTGAGCTTTAAATTTTGACATGAAGATGACCAGATTTGTAGTTTATGACGCTGACTTCCCTTATACATTTGTATCTTAGCTTGTGTACCTGAGGATTTTACTATTCTTCAATGTCAAATTCTTTTTTAATCCTACTGAGCAATTTGCCTCAATGTGGCAGTGAGTGTCATTGGTTAATTTCATCATGTTAAAAAAAGTATTTCATTCTATTTTAAAAGTGGTGCATTTCAATTGTATTATTTAAGAGCGAACCAATAAGAATGGGCATTTAACCTTTTCTATACCATCTATATTTTTTCACATACATGTTGGATCTTAGTAATCTCCTCTTTCAATTTAATAGTCTGATTTCCTTCAATCAAGGCAATGCAAGCATTTGAAGGATTTGGGCAGTTATTGTGCTCTTACAATTTGACAATTCCATCACAGAAGTCAGCCAAGGAGGGAAAGAAATGGGCCCACTGGCAGAGTCAGTGGAAAGAAACAAAAATATTCCCCTAGATGAGGAATCCAGCGATGGAAGAGAATCCCCAGAAACAAACCATGAAGGGTGGGGAGAAGTGGAGGGGAAAGGTGCTTGTTTCTGCTTATTTACATTCCCAGGGATAGTTTTTGCTAGCTCCACAAAACAGAGAACAGGCTTGTGGCTAATCACTCTTAGCCATACAGGAAATTAATAGCCCTAGAGCTATAGTAATTTCCAGGGACGGCTGATTCAAAGTACAGGAGAGACTAACAGGGGAATCATGAACAACGATGCATGGAAGAAAGCATTAACTTGCCTCAGTTCCTCTGCCCTTATCATTCATGCAGTGTATGTGGCTGATTTTTATTCATGAGAAGGGGAGCATGGATTAGCATTCATGTTGGGTCAGGCATTCATGTTCGGCCAATATTCATTGATGAATTATCACCGACTGTGTCCAGACTCAGGGTTTTTTTTTTAAAAAAGTAGCCTTTTTTCGAAAAAACTTCACCTGCGTCTAGACTGCAGCCGCATTCTTTTGAAATTAAATCGAAAGAACGCAGTTTTTCTTTCGACAGCGGTAAACCTCATTTCACAAGGAAGAACGCCTTTTTTCGAAAGTGCTCTTTCGAAAAAAGGCGTTCTTGAATGCCAACAGGGCTTTTTAGAAAGAGAGCATCCAGACTCACTCTCTGCTTTCTTTTGAAAAAGCGGCTTGCTTTTTCGAAAGTTCCGCTTGCAGTCTAGATGCTCTTTTTCGAAAGAGGCTTGCAGTCTAGACATAGCCACCGTGTGCTACCTGAGGCATGGTACACACACACACTAGGGAGAAGAAGGCTAATGAACAATGGAAAGAGGACTGTAAGAGGATGTCAGGTTCAAGAGCTGTGCACAGCTATTTTCTGATTCACCCTGGAAACCAGGCCACGTGGATTCTGTTAGCTCCAAATAAATGGGTTAAAAAGGTTAAGATTGTCTTTAGGATGAGGGACTTAAGTGTTGGGAGAAATTGTGGAACTAGTCAAGCTCAGAAGGAAGCTCAGGTTGAGATTTATTTTTCTCATTATTTAAATTAATAATTATAACCTCAAGAAAGCAATCAGTTATATTCAATGTATGCGTTTAGTGCATCAAGAGCATAAGAATGCTACATTCATATAAGGATATATAGCGATTTAACTTTGGTTCTGAAGGTTTCAGAATCATTCTGCATACATCCCTGACTGATAAAATAATTATCAATGGATTTCCTACAAAGTAAAACATCTGGGCTACATCTAGACTGGCATGATTTTCCGGAAATGCTTTTAACGGAAAAGTTTTCCGTTAAAAGCATTTTTGGAAAAGAGTGTCTAGATTGGCATGGATGCTTTTCCACAAAAGCACTTTTTGCGGAAAAGCGTCCGTGCCAATCTAGATGCGCTTTTCCGCAAAAAAGCCCCGATCGCCATTTTCGCGATCGGGGTTTTGCGGAAAACAAAGCTGAGCTGTCTACACTGGCCCTTTTGCACAAAAGTTTTGCACAAAAGGACTTTTGCCTGAATGGGAGCAGCATAGTATTTCCGCAAAAAGCACTGATTTCTTACAGTAGAATCATAGAATAATAGGACTGGAAGGGACCTCAAGTGGTCATCGAGTCCAGCCCCTCGCCCTCAAGGCAGGACCAAGCTCCGTCTACACCATCCCTACACATTCCTACACAGTAGGAAGTCAGCGCTTTTGCGGAAATTCAAGCGGACAGTGTAGACAGCTGGCAAGTTTTTCCGGAAAAGCGGCTGATTTTCCGGAAAAACTGGCCAGTCTAGACACAGCCCTGAGGTATAAAGGAACAGCACTGAAAAAACCTGAAAGAGTACTGTGTTTGGCTATTTTTGAGTATGTCTGCATAACAGATACAAGTATAACCAATTCTGTACACTGGGCATCTTTTTTAATGTGATTCATGGAAGCATTTAGTAAATGTAGACGGAACAGTTGAATCATGTGTTCTTTTCCTGGCAGATACTTAAAGGCACATGCAAAATAATGTGTGTCATTCATATGTTCTAGTTAGCAAAATGTGCTATGTAACAAAGGGTATGTCTACACAGCAAAGTTATTTTTCGAAATTGCTATTTCGAAATAAGCGCTGTGTAGACACTTATTTCAAAATAGGGGGCCTCCAGGCCTACCAGGGTGCCCTGGTGGCCACTCTGGGCACAACCAAGAAAACTCCTCTCCCTCCCCTCCCCCCGGCCTCTTGAGCCCTTAAAGGGGTAGATTCTGGCCACAGACTGCTGTCACTGCACCTGACCCAGTGGCCGCAGTATGAGCCAGGCAGACAGTGCGAGCCAGCCCTCCACCGCACCCCAGGATCAGTCTGCCAGCTCCCAGGAGCCTGCCAGGGGCCAGAAAAAGGGGGCTCCTGCCTGGTCCACTGCGGAGATCAGGAACCTAACTCAGGTTTGGGGGGATGCCTCCAACAACCATGATCTCTGCACTAAATGGAGAAATGCAACTGTCTACAGGCGGATGGCTGCCAGCCTGGCCACCAAAGGCCACATGCAAACCCAGGAGCAGGTTCACATGAAAATAAAGGAGCTGCGGCAGGCGTATGCCAGGACCACAGGGGGCAGCTCCCAACCAGGGGCAGACCCAGACCACTGCCCCTATTTTGATGCCATGAGCGCATCCTGGGGGGCAGGATGGTCCGTGCCCCCCAGGTGGTCATCGATCCTGGGGTCGAGCTTTCTGCCTCCTGTTGCTCCAGCCCCTGCTGCATACTCAGCTACTGCTCCTCCTCCCACTCCTTCTCCTCCTTCTGCTTCTTCCTCCCCACCTTCCCCACACCCCCAGGGATGACGAGGCCCCCGCACCCGTGGTGCTGGGAGACAGTTGGTCTGGCAAGATCCCCAACCCTGAGCCATGAGCTTCTCTTCCCCCTTCCTCCCCTTGCCTCCCCCTGCCAGCTCCCTCCTCCTCTCTCCCACCTTCTTTCCCCAGTCTCACCTCAGTTTCATCCCCCACCCCAGCTTTGTTCAGTAAAGAGGCTTTGTTGTAATGAACATGTGTCTTTTATTGTATAGCAGGAAGGGAGGGGGATTAGGGAGGGGTAAGTGGAAGGATGTGAGGGAGGAATGAGGCATGAGCCCCCAGTGGGGCACACCAGGAAGACTGTTACTGCCTGCAGAAAGTGCTGCCAGGCTGGAAGCAACACTTCCAGGAGAAGCACCAGAGTGCCCAGGGGCGGTTCTGGCTCCATGCTGAAGAGTGCTGTGGTGTCCTGAGTGAGGGCAATCAGAGCATGCAGAGAAAAAAATGCTTTGCTGTCCCTCAGTGAGGTGGCAAGGAAGCAGGGAAACCTGAGACCGAGCTGTCTGGAGGAGGGGGGCAGGGGGGTCCCTTTAAGCACAAGCCTCAGATAAGTTCAGGCAGCAGCCACACAAGGTAACTCCTGACCTGATGCCCTGCCAGAACCAATTCTTGCCAGCCTTAAATGTGATTCAGCATCCTATCAGTGTGGACGCGCTATTTCGAAATAGAAAAATGTTATTTCGAAATGCATTTTGTGGCTAGACGCGTTATTTTGAAATAAGCTATTTTGAAATAACTATTTCAAAATAAGATATTTTGAAATAACGCTGTAGTGTAGACATATCCAAAGATATTTGCTGGCATAAAAAACGTTGGTGAATTTTCTGTACAAATAGCTGGTACGTTAATGTATTTTGAAGTGAAAGTTGAAAAGCAAATGCTACTATAATAAGAACAAGAAAATACAATGCAATACAGTCAGATACAGGCATGTTCCATCTGACTTTGTTGTTTGTTGAAAGGCACATTTGGCTGCATTTCCCTTATCATTAGTGATTTATTTGACTAAGTATTGATTAGTTTTCACTTAATGGACTAATGAGTTCAATAGTATTTGTAGTAGGAAGGCTACAAGTTATCCTTGGTATATCCCACTATGTTCTTGAAGATAAAATCTATCCTTGATTCACTGGTGTAACTCTTGTTAATATTAAAGGAGGATAATAATGCACTGATTTAAGAAAGCACCCCTTTAGATCTTAATTTTGCACCAGGAAAATCCCATTTGAAGACCTCCTTCTCCCATCTTCATAGATAAATTCTTGAATGCTCCTTTTCTCACACAATCAGATCGCACTTATGTGTAAAGTGACATTAGGCGTAATTTAGGTTCATACAGTACACAATTGCTACCATTCTTTCTGCTTGTTTTTCTTCCTTCAGGTTTCTAGCTTATGTTCTGCTTGACTTCATGCTAGGGAGAAGGCAGGATTGCAAGAGTATAGAAAAATACCCATGTTTGAATTATCTTCTTAAGAGAAAGGGTCCTGATTCCACTCTCACAGCCCTGTAAATCCATGTCTTCATTGAAGCCCTTAGAATTATGCCAGTGTAACTTTAATGCAAGATCAGAACAAGGCCCGGTGGCTTTCTAAACCCTCCATACTAATTAGGGCCAGATTCTGCTTCCTCTTTTATGCTCCAAAACAGTAGGGCTAAGGAACAAGGGACAAAATTGCCAGAAATAGAGCATCTTACAGAGTAAGGAACTAGGGTTCTGCTCCACTCACGCTTTGTGGGGGGAGCAGGGGATGTATGGAACTCCTTTCAGTGCACTGTGGATTGCACTCTCCTTAGCACAATGGGGAGCTCTTGGGGGCAGTGACCTCTTAGGCACCTCCAAGTGGGTGTGTCTCCACACTATCTTTAATGCAGAGCTATGGCTAAATGTCACACTATATCTCTGTAAGATTTAGTTAAAGGCATAGTTCTCTGTCAGCCTATCACACAGAGGGCCCATGAGCAAAAAGGCACAAGATGGGCTAGGAAAACACAAAATGGATATAACCCATGGAAAATCCATTTCCCCACTATAACGCCCTGCAGTGTGCAGCTAGCTGCATTATCAGACACTACACCAAGAAAGAAGGCACAGCTGGAAGAACAAGAGCTGTCAGTGCTACAGTTCCCCCCAGTTAACTCCATGCCTTATGGAAAGAGGAAAAAGAGCGTATGTTAAAGCCGCCCCGGCAGCTTTACCATATACTGCTAGAAGAGTGTGACGTTTGCTGATCATGGAAATATCAGCCATGAAGGCAGAGTCCGGTGCAGGAGACAGCCAACGAATGGTGATATTGATTACAAAGCAATATCCTCCATAATGTAACGTGTGCATCTTGGAATGTGGTCTGTGGTTAGTTCTGTGGTAATTACTCAGTCACATGGCAACCGCAACAGTGTGGTATAATTATACATCCCTTTTTGTCACTGCAACTAACCACAGTTCCATGACCTGATGTCTTTTGTATGCAAAACATACTGTATGCTCTTGTGGTGCCTGGGTACGGTGAAGCACTGTAACTTAACCCCACTTCTCTTTGCAACCACAGCAGATGGGGGTAGACAGGATTAATTTGTGCTCTTTGTTCACTGGATAAATTTTGTTCCCAGAGGTGACTGTCATCCTCAGCCATACTTGTGTAAGTTTTGCAGCATACCTATCACCCACCACTTCTCCTTATTTGTCTGGTAAATTCACCTTCAAATCAACACAATTCTATGAGATTGGGCTCCTTTTATTGTACATTTTTGATCATATCATGTTTTCTTGCACCGACAAAGAGATACCACAGAAGAATAAGGTTTCACAAAGATGAAACACCAGGAATTCTAAGGTTCTGCAAGGGTTTCCTCTTTCCTCTGGAAACTGACTAAGTACCTTGTAATCTATGGTGGTATTAATGATTAATAAATTCAATGGACAAATTTCTGCCTTCCAATAATCATGCATAATACCTACAAAAATCAAGCATGTATTTCAAATGAGAATATGGCTCACAACATAATGTCATGTCTATCTGTCATATATACTAGGAACCATACAGATATTTAAGGGGCTCAAAATTTTATTCTTCTTAATGGTCTTCTTAAAATAACCATAAAAACCATGGAAAACAAATCCAAACACACAAGAGCTGGTTCTCTGCAGTCTTATCCCTTCTGTAATCAGACACACTTGTGCCAAGTGTATGAAAAAAGCCACCATTCATATTTGTAGGGTTTGCACTCCCTTTGTATAGGTGTAAATAGCTAATGAAAGGTACATGGCACTAGAGAACAAGGCCCTAAAACTCAAGCTTCTGACACTCACTGTACTGCTTACTAGCATGCCAAATGAGACTGGGTGTGAGAACAGCCCTTCATTAATCCTCCCACAAAAGTACAGTGCTAACAACACTGACATTCTCAAAAAAGGGCTATGGAAATAGAGATATGGGTTCCTATTCTCCAGGTCTTTGGAGTCATCTGAGAAACAAACAATTATCTGAATCCCAAACTAATGACAAGTACATTCTGTTCCCAAATACTCAAGTTCTTGACAGTTTAGCAAATTTTCTGTTTATCTTTATTCAACAGAAAGTAGACCCGAAGAAAAACACTGATTAAATAAACAGCTTGCAGATATATACATGTCAATGAGATGTGGTTTTCTTTGCATATAATAAATTATCATGTGCATTTCAAATTATTCTGGAATAGGAAAGAAATCATATACAGCCAGAAGGAGCTCTTTGCATTTTCCTTGCCTATAGTACCTTTCATTTTCATATTCCTGTCATAATCTACTTTTATCTAAGATTACTTTACATATAACTTCATGTAGCCTTGGACCCTGGCTAAACCTAGCTTGAAAAATTAAAATGAAGCGTAAAACGCTACTCAGTTAATAATGACTTTCCATTCACTAGAGACAACAGCATTGGATAAAACCTTAACCCCTCCTCAAAATTTCACCCTAAATTCAGACCAAACATTTTTTGAACTTTGAAAAAGTTTGATTTACATTTTTTCTTTCCATTTTTGCATGACAGCAGCATGCATTTCCATGTTCCCGAAAGTAACACAAATTCCAGAATACCTCAAGGAAGGGAATCCTATCCATTTGTAAATTTTGTCTGAGTAAAAGAAAAAAAAGGCACTAACATCTAATGAGAAAATCTGCTGTCATTAGAGATGGGTCGAAGTCATAAAGTTCTGCTCTTAATTCAGACCTGGATCCAAATTTTCCATTGTTGAGGAGTTGAGCTCTGTGGCTTTAGTTCAACCCATTATAGAAGATGGGTCAAGCAAGTTTGGATCAGCATTCAGATTTGAACATGCCCAGAGTCTGGAAGTGCATGGGAGTCATTATACTGGTTCACACCAGGTGCATGAGATTCACAGAACCAAAATTTTTAGATTATTCAGAAATAAACTTCAGTTTACATTCCGAACTTTTAGCTCTTATTTACAATGAAATGCTCCTTTTCTGTTTTTCCCCACAGTTATTTATCAGCCTACTACACTTGCTTTTCGAACATGCATTTTCACTCGCTGTCTCAAGTGAAACAAGACTTGCAACTAGCCTTTCAGATACATGCTATTAACTTAGCTCCTATAATGAATCACACACTGGTCCTATCCACACAGTGAGAAACAAGATTCTCATATTTGGGCTTTCATCTCTAAAGTCACATTCTGTGGTACATCTAGGCTATGTCTAGACTGGCAAGTTTTTCCACAAAATCATCTGCTTTTGAGGAAAAACTTGCCAGCTGTTTACACTGGCCGCTTGAATTTCTGCAAAAGCACTGACGATCTCATGTAAGATTGTCAGTGCTTTTGCAGAAATACTATGCTGCTCCCATTCAGGCAAAAGTCTTTTTCTGAAAAACTTTTGCGCAAAAGGGCCAGTGTGGACAGCAGAGATTTGTTTTCCGCAAAAAAGCCCCAATCACGAAAATGGCAATCGGAGCTTTTTTGCGGAAAAGCGCGTCTAGATTGGCCACGGACGCTTTTCCGCAAAAAGTGCTTTTGCAGAAAAGCATCCCGCCAATCTAGACACGCTTTTCTGAAAATGCTTTTAATGGAAAACTTTCCGTTAAAAGCATTTCTGGAAAATCATGCCAGTGTAGATGTAGCCCTAGACTACATGGCTCCATCAATGGAGCCATGTAGTCTAGATGTACCCCAATAGAATAATCTTTGTGTCAGTAAAAGTCAGGACCACTCCTTGTCACCAAACCTGTATAAACAAAGATTATGAGGTGTTAATGCCTCATTTTGACAGTGGTATCAGAGACTTAGGCTGAGTGGCCTGCCACCCACACTATTTTTACACCTGCATGAATAAGCTGAGATCCCCTGGTGGTTTCTGATTTAGACAAGCATGAAATGAGAGTCAACCCATAATATCCTCTTTTTAAAACATTGCACATATGGTGTTAATTATTAGTTATTAGAAACGGAACTGTACAAAACAATAGAGATGTGGCCCCGCCCCAAACAGGTATACTATCTAAATAAATTCTCTGGCAAGCTCACTGTGGCTGGTGCCTCCTTAAGGCTGGGCATGGCATAGCAACTCTTTCTGTTGAAGATCCTCTACCGGTGGGATCCTCTTCCATGTGTCCTGCCTCTTCCTATGACTCGTCCTTCTTGCCAGGTAACTGCAAAGTCTCTCCCCTTCTGTGGTAGCTTATGGACAAAAAAACCAACCAAACAAGAATGAATGTAAATAAATTGTATGCATAAGAGATAGAGAGGAATGAACCTCTCTAAGGGTATGTCTACACTACCCCACTAGTTCGAACTAGCGGGGTAATGTATGCATACCGAACGTGCAAATGAAGCCCGGGATTTGAATTTCCCGGGCTTTATTTGCATAAGCCGGCCGGTGCCATTTTTAAATGCCGGCTTGTTCGAACCCCGTGCCGCGCGGCTACACGCGGCACGGGCTAGATAGTTCGAACTAGCTAGCCATTCCAAACTATCTGTACGCCTCATGGCAAGTGTGGCAAAACAAACCTGGCTGAGTATCACACCAACATCAAGTGCAATGGGAGATCAGAAAAGGGTACTACCCAAGAGAGTAATCTTCTTTCTTTCCACTTTTCCTCCACTTCAATTATTCTTCTTTACCTGAGTGTTTAGTATAAAACATGGGTGCCATTTTTTTCAAAATCTGCTTGTGAAGCTCTTGATCTGGGAGCCCAGAACTGAAAACTATTATTTCTATCCATTCCCCTACCTATCTTCCCTAAACACTGATTAGAAAAGGATGAGGTTAGTCTCTCTACCCCTGGCTTCTCTACAGTGACTACTAATAAGAGGACTAATTATGGGTGTAAGTTTTTGTGTTAAGGACACCTGCCCAATAGAAAAATGACCGTGGACTGTGTTAGAGAACCTACAGTGCATCTCTAATCTGTGTTAGAGAATTTACAGTGCATTATTTACTTATTGACCATGCATTTTCTCTGTGGTGATCATCTAGTTTCTTTTATGGGATATTTTGCTTTGTGAGGCTAGAATTTTCATGCCAACACCTAAAACCATATTGTGTTCACAAATACCAAGAACGGGAACAAATATTCTTGATTCAGACAACATATGTTAAAAAGGGTAAACTATATCAATCTGTTTCAGGAATTTGCTCTTTTATCTTTCACTCACAGGTACTTATATGCCACAATAGATGATTAGCCTTTGGAACTCCTTGCTATCGGATGTTGTGATGGCAAAAAGTACATCTCGGTGGAAAAAAGAACTAGATAAGCTAATGGAGGATCAACGGCTATTAGCCAAGACAATCAGGGAAATCTGCGGCAACCCCTAACCTCGGTCTACCAGAAGCCAGGAGTGGACCACTCCAAAATTTCCATGTTTTGTATACTTCTCCTGAAGCTCTATAGCCATAGCTAGAGACAGGACACTAGGCCAGATGGATGATTCATATTATCCAGTATGGAAGTTCTGATCTTATCTCATTATCAGATGTCTTTCTTAGTCTTGAATTTCTGCCTTTCTTGCTCCTCATTGCTTTGTTGCTTAGACCCCAAATCTTCACTGGCTGTAAATGTATGCACTATTGACTTCAATGAGGTCAACTAGCATACAGGGGTGCACTTAGTGGCAGTCAATTTCAGGATTATGATAATAAATTCTGAATTCTTTGAGGCAATTATGCTTTCTACCATTTTGTACAGCACCTTGCAGAAAAGTACCCTGATTATAGTTGTTCAAAGATTATAAATAGTAAATAATAAAGAAAATGCAGTACTAAACAACATTTGAAAGATGAGGTAAAAACATGTAGAAAATGGGGAAAGAAGCACAGAGTTAAAAATTCAACTTCTATTAGAAACAATGGGTTCCTTGCAGTTATTAATTGTAGTCAGAATTGAAATTTTTCATAAATGTTAATGCCAGAAAGGACCACAATTATCATCTTCTCTGGACATGTGCATAACACAGACCACAGAATCAAGCCCACAACTCTGCTGAACCGAGCACATCAAACAGTAAATCCAAAATATACAGTTTATACAATGTTCAAGTTGTGTGGAATATCCAAAGGGCACTGAGAGACAACACAAGTCAGAACGATGAGAATAGCACACAACTATGTAACTTTTCTTTGACACCCCTTTTCACTTGAAATAAACAGAATAATGATGCGGCTATTTTTCTCATAGAATGTGCATGAAACTTTTTAACATTAGTTCCTTTCTCCTCTTGATCACAGACAGAGGAATTAGGCCTGTGCAAAAATCCGATAGCTCGCAGAATCCACCAGAAGCCACGGTGAGTCATTTCTAAACAAAATTCAGTCTATGCTTGGGAATGGTTTCTCAACAGGAGTTGGGTCTGTTTGAAAAATCCTACTCCTCCCAAGGTCTGGGTTCCTTATTGTTGCTATATGCCACCCAGGCCCATCAATGGGACAGGGGAGGAGGGTGGTGGCAAAAAGCCCCAAGGCCTGGAGAATCAAAGGAAACCAGAGCTTCTGCCACCACTGCTAATGGGTCAGTGGCAGTACCTGGAGCCCTAGGCCCTTGAAATCACTCCTGGAACACTGCACAGTGTGCTCTGAGCAGCACTGAGGACTGCCTGGGGATGGGCAAGGTACACTTAGGGCAGTGCTCAAGGTTCACTGCCCCACCTCTGTCCCTTTCACTTGAGGCCCCACCCCTTCCAGGAGTGTGGAGCTACACCCTCCCCCACATACCTTGCCCAGCGGCTGTCAGTGCCCCTTATGCCATCACAGACTCCCAGTATACCACACTCTATAGATTTTATTGATAGTTCAAAGTCAGTACATACTTGTAACGTACTGGTGTTAATATATGGTTAGTTAAGCATTTATTAGTATGGTAGTATGGTTCATGATGGTTTATTTAAGTCAAGGTTTAGGTGGTAAAGCACCGCAATGTAATTAGAGAGGGTTTCTGGAGGAGGCTCAATAATAGCTTTGATGAGGTGAGCGCTCACATGAAATCATGTCTGTTTTAAGTCAGTGGGAATTTTTGCCTTGAATGAGGCACTTGAGAAGCAGTAGATAGATTCTCTATAAATGTAATACCTAATACAGCATAAGCTGTGTTGGAACAATGATGGTGTGTTTCTCAAGTGCAGATCAATAAATCACTCTCACAGCCAGATCTGCACATTGTGATAGAAATACCTTGACAAAAGTTGGGTAAGACATGGCCATGGCTAGAGAGAGAGAAGCAGGGAGCTCATGATGGGAACATTGCTTTCCTTTGGACCTGGGGATCTTTACATAGACTCACAGCTATTATTCTGTTTTCATGATCCAAATAATAGCAGAGAGTCAATGTAAAGATCCTCAGGTCCAAAGCAAAGCAGCGTTCCCATCTTGGGGACTCTTGCAATGAACTTGCTGCTTGTTGTGCTGCACAATTACAGAATGATCAGATGGACATTGCCCTAGAGAGTTTATTATCTTGGCAGTATAAGACCAGAAACTACATGTGGAGACAGACGGAAAGAGAACCATGCTCACAATAAAAACAGAAATGTCAAGGGGTTTCATTTATTGAATGAAACAAATACTCTCTTGCTGATTTAAATGAATTGTACACAAAGATGTCATTTTTACTATAGGGGACTTATGGTCCACCTTAGCTTATACCTCACTCAGTCATGGTGAGATACCAGAATCATTTATAAATGATATTATAAAGCAAGCTACTCTGGTACAGTAGCTGACATGACTGTCCCAAAACTTGGTACTTTCAAGAGCATGAATTTTCTGATCGTGCATATACTCTCATACCTACCTTGTCTTCAGCAGCAATAACTTCAATGAAGTGCAGGATGGCTGCCTGTCTTTCAGCACAGAACTTACTAGGCACTGGGCCTAGTAGTCCTCGTACTCTGAATGATTCAAACAGTTCCAGCTGGATTAATATCAAACTGTTGCTTTAAAAACAAACTGCTCTTCTGAAGTCATCTTGTCCCATGTGTGACACTGATGATAACAGCCAAAACCCAGCCACCTGATCACACTCAGTGCCACCATACCTATTATATTTAAAGCCCACAGAATGGAAAATGAAAACAAAATTTCACACCTCATACTTTAGCGGCCAAAGCAAAAATGTGCTGTCAATCTAAATTGATGCTGTTACTGCACTGTACAAAAGCCTTTAAATTAGATTGTTTCCCTCTAATGATTGTAAGATCTTGGCTGTAAACATTTCTCTACATCTTTTCTTGGTGCCCCTGTCCTGAACAGTGATATTGATGCATGATTAGATGGTTGACTTCTGGCACAGGCCAATGTGAATGCAGAAAAATCTTTTTGCCTTTTAAAGCTCTGGCTTAATTCCATGCCTGTCAGACACAATTATAATTCCACTTACACAGAAAGCCATAGGTAAGACTACTGACCAAGTTGTGGGGTTTTTTTTCATTTCTTCAGCTGCTAAGAAAACTACATTTATTTTACATCCTTTTTACAACATTGACAAGAAGCTCCAATCTGCCAAAGAAGGCAGCCAAAAAATTAGCTGTCATTAATATTACAAAAAATTTTTTTTTTACAGCAAGCTCTCAAAGGAGAAGTAAATGTCGCTATAGGTTACTCTGAGCTGTTCAGTACTGTAATGTTCTAGTTTGCTGCCAGTTTTCAGACGCTAAGGATTGAGTATCTAGAATAGTGTCACCACTTTCATGGGGAGATCCAATGTGCATTTCTTGAAAGTTTGAAGTGTGATGAGCTCACCTCCAACCCCATCTCTCTAGCTGTTTGTCCAGCCTGTGTTTAAATTATTCCGATTGTCCTTTTTCTGCTCCTCCTTTTCATGAGTAGTGATGGCTGACAATTAAGGCTCAGCTCGGAACACATAATCCAGAAGTATGGATGGTATTTATCTAATCTTTATTTGAAATGGCATTAGAACCTGCATCTGAACAGGAGGGATGGGCATTTCAGTACAAGACAGGGGTTCGTAGGAGATTGACAGAACTCCTGCTTTCTTTCCAGAGCAGAGACCAGATGGGAAGAGATGTGAAGAAGGAGCCTGAAAAAGAGGTTCTCCTTTCTTGGGGCCAATTTTGCCAAATCTACAGACACAGTAGGATCTGGCCCTTTCTCTCTTCACCCTTCCCTAATGTGAAAGAGAGTGAAACTCTCCTTTTCCGGACAAAATAGAACCCAGAATATGTGCTCTCTTGCAAGAGTGCAAAATTAGTTCATGGTCATCATGCTGACTGGACAGATAGCTTGCGGCTCACTGCAAAAAGGCCTTTCAGAATTTAGTGAGCTTCTTTGATTTTACTTGATGGAAGCTTAGTATTCTGCTTTCCCCTCCCCCATCTGAGGAAAAACATTATATACAGTTTTCTTCATACCTTTCCTCAGGAGAAAAGTTTTCTGTATATTTCGGCGGCCTTTTCCTTAAAGAACTATATTGACTCAAAAGATCAAAGGGAAGAATAGTTCTATGGAACAGCTTCTTCTGACCAGGCAAATATAAACTTGTATCTTGAGATCTGTTCTGCACTGATAAAAGCTTTTTCCTTCCCCAAATGTATTTCTTTGTAACAATAGATCTGATCCTGTCATTCTTACCCAAACAAGTAATCCAGTTGTCAGAGTGGCCTGTATGAGCCAATGACAGCACTTCAGCTGCACTTAACTTTAAACCACAGCCATATACAGTATTGAAGTTCCTGTTTTGCCCCAAATAAAGAAAATAGTGGAAAATGACAACACAACATTGGGCATCTTTGTGTAAGCTGGGTTTTTTGTATGGCTCAAAGCCTTTGATCTGACTTTCTTGCCAAGGACATGGAAATGATGGGGAAAATATCAAAACAAGACTTCAGAAAAAAAATCTTCACATTTTCCAATATGAAATACTTCATTCTAAATTAATTCAGTGTCAGGTCCGAGGTCAAACACAATGTTTTCATGGTAAATGTCAGCATTTAAGGAGTTCAACTGGAAATCTACTAGACAGTGTGTTCATGCCTAGCTGTATTTTGTGAGCTATCTGTGACTATTAGTGAATCATTTTGTCATGTATAGAGTATTACCCATTTGAGGCCCATCGTCTCTCAAAGACATATTAATGTATCCCCTTATTATGGATCATGCTGATTATTATAAATCTTTATTTGCAGGTCCTAGGAAAGGAAACTCATTTTAGTAGATGCAATTTATTCAATACTGCATCAGCCAAGGGCTTTGCCAGCACTCCGGAATGGAATCATATAATGACAGCACTGAAGTCTGTCAGAGTGAAACGAAAAATTCATTTTCAGATCCTTTTGATCATTTTGCCTTGCACAAGGATAAGCTTTGTCATATATTTAAAGTTCTCGTATACTGTAGACATCTTGCACTTATAGAATCGATGTCTTCCATTAGGGTATCAAGTCTTTCATTGCCAGTGAAAGAGCTCATTTGTCTTTCTTTTTTTGGACTAGACTATTAACCTTAGAAGAGACTGTTTAAAAATTGTAGATAAGATAGATAATTGTAAATAATTGTAAAACTTTCAGTGCTCCTCTGCACCAAAACTTGCAATTTTTTTGAGAGTTTTACACAACAGTAGGGGTTTTTTTTGGGTGATAATGTGCTCAATACCTCTCTTACCCTGGCTATTGGAGACATGCAGCATACAGCTATGGTATTACAAGTATGTTACCTTTGCAGGTCACCTTTAAAGGGTATGAAAATCAATTTACTGAAATTGAATGTGTCAAAATGTAATGATATTTAAAGTGCTTGTATCATGTCTAGGATACTGTAACTGTACTGTATACACTGACTGAATTCCTTTAGACTACTTTCTTGCTTCTCTAGAAGGCAATCATATGTTTTCATCAAGCTTAAATTAGTTAAGAGTCTTGCGTGACTTCATTTGAAATCACTGCAGACAGTGTACATGGATTGCTAAAACTAGCCCTCCTTTAGTCATTATCTGTCCTGCAAAAGAGACTAAAACAACTTATTGATTACTAACCTTCATATGTGTGAAAATCTATGAGTCTATTTACAAAATATTTTCATAAAGTTCCTGGGAAAATTGTTCAAAGAACCTATAGCTACACTTACAGTTCTATTATGTGTGCACATTCTGCACTCAGCACAAATTGAACGGAGAAATGTAGATATGTCATTTGAGCACAATTCTGCCCTCAGCTATGCTCACAAAGCGTATGTCTACACTACAGCATTATTTTGAAATATCTAATTTCTAAATAGTTATTTCGAAATAACACATCTACACACAAAATATATTTCAAAATAGATTTTTGCTATTTCGAAATAGCACGTCCACACTGATTAGATGCTGAATCACATTTCAGGCCAGCTGAAACCACTTCCGGTAGGGGATCAGGTCAGGTGTTTATGTGTCTGACCTGCCTGAGGCTATCTGAGGCCTGTGTGAGACAGCCAGTTCTCAGGTTTCCCTGCTTGCTTGCCTCTTTCACTGAGGGACAGCAAAGCATTTTTTTCTCTGTGTGCTCTGGTTGCCCTCACTTGGGACACCACAGCACTCTGCACCATGGAGCCGGAGCTGCCCCTGGGCACTCTTGTAGTTCTTTTGGATGTGTTGCTGCAATCCTGGCAGCACTTTCTGGAGTCTGCCTCGCAGCAGCTTCTGCAGCCCGACCCCCCAGGGATCCTCCTGACCCTCCTAGGTATGTGGAGGAGCAACTGCAGCTCCTGGTGGGACCACATCATCCTGGAGCGCTGGGGAGACCAACAATGGACCCAGAACTTTAGGATGAAGAAGGACACCTTCCTTAAGCACTATGAGTGGCTTGCCTCTGCTCTGCAGCAATGGAACATGCACATGAGGCCCACCATTCCCCTCCAGAAGCATGTGGCCATCTCCCTCTGGAAGCTCTCCACACCAGATAGCTACCGATCCGTGGGGAATCAGATCGGCGTGGGGAGATCCACCATCGGAGCCGTGCTCATGCAGGTATGGCAGTCTGCAGCCACTGTGCCAGGAGAGGGGCAGGGGTGCCAGCAGAGGATGGGCTACCCTAGGGAAAAGGGGGAGAGGTGGTGCAATTCCCCTCCACGGGAGGGTTTGGTCTGTCCCACTCACACTAAGGACAGCCCACAGTGGCCAAGATTGCAGAAGGGTTGCCCCCGGGGAGTGGGGGCATGGAGCAGTGGTGGGGAAGGAGCACTCTCGGCCACCCTGGCACCCCAGTGATTGTCTGCCTCTCTCTCAAACACATATCCTTTGGCACTGTGCAGCAGTGTATATGCCATGTAGAGGAGAGAGTAGTGTGCTTTAGTAGGATAATATGGGTTCATAATCATGTTCAGCTTTTGCTGGGAAGTGTTTGCAGTCACTGTTATGTGTCTATTGTGTTTTCTTCCTTTTGCCTCAGTCCAAGCTTCCTCGTAGAGTGTGAAGCTACATTAACAATGTGTTAACCCTTGAGGGTTCAGCCAAATGCTAGTTCATCATGTAGTCCCTGGGAAATAATCCACTCGCTGACTCCACCTCCATCAAACTTCGCAGGCAATATTGCTGCGTGAAGCATTACATTGTTTAAAATTAAATTATATATACTGTCTTTTGACTACTTAAAAAGTCCCTAGAACCTATTAATTCTCATGGGAAAATCTCTAGAACCTATTAATTTCACTTAAATAAGCATTTTTCAGGAACATATCTACAACATGAAGTATGGAGTTACTATACCAGACCTGATCCTCTGAATCCCATGTTTCTTGGCTTCTAATGATAAAACCTTTGATGTAGGGTGAGGTGATGCATCTTCTAAAAATCAATAAGTTAACTCTCATAAACTTTTTTTAAAATGGACCCTGTAACTCCCTGAAAACCATTCAAGAAGCAAACTTTTTGTAACCAAATGAATGGGTTCCTTACCTCTACTATTTTTTCCGAGCATTGTACATTTGATGCCAAAATATTTGCATTTTCCTCCTCATAATCCTCAAGCCAGAACTACAGTACCTTGTTCAGTGTTTATGCTTGTTCCAAAGCTGAGTGATTTTGATTAAGTTTATGCATTTTTTCCTAGTGAGAAAACTGAAGCTTATACAGAACACAGGTTTTTTGCATATCCACTGAGACTTCAGATTACATTGTTTGCAAATGTGTTTGAAAACCAGTCAACAGTTTAACAAATGAGAAGTATTATTATCTCAATGGAAAACTTAGAGAACTTTATAAACCTTAGCCAGCTCAAATCTTTTCAATGTAAAACATGTACCTCCGAGTTACCACTCAGGGCCATGCAAGACTTAAAACTAGATTCCTGGATAACTGTGGGATTACTACAGGGCAGGAATTCAAACTTTAGGGAAAAAGATGTCATGAAGACATATATAGGATCTCCTACTAAAGCAGAGATTAGTAACTCAAGGACCATATTGGTTTGTTTTAAGGGTGAACTGAAATGCTTTGACTTTTGTCCCAGTGGGAGCTGTGGAAGACCCTCAATGCAGCAGAACCAGTGAGGTTCCACTGAACAGGGAAGGGCATGGCTCAAAGAGGACATGCAAGGGGCCTCCATAACTATTCGGTTAGTTGGCCTGCACAGTAGGTATCGAAGTCACAGGTGCTTGCACCAGGAGTGCTTTGGGGCACCCATGAGTCACGGTGGTTCCTGCCTCCCCCTTGAGTTTCATATTTGAGGTCTGCTCACAACACATGCCTTAGCCCCAGATGGCGCTTGAGTGTGGAATGTGGTGAGTTCTGTGCTGCTGCTCTCAGCTTCTGTCCTTGGCGCAGGGAATTTGTTTATAAACAGAGGCAGGGTGATTAAAATAACAAAAGGCTTGTCATTAAATTAAATTAAAGTAAGAATCAATAGGTGATCCTGAAAGCATTGTTAGGCACTCCAGTTAAAAGATAGGAAACAAAGGGAAGTAATCAGTGCTCCATTTTCAGAAGAGGGAGAAATAACTAGTGGTGTCCTCCAGTACTGAGACCAGTGCATGTGGGGTGAGGACTGCATGCTGAATACGGTCAGGAGGAAGCACACTGGGGCCTGACTGACACATAGATCTCACTCTGTGAACTGCATCCTGCCACCAGCTGCTGAAACTGTGGTGCCACATTTAAAATAAAGGGGGAGCAGGAGAGGGGAGGACAATGGCACTGTGACCCACCAATTTTCAATGCTTATGAAATTGGAGCCACTTGACGATAGATTTGGAGGGGGGAAGCGAATATCCCCTTTGCTCCCACTCAGATAGCAGGGGCCTAAACTTAAATTAATCAGTGTAGAGAAAAACGTGTTAAAATCTGTTAAAAACCTTCTCCGGTCACAAGTATTAAACAATGTGTCTAAAGATAATGTGGCCCAGAACTTTGTTGTGCTGCTAGGTGATGTACAAAGAAAACAAAAAGATTGGCCCTGGCCCAAAAAGCTTATAATCTGTGTCCTCCGCCGTAAAGAGATCGCATAAGTGTTACCTCAACTAGAAAGAAAGAAAGAAATTGTGCGTGCTTCTCTCAGCTGCCCAAGTCCATGGTTCATCAACCAAGGGTCTCATGCACACCAGCAGGGAAGGTGAAGGAGTGAGAAGATGCTCTCTTAGAGTCTCTTGAATCCCGCCCAATTGTTTTTTAAATAGTGAAATCAAAGGGGGCGAAAATACCCAGTTTCAACCCCCGCAAATAATGGGACACTAGACTGGCCCAGATGAAAGGGCAGATATCAAGCAATAAGAAACAATTTTTTTGTTACTTACTTCTAAGGGTGCATCTACACTGCACCATTATTCCAGAATAATGGCTGTTATTCTGGAAAAACAATTGCCTACACAGCAATTGCATTATTTCAAAAGACAATTGAAATAACAAAGGGCTTTTTCCAACATTGGTAAACCTCATTCTCCCCGAGGAATAATGCCTCTTCCGAAAAGTTCTTTTGGAAGAGGGGGTGTGTGGATGCTCCACTGCTTCCATATCGAAATAGCACCTCACCAGGGCCATTCTAAGTTATTCCTCCCCAGTGCCTCCTGGGGCTCTAAATCGAGGTAGCACATCCACATTAGGGAAACCTGCTTCGGATTAATTTTGAGGCTTCACTGTAATGTGGACACTTTATTTTGAAATACGCTAGTCTGGAAGATATCTTCCAGAATAGCTTTTTCCAAAATAAGCTTGCAGTGTAGGTGTACCCTAAGTGACTGATTTCCTTGGTTGTAGCTGTGTTGGTCCCAGGATATTAGAGATACCCCTTTATTAGAAATAAACGTTTTATTGGAGACCCCACATTGATGGAAACCCTAGACAATCTCATTGAAACTATTCAGGGTTTTTGTGTGTGCAGTGGTTAGCTCAATTTCTGGACAACTTGTATGATGTTTATGGTGTACCTTATGATCTATCAAGAGAGATATGTGCTAGCACTGCTGTACAATGGAGAAGCTTATCAGATTCTTTTGTTGACCCATCATGTCTTGTCTTCACTCTCTTCTTTATATGACATCAGGCTACACATATTTTATGAAACTGCTCTCAGAAAAATGAGAAATGTTATTGGCTGGCTCCAGGTATTCCATATCTGGGAAGTCTATTCAGTAGTATTGTTTTGGTTCCATTTTAAAAAAATTAGTAAGCAATGTCATTGCTCAGCAAGAAATGTTCTGAATTGCTAATAATGCTGTTATAGAACCTGAAGCTCTCCAAGGATACATCTACACAGCAGCATTATTTCTTAATAATTGGTATTATTTCAACTTAACAAAATGTGTGTCTAACACAGCCAGCCATTATTTCAAAATAATGTTGAGATGGAGGACTTCTTACTCCAACTCCCCTTACTTCTCATAAAATGAGGGTTATAGAAGTCAAAGGCAGAGTGTTCTTCCTTCGACTTCCTGCTGTGTAGAGAGTACCAAAAGCCGGATTAAGCCATTTTGACTTCAGCTTTGCAATAGACTTAGCTGAACTTGCGTATCTTAATTCGACTTTTGTCCCGCTGCACAGACATGCCCTAAAGCAGCTGTTGAGGTGGAGAAGTTGAAAGTTTTAGAGTTTATAATAGGTGCTTTAAAGCTGATCCAGACTGAATTTATAATTCTGTAGGTGTTGTCCAGTAAAAAGCTTGTTGCTCTGAAGGTAGGCATGGTACCTGATAGTAAATACCGTATATACTCGAGTATAAGCCGACCCGAATATAAGCCGAGGCACCTAATTTTACCACAAAGAACTGGGAAAAAATATTGACTCGAGTATAAGCCTAGGGTAGGAAATGAGGCAGCTACTGGTAAATGTAAAAAATGAAGATAGATACCAATAAAATTACATGAATATTTATTTCAAAGAAAAACAATAACCTAGCTCTGTAAGTGGAAAAGGGGGTCAACAAAAACAATATGGTTCTGCAGGCACGGCCACAGCTCAGCCCCCGCCGCCCCCTCGCCTGCCAACGAGCCCCCTCTAAACGAGCCAGCGGGGGGGGGGGGCTGTGAGAGACCAGAGCCGGGCATCGATGGGCCAATGAGCCAGCGGGGGGGGGAGGGGGCTGTGTGAGACCCGGGCCAGGCGTCGATGGGCCAATGAGCCAGCGGGGGGAGCGGGTGCCGGTGCTGGCTGGATTTTACCACGGGAGGGGAGGGGAGGGGGAGCAGGGAGTAGCGGCTGGTCCTTGTGCACCTGCCCCAGAATCGGGCCCAAGCTCGTGATCAGGGCTCCCGGGCGCTTCCAGAACAGACGCCCACGGTGCCGAGTCGGCTCCTGGCCCAGTTGTTCCCGAGCTCAGCGCTGCACCTGAGCGTCATGGCAAACGGCCCCAAACGCCCTTCCTTCCACGCGGCAAGGGCCCATGGTGCCGGGCAGGCAGGGGCTGGGGGGCCAGGAGAGCCAGGAGGGCAGGGGCTGGGGGGGCGAGGGGGCAGGGACTGGGTGGGCCAGGAGGGCAGGGGCTCGGGGGGACAAGGGGACAGGGGGGCCGGGAGGGCCAGGAGGGCAGGGGCTGGGGGGGACGAGGAGACAGGGGTTGGGGGGGGACAAGGGGACAGGGGGGCTGAGAGGGTCAGGAGGGCAGGGGCCGGAAGGGCCAGGAGGGCAGGGGCTGGGGGGCCGGAGCTCCGGGCTCACGCGTCTAGACCCGGCCGGCGGCAGAGACGCGCTGAGCCCGCCCGCGAGCAGGAGGCTGACTCGAGTATAAGCCGAGGGGGGCATTTTTCAGCACAAAAACTGTGCTGAAAAACTCGGCTTATACTCGAGTATATACGGTATGTGCCTTTTTGCTCTTTGGGTGAATCAGATGCAGCACTTTGAATCAGTCAGTAGGTTAAAAGCTCTTATATAGTTCACTTAAAACTAAGTCACTGTTCCTGTCTTTCTAGGTTTGGGCCAGTTGTCTGAGGAGAGGTCACTTTGTGCAATATGATAAGTGCTCCGGCTTTGCTAGTAGATTAACCATTAACTTCGCTTTCTTCTTGATTTGTGCCTTTGTCTTTTCAACTGTGGTACAAGTTGGTTATTTTTTCTCTTCGCTCTATTAAAAGACAATTACAGTAGCATTTTCTCTTGAGGGCTTTTTTTCCCTCCTGTATGTTTGCTATAAATTAATGAACTCTAATTTCACTTACTAAGATCTTTATATCACATATGCCATTTGCCTGTATAACTGAAATGGAAAGACAAGTTCCAATGCTAACTGCCCATTTCCAAAGGCCTACTGTAGTTCAATGATTTCTGCACTTCTTACAATTACTGCCATTGAAGTAGTAGTGCTTAGAGAGATTAGAAGTCTCAGCAACTACAAAAGCCTGAAGGGAGTTTTGCTTTTCTGAACCTTCACTGACTTTTTTTAAAGTTAGTTTTAATACACAGTTTTATACATGTAACTACATTGTTAGTGGTGAGACAAGCTGTATAGATAGTGCAGGTTCGTTGTCAATGTGAATCCTACCCAATGCTCCTGGGTGTGTGTTCTTGCAATTTCTCACAAGTTAAGCAAAATTGAACCATGATCACAATTTGGAGAGGAGCTCTCAAAGGAAAACGGACATTGTTGAATGAAGCGACTCAGTGTCAGGGAGACGGCGTGGCCTAATAGCTAGAGCAGTGAACCGGAAATCAAGGGACCTCTGCCGTTGTCTTTTTGGTGACGTTGGAGGAGTCATTCTCCCTTTTTGTGCTTAGTTTCCCCACCTGCACAATGGGGATAATGATATTATTATAGTAATATTCAGGTACTATGGCAGAGAATGGCTTGGAAGAGTCATCTGAGGATCAGAAAAGACTACATTTATCAGAAGGCAGGGAATGGCAGGGGAGGGGGAGCAGTTCCATGTCCACCAACCACTCCCAAGAGGAGGAGACAGGTGGTGTGGGTTGGGGACACCCTCCTAAAGTGGATGGAGTCATCCATCTGCTGTCCAGACCAGGGAACTGGAGAACCTAGAATTCAGGATGTGACAGAGCATCTGCCAAGACTGGTCAAACCATTGGATCACTCCCTCTTCCTATTTCTCCACATGGGCACCAGTGATACTACCCAGAATGACCTTGAGTGAATCACTACAGACCACATGTCTGGGAAGAAGGGTAAAAGAGTTTGAGATGCAAGTTGTGTTCTCATACTCTCTCCCAGTTGAAGGAAAAAGGCCCAAGCAGGGACCATCACATTGTGCAAACAAATTCACAAGGCTTTGGAGTCTTCAATCTTGAGACATTGATCCACAAAGATTGCTAGAAAGAGATGGGATCCACCTAACAAAGAGAGGGAAGAACATCTTCTCAGGCAGGCTTGCTAACGAAGCAAAGAAGGTTTTATATGAGGTTTGCTGGAGGGATGGAGACCTAAGCATGGAGGTAAGTGGGGAAGTAGGATATCAAATGGAATACCAAGAGAAAACAGGAGGAGGGTGCAGCAGAGGTGGCCTGATTTATACTGAGAAAGTATGGGAAGCAGCTAGTTATCTGAGATAACTGTGTAACCATGGGTGGGCTAGACTTCACTGTCCTTCTCCAGTGTCTAATCCCCCTCCCCCACTGTGACAGAAAGTAGCTGGAGACCCGGAGTTCAGTCTGTTAAGGAATTTGAGCAAGGACTGCAGTGTCAGCCTCCCTACATTCAAGTCCCAAAGAAAACTAAAGAAAGGAATTTAATTAAATAACTTTATAAAAACTTATGGTGAAGAAGCAAATAATAATCTAATTTTACAAAACGACATCACTATTTTATAACCCACAGACATTGTCTTCACAGTTACAACATAAATAAAGAGAAAACCAAAACTAAAATATGAACAGTGCAATCCACACAAAACACAATAAGAAGAAACTGAGAGATCCCAAAAGCTTAGATTTAGTTCACTAAGGTCGCAGTATGTGTTTCTGATCATCAAATCAGCACAATATGCTGAGTCTTAACCATCTCGGCACTTGCTTGTAGGAATCCTCCATTGGAATCCAGGCAGACTCCTCCTTTGCTGTCAGTCACTGCTAGACAGCCAGCTAACTGGTTAACCAGTCAGTTAAGTCACAAGTGAAAAGGCTTAAAGAAAATCCTGTTACAAGAAAATACAAAAACTGAGACTAACAATAGAAATGACTCTTTCCCCATTACTACATTTAAAGAGGAGCTGAAGAATCACACCGAGAAAGTTAACTAGAACAGTTTGGCTAAAAACAAATCAGCACTCAAAGCATACAAATAAAACAGAAGATGTTATTTTCCCTCCTAGTTTCCCCTTGCTATAATTAACAATGCCCATGTTCCTGGTAGAGGGTTAACGCCATTAGTACCTCCTGCAAAGTGCTTCAGAGTGAGGAACAGCAGCCTGCTTTCTGCTCCTGGCTCAGCCTCTCCCAGCTCACACAGAGCAGGAGGCCCTTAGAAAAGCAGCTGCCCTGCCTGCTTGCTCATGGAGTCTGACCCCAGCAACAGAGACAGAAGCTATTGGAGCAGACCCTAATCTACCAAACCCAACTCCAGAAGCTTCTGGGTGAGGAGACCTAAATCTGACTAGCAACAATGACCCAGACATAACCCACTCCCATCTCCCCCGAGAGGTCTCTTAAAGAGATAGCTCCCTATTAGGTACATGGGTTACAACTGCACATGAGCGCAAGAAGCCTGGGAAACAAGCAGGAAGAATTGGAATTCCTGGCACAACCATGGATTGGAATAAGAGAGACTAGGTGAGTAACTCACATGACTGGAGCAGTATCATAGATGGGCACAAACTGTTCAGGAAGGACGGGGGGGGGGGGGAGAAAAGGATAGAGGAGTTGTACTGAATATAAGAAAGCAGTAGGATTGCTCAGAGCTCCAGTGTGAAACAGATAAGGTCAGACTGCTGTACTAGGCAACACAGTATGGTGAGGAGGTGGGCAGCCTTCAGTAGTGAAATAATAGGTTAAGAACTATTTAGAAAAGCTGGACATGCACAAGTCCATGGGGACAGATGCAATGCATCCAAGGGACAGTTGTGATGGAATTGCAGTCTTGGCCATTTTCTTTAAAACCTCATGGCAATTGGAGGAGGCCCCAAATGATTGATAAAAGGAAAATATACTGCCCATCTTTAGAAAAGGGACGGAGAGTCCTGGGACTACAGGCTGGTCAGCCTTACCTCAGCCCCCAGAAAAATAATGGAGCAAGTCCACAAGGAATCCATATTGAAGCTCTCAGAGGGGAGGAAGTTTATCAGGAATGGTCAATATCGATTAAGAAGGGCAAGTCTTGTCTCACCAACCTGTTCTACAATGAGATAACTGCCTCTGTGTGCATGGGGAAAGCAGTGGACGTGCTTGACTTTAGCAAAGCTTTTCATCTGGTTTCCCACAGTATTTTTGCCAGCAAATTAATGAAGTATGGATGGAATACACAGACTATAAGATGAAAAAAAGATATACAGATCATCAGTCTCAATGGGTAGTGATCAACAAATTGATGTCTAGTTGGCAGCCTCTATCAAGCAGAGTGTCCTGGGGGTCAGGCCTGGGGCTGGTTTTGTTCAACAGCTTCATTATTGATCTGGCTGATGGGATGAATTGCACCCTCAGCAAATTAGCAAATGACACTAAACTGAGGGACCAAGCTGTAGATATGCTGAAAGGTAGGGATAGGGTCAAGAGTGGCCTAGATAAATTGGAGGATTGGGCCAAAAGAAATCTGAGGAGGATCAACAAGGACAAGTGCAGACTCCTTCACTTAGGATAGAAGAATCCCAAGCATTGTTACAGGCTGGGGACCAACTGGTTTAGTGTCAGATTTGCAGAAAAGAACTTGGGGATAACAGTGGACAAGAAGCTGGTTATAAATAAACAGTGCACCTTGGTTGCCAAAAAAGCTAATGGCATATTGGCCTGCATTAGTAGGTACATTGCCAGCAGATCAAGGGAAGTGATTATTCCCCTTTTTAAGGGGGCCACAGTGCATCCAGTCCCATCCCCACTACAGAAAGGATGTAGATAAATTGGACAAAACCCAGCAGAGGGCAACGAAAATGATTAGGGGGCTGAGTCACATGACTTATGAAGAGCAGCTGAGGGAACTGGGTTTATTTATTCTGCAGAAGAGAAGAGTGAGGGGGGATTTGATAACAGCCTTCAACTACCTGAAGAAGGATTCCAAAGAGGAGGGATCTAGCTATTCTCAGTGGTGGCAGAAGGCAGGACAAGGAGCAATGGTCTCAAGTTGCAGTAGGAGAGGCCTAGATTGGATACTGGAAATAACTATTTCACTAGGAGAGAGTGGTGAAGCATTGCAATGGGTTCCCTAGGGAGGTGGTGGAAACTTAGGGTTTTTTAAGGCCTGGCTTGACAAATCCCTGGCTGGGATGATTTAGTTGGGGTTGGTCCTATTTTGAACAGGCGATTGGACTAAATGACCTCCTGAGATCTCATCCTATCCTATTCTATGATTCTATATTGACCTTCTTTGGGAAATGTTTTGAGATCTACGGACAAGTGATAGACTTGGTGGGCCCCTAAACAAGGTGGGGGATAGTGAGCTGGCTCTGCACTCCTGGAATAAGCAGGGCCCCAGGTGGAAGGGGTGAGGCTGAGGCTGCTGGATCTGAGTGCCATCCAGACTACACCTCTCCACTTCAGTGCCATCTGGAGTGAGCCACCCAGGGCTCTGGTGGCAATTTAAAGGGCCACAGTAGCAGTGTCAGAGGCCAGGATCCCCAGGCATTTTTGAATCACCAGGCCTTGGGGCAATTGCCTCCTTAGCTCCCCTACTGACAGGTCTGCCTATGGATGAAAAGTTCTATGAGATAACTATCAATGATAATATTCAGTGTCCCAGCATGGGTCAAGTAGCATTTTGTGGCTGGATATATTCTCTTCCAAGGGGACAATCACTAAGGGTATGTCTACACTTGCCCCCTAGTTCAGACTAGGGAGGCAAATGAAGCATACTGAAGTTGTTAATGAAGCGTGAGGAGTAACAGTTAATTTGAGGGAAGGGTTTTAAATGGGACTACCGCATCTACACGCGGCAAGTTAAATCGGGCGACTGGCATTTTAAAATGGTGACCGGCTGCGAATATGCTAATCAAGCGTGGGATATTTAAATCCCGCACTTCATTAGCAACTTCGGTATGCTTCATTTGCCTCCCTAGTCTGAACATACCCTGACATTCTTGAAAATCACATGGTACATTACAAAAAAAAAAAATCATCTTTTGCTGTCATGAATATTTGTGGAACATATAGCTATGTAAAAACAAATATTAAAGTTGCACACATGAGTATTTGCACCAGAACTATTTGTCACTTACCCAGTAGTAGAACAGAACCAACTCCTACCCTGCTTCTCATATTGCCCAGTTCTTGGGACTATGGCTAAATATTCCTTATTGCTGAGAGCAAATTCATTAGGAAACATAAGCCCTAGTGTCCCACAGTACATTTGCAATGATTGTTCTTCCTGTTTTTTTAAGAAAGACTTTACACAGCTCTGTAGAATGCCTTTCACTCTGCGGGCACTATACAAATGATACAGAGAAATTGTTAGTAATAATTGCAATTATAATCCCTAGCTCCTGACCCTAGCCAGACGGTGTTATGCAGTGCATGTAGTTAGGCATGGTCACCTATGCAGCTGGCCGCAAGTTAGACCTTGCACATGGAATGCCATTGTCGCCCTCTAGCCACATTCACTGAGTGAAGCTCAGCCTGGCTTAAGCAGCAAAGCCACAGAGCACAAGGGTTTGAAAAACTGGGTGTACTCATAAAGAAAAAAAAAAGCCATTTGGCATCTGGTACCCAAAATCCAGAAGATCATATAACTGGGTAGTTACTCTAAGCCTTTATCAAAAGGATTAAAATCCTTTCTAACTAATAGAGACCAATAAGAAAACGGTTTAATTTGAGTATTGTTTCTTTTAGTGCAAAGGAAAGAATTGCCGGGAAAATCAAGGCTTTTAGAAAGGATTAAATAGCCATTGTCATTGAAGCATGCAGATTTGCCTCAATTTAAAAAGAGGCAGTGAAATCAAGATTGTAGAAAACTTAGTCTGTGGTTCTGAGCTGTGGGGCACACTGGGAGGGAAAGAAAAGTCAATAAATGAAAGAATACTAGCACATTGATCAACTCTTTATCACAGCAGGGTAAGTAAATCTGCTGGTGCCAAACATGTCATTGCATAGCCACTTGATTAAACTCACGTAATAGACTGGGATGGATGCAAGCGTTTTAGCTTCTGTCAGCAACCATGGACAAAAGAAGATAAGGGAAGCTATTGAAATTGTAAGGAGTGCTTTCAGCTAAAATGTTTGGAGAGTTCCTCATTTATTTCCATAGGGAATTAAATTTTCTGCTGTGGCTTTCACATTAATAATGTAAATTGTCATCTCCTTACACTTTATAGATCATGGAAACGGCATAGATCAATTTTCCTTTGGCACAATAACCTGTATAGTTGACCATTCATGCTTGCAGCCAGCTCCTTTTCTCAATGTGTTAATAGGAATGTTCAAAGCCAGGCTGTACTTGAGAAGAGGTGTCAATCCAAAGCATTTGAATGCCACTAGAAATAATATTCTAGACTGTCCATTGGAAACTGTGAGGTTCTCTCCTTGTAGTTTCCTCTGCACCTGCTCCTCAAGGGTACTCAGCCAGCAATGATGGGGTAGAGGATTTGGTCAGAATGTGTCTTCTGAGCTTCATCATTGCCTATCCAGGGACATCTGCACAGGAAACCAGCCTCCACAATGCTCTCTTATCCTCCTCTCTCCAGTAGCAACGCCTCTTTTAATGGAGCTGTGCCATCACTCACTGCCCAATCCCTCTCCTGCCAAAGTCAAACAGACACAGAGGAGATTATGCTGCTTGGAGAAAGGATAATTCCTGTATATATTTCCCCTAGTAAATACCATGTATTCCCAGGAGAGTGCCATGCAGAACACCTGCTCCTTTGCTTGCTTCCATTTCCTATCCCAGCAAGAACCTGCTCTATTCTGGCTTTGTGATGCATAACGTCTTTCTCTAGTTCTGAGAGAGAAAGGACCTACTGCAGCTGCTTCGTAGGGAGAGATCTTTTAGCCCAAGTTGCAAAGACTGATGTTTCTGAAGCTGAAGGATCAGGTTTCTAGGTGTTAGTGTGATTTATGCAAGAGTTGTTTCCTGCAGCAGGTGGATTCAGGGCTCCACCCCTGAAGGCCTTCTATGGAAGCATTTCAGCCATTTGCAGTGGAGATGCTGCTACTACCCACTTTGACATGCTCTGCTAGTGTTTATTCCTTTATACTCCCCTCTGCCTACAAAAGAGAAGCATCAGGTTCAAGGATTGACATACAAAGGCTACTGAAGAAGTTGGGTCCTTGGACTGACATGACATCCACTACAGAAATTCCTATGTTCCTGCATTCCAACATGTCTGATTTCTTTTTTGGGTAACCTGGTCATGCTATCAAACTATTTATTATAATAATTAATTTTTGCCCTCGTTATTTCGCCCTCTGCAGATTCCAAAAAATGTCAAAGCATTACTGAAGCCTAACAAACACCCATGTCGGATGGGGCATTTAACAATTTTCTGTTTGTATAAATCAAAGCAATCACTGTACCTTTACTATGGCTTTGCAATCTTACAAATGCATGCAAAATATATCACATCCAGCAACTTCCTTCTCAGAAAGCCTGAACTAAAGTTAATTCACTGTCCTCAATATCACCTCAAGGGGAAAAAAGGTTAGCACCATCACAGCCTGCCTGGGGGTTAATTTATTTGAGCTATTTTGGCCCTGGGTAGGAAATGAATTCGGAATTTTGTCTCCTATAGACAATGTCGTGTTAACAGCATTTTACCCATCCAACTAGTATTCTATTAGGGAGTGTCATGAGACAGACTCACTGCCACAGTGCCTCCTGCTGGTTGTACTGGTAATTAGCTCATCAGCAGGGTACTTCCCTCTGGCTGGTGTCTCCCTGTGTCTTTAGTCCATGTTCCAGTCCTGGACCCACATTGGTCCTGGACCATGGTGTCCCCTGGGATGTCACAGGGAGATATATTGCTAGCTGTGGTCTCCTGGTCCAGTTTGAGAGTCTTTATACAGCCTCATTCATCCCACAAAAAGCATGGCATACTAAATAGTTTGCTCCTCACTCAATCACCATGTTGCTGAGATAATGCAGTATACCACTAGGGCATCTTAACGGAATTTTTATGGCCACAGCAACAGAATTTCAGTTCATTATGTTGTGGCTATGTTGGCAAAGCAGTTCTTTTACACAGTCTGAGTTGTGTAGACTGCAAACTCAGCTATATAAATCCCCCAAAATATATAAAGTAGAACTGAAACCAAAATAGCATCTATGTACTTTCTGCATATTACCATTTGTAACCTTGATGCACTACAGTATTTACAGTATAGCTACTGTGTTGTATTTGCCTGCCGTTAGGCTAGTGAATATTCATTAAGTAGCTATTAAGCCAAATTTGTTTGCTTTATTTGAACAGATGCTGTGTAATAAAATTCATTACACTCGGTTGAGTTTCTCTCTATAGCTAAATGTGTTATTTGAAGACATACACTGTTCTGAGAAGAAAAAACAACAACCCCCAATGGTAACTATCACTTCTAGGATGGCAAGGTTATGTTTTTGTTTGCAAATGGTTTACAGAATCTCTGAAAACATCAAAGCAATGAAACAAGACAATATGTAATTCTTCACATGGTTACTTATGTGGAAAGGTGCTGTATGAATTATAACTAAGGTCTTTATTTTAATAGAGCTTTTATGTTCTAATGAAGGGCCTAATCTGGGCTGCCTGACATGACTGGAAAATCTCTCATTGACTTCATCGGGTTTAGGATTAGGCTCCAAATACGTCTGTCTGTAGCTAGGAGAGCTGTTTGTATCTAATTTCTATCTATGGCGATAAAATATTTTGATCTTTGAAGAAGCTATGCTGTCCTGACAACTCAGATTAATTATATTATGTTCTTTTCCTTAGAGTAGCAAAGCCAAATCAAATCTAAAAGGGCTGGAAATAGAAATCTCTGACTGTGTGAACTATTGGATTTTATTAATAAAATAAAATCCAGTAGAAGACCACCTTCTGCCAAAGGTGGTCTTCCCAATGGGTGATATAAATGTATGTATCTAATCCTTAATTCCCAACTGTTAATAGCATCTACTTACGTTTATACCATAAACATTGAATTTAAGTTAGTAGGCAGGCCCGGCCAAACAGTTTGCAGGGCCCAAGGCAGCGTGTTGTGGTTGACTGCAGTGTGTGGCTGGGTGGCTCCCAGCCAGGGCAGTGAATGAGCAGCCGGGCGGGCAGGTGGGCGGGCGCCTGGCAGTGCAAGGCTCAGAGCAACCACCTTGCTCACCTTGCCCTAAGGCTGGGCCTGTTAATAGGGTCACAGCATAAGGACCTGTAAACACCTATGTAACAAAAATAGTTGGGAATCAGTCCTAATGTTCTTACTTAAGCAAAACTTCCATTCATGTCAAGAAGCACAAGATCACAAGATCCCTTTGCTTTTTTAAATGGAGGAAAGACCACAGATCATTTCCTACTTACTGCAGTGGATCACAAGAAAGTCTAAATGTGTCTCCTCCTCCTGGGTACGTAGCTGGGAGACAATGACAAGATCATAGAATCATAGAATCATAGGACTGGAAGGGACCTCGAGAGGTCATCGAGTCCAGCCCCCCGCCCTCAAGGCAGGACCAAGCTCCACCTACACCATCCCTGACAGATGTCTATCTAACCTGTTCTTAAATATCTCCAGAGAGGGAGATTCCACCACCTCCCTTGGCAATTTATTCCAATATTTGACCACCCTGACAGTTAGGAATTTTTTCCTAATGTCCAATCTAAACCTCCCCTGCTGCACTTTAAGCCCATTACTCCTTGTCCTGTCCTCAGAAACCAAGAGGAACAAATTTTCTCCTTCCTCCTTGTGACACCCTTTTAGATATTTGGAAACCGCTATCATGTCCCCCCTTAATCTTCTTTTTTCCAAACTAAACAAGCCCAGTTCATGAAGCCTGGCTTCATAGGTCATGTTCTCTAAACCTTTAATCATTCTTGTCGCTCTTCTCTGTACCCTTTCCAATTTCTCCACATCTTTCTTGAAATGTGGCGCCCAGAACTGGACACAGTACTCCAGCTGAGGCCTAACTAGTGCAGAGTAGAGCGGCAGAATGACTTCACGAGTTTTGCTTACAACACACCTGTTGATACAACCTAGAATCATATTTGCTTTTTTTGCAACAGCATCACACTGTTGACTCATATTCAACTTGTGGTCCACTATGACCCCTAGATCCCTTTCCGCCATGCTCCTTCCTAGACAGTCGCTTCCCATCTTGTATGTATGGAACTGATTGTTCCTTCCTAAGTGGAGCACTTTGCATTTCTCTTTATTAAACCTCATCCTCTTTACCTCTGACCATTTCTCTAACTTGCTAAGGTCATTTTGAATTATGTCCCTATCCTCCAAAGAAGTCGCAACCCCACCCAATTTGGTATCATCTGCAAACTTAATAAGCGTACTCTCTATCCCAATATCTACATCACTGACTCTTGGCCCTGCATTGCTGTATTATGTCTTTACAATAGAAAAGGCATACGCTCTTGACTGCTTTGTTCAAAAATAGTTGCTATTGGTAAGGGAATAGTAAAACTGTCTAGATGTAGACAGTAGTGTATAGGCTCCTTTTGTCACTTTTGCCTAAGAAAAAAGTCTTCCCTTAAAAGGCATTTAGCCTCCTCCCAACCCCAACCAATGCCATTCCGGGGGGAAATCATGCTTTTAAGCTACTATTCTAATATCAATAACGTGACACACAATATCAGAATTTATGCTGTCAGCCAATTGATCTCTACATCTCTACTCTTTCAGACCCACTAGCCACATTTTTTCCTTTGCCACATTTGCAGTGCCATGGTTTACTTATAGCTCCTGGCCAGGTATCAGTTACAATGGGATCCAGCAGCATAAAGTAAGTAGACAACTTCTCTGTTGTTTCTCTCCCCTGTATAGCTGCAGATATAAAGGGACACTGTGAACTTTAAAACCCCTCTTCTTTATGAAAATGTATGTCCTAATGTTGAATGCAGCTCTGGGCATGATTTCAGTGTTTCAGCCTGTTGACTGAGCATTTCACATCACTTTGCATACAGCTAGTCTCATTGTCTCCCTCATGTAGCGAATGTTGGCAGTTTATTGCTTGTGTGGATCTTTCACATACCAACAATTAAACCAGGGAAATGTGAACATGAAAACAGTTTAAAGAGCTACCGTAATTTGTGCTGAGAGCCAAATGAACCCCAAGACCTGGGGAGACAGAAAGCTGGTTTAGAATCACCATTGCCTTCCCCACACAAGCTCTCTTCCAGCCAGCCAAGGGTTTCACCAAGCATTTGTCATCTTAACAGTGGGTTGATATATAAACACTCAAAGTGCATGAGGGTTCAGCGCCCCTCCACACACATCCAGATCTTTTCTGTTCTTACTCCCAAACACCTACTAAGACAATGAGAATTTTCTCCCTTGTTGCTAAATCTCAGTGGATTCTATCTCTGGAATTTGGACATGCCACATGGACTGGTGTTGCAATTGGTCTCAACAGGGTGTATCACCACTGCTTTGCTTAGCATTCTTTTTAATTGTAGCTGTGAGGAAAACCAGAAAGTCTATCAGCTGTGTCCAGAGTATTAGTAAAATGCTAAATTCCAAAGTTGCGACTCTAATCACAGTTACATAAGTGTAAGCACAGAGGCTACATCTACACTGCAGGCTTCTTGCGCAAGAAGCTTTTTACAGAAGAGATCTTCCGCAAAAACTTCTTGCACAAGAGCACGTCCACACTGCAAAAGTGCATCGGAAATGCACTTTTGTGCAAGAGAGCGTCTAGACTGCATGGATGCTCTCTCGCAAGAAAGCTCTGATTGCCATTCACAGAATGGCCACAGGGGCAACTGTGCTTGTTTCAATAGGCTGTTTTTGCGCAAAACACCCCTGCTGCCCATCCACACGCCCCTTTTTACTCAATAACTCTTGCACAAAAAGGAGTTATTCCTCATAGAAAGAGGAATACCTATAGCGCAAAAATCGCTCTGTTCTGTTGATTCACTGTAAATTTTCTCATGCAAAAATGCACTTGAGGTGTGGACGCTCCATGAGTTTTTGCGCAAAAGCACATGGCAGTGTGGATGCGCTACTGTACAAGAACTCTTGCGCAAAAAGTTCTTGTGCAAGAAGCCTGCAGTGTAGACATAGCCAAAATGTATCGGTGTTGAACAGCTGCAGTCAAAGGATCTGACTCAGAACTGTTCAGGCTAAAATTCTGCACTCCCTTCTTGGTAACAGGTGGCTATGTTAAGAAAGTAGATGTGTTAAAAGAGGTAGAATGACTAAGTACTTTTCCTGTACACCATAGCAATTACATATAGATTAATTAGTAAAATCCCCAAACAGTAGTAAGCTGCAAAGTAGTGTAATTAAATATTATCTCTAGAATCAGTAAGTTAATATCAGGTGCAGCATAGCAAGAAACAATCTCACAATAGACACATGAAATTGTGAGATAACAAAAGTATTTTCTCTTTCCATAATTTTGCTTCTCTACGCTCTCATGTTTGCCCATCTGGTTAATTTAATGAGTATCATCATCCCATCCCAATGAGACAACTGATGGGAGGAATCTTACTTCTATCAGTTTCTCAACTTTTAGAGCAGCTGAGTTCCTGCTTCAACTCATTATTCTACCTGTGAAATCCTTCTAACCAATTATACCTAGTAGCTAAAGCATAGCAGAGGAAAATATCAGAGGACTTGTATAGAACTTAAAGCAAACCGGGGCTCATATTCATTTCTGTGTGTGACTGAGCTTTGAACAAGAACCAGAGGGGAAGAGGAAAGAGCAAACTCTACCACTGATTCTTTTCTACACTAGGCCCTCTGTTGCCAGTTTGGCCTCGTGTTCACCTTAGAGAACAGTAGAGGCTGCACTTGTGCCCAGCTGCCTATAGACCCTATGCATCATTCTGATGGCTGGAGTAGAAAGGCACGGTGGCTGTGCCTGGAAATCGCATAGATCAAGGCATGGTGGCATAATGTCTGCTGAGGACTCAATCTGTACTGGGGACATTCCCGGGGGAGTATATATAGAGAGCTGACCGCCCCTTGATGCTGACACAGGAGCTGTGCAGCAAGTGTAAGCAGGGCCTTAAGAATGGAAATCATTGTGTTTTGCAGCTGACTAAATCAGGGCCAGGTTTTCATCTTTAGTCTTTTGCTTCCGATCCCTATCTACCCATTCAGGTAAAGTTTTTATATATCAGCAAGCGCCACAGCTGAAGCCCTTACACAGAGAGGCAATAAGGAGTGCCAAGCAGGTCTTACAGGGGGGCAGACCTCCAAGGATCTCTGTGCAGCAGCAGCTTTATCCTACAGTCTTACCAATCTCCATCTCTGCAGAGAATGTGTATCTCTCTCCTAATGCACATGGCTTAAAAACCAATGAGAAAATGTGTTTTCAAGCCCAGATGATCATTCCTAGCTCTCCAGAATTCATATTTTTTAAACAAAGGTGCTAATTTTGCTTCTTAATTAAAAGGGGGAGGGTGATGGGAAATGCATGGGATCAGCTCATCTTCCTACAGTCTACCATGTCACTGAAGAAACTATGTAAATCAGTTCCAAAAGTGTAACCCATCCTGAAATTGCACATATTTCAGAATAAATAAGTAGCTGCAGCATTTCTTTGTTCTGTTAAAGGTTCTTTGAGCTGGTGCAGGCTGCACTGTTCTTGTTTGCTTTTCTGGTAGGCTTTATCTTCATCAACACTTAGCCTCCCCCTCCCATGAATTTTAGAAGATAGGAATAAAAAATAACAATTTATAAAAAAACTTGCTTAGGGACCTTTAAATTGATTGCTATGATTTGCCATATATGAGGGGAGAAAATAGCCATCAGTATTAGCAGGTGGGCTATACTGAAAGAATAAGTATAATACATTGGTATCAGAAATAAAACTAGTGCCCAGTGTCCTTGTGATGGGCTGAACAAAGTCAACCTTCCCATTGGAGGCCTTTCAGCACCCTAGCCAGCAGCAGGAGCAGCAGAGAGGTCCTCCAAGCTGGGTAGAGAGGCATTCCTTGTAGTAACCAATAAGGGTGCAGCAGCCCAATATAAAAGGAGCTGCTAGGCCAGGGCCAGGCAGTTCCTTCCTGAAACTCAACCCTGGCAGGCCTCAGGGCTGACTGGGGAAACTTCAGAACTTTGGACAGCTCTGAGTGGGAGCCGTGCATTGTAGCTGGACAGCCTGGTTCTATGGCTGGAAGCTTGAATTTTGACTCACCCCATGTGGGTGAGTAAAGACTGTGAGATGTCCCTCAGCCACTGAGGGGTACTCACCTGAAAGGCAGAACCTATTACAGTCCTCTTAGTCAAAGCAGTAGGTACTATAGCATATTGTGCATGTTCGTGGGTAGGAAGTTAGGAATTAGTACTGCGCCAATTCTAATCTGTAGTGTCCAAATGCACCTGTGGGGATAGTCAATTGCCACCTCACTTTTTCTGGCTGTTCCCTGCTCTCTACCCTATGTGTGGTTCATCTCTATAACATGTAAGGTTTTTGGGAAAGGGCTACCTCTTTTCAAGCATGTATAATGCTTACTGTGTATATGGGTGGTTTTGGGAAATAATTTGTGGAATACATTTTAAAAAGCACAGACAGAAATTAAGACTCTAAATAATAAAATGAGGTAGACATGAAGTATGTGGAAGATTTCCTCTTGTATCATGGTTCTGTGTTTCTCTTGCTAGGGGAAGTGACTCAATGTGCCCCTACCAGAAAGATAGTTACATTTAACCTGGATTTCAAGTTCTTCACAGCAGGGACTGCCCCTTTGTGTTAGTTTACAAACATCCACTAGTCTGACTGGGTGCCCCTTTAGAATAAAGTTTGATATAAAACAAACAAATGATTGAGTACATGGGAAAGGATAGATCTGCTGAGTGAATTTTCTGCTTCTTTCATTACTTAGAGCCACCTGTGCAAGGAATTCTGTGGTGGACTAGAGAATAGAACCCAGATCTTAGTTCTACTCAATTCACATTTAAGCACAAAACCTCTGGCCTCATATGGCAATATGTAAACCTGTTTGTTAATTGCAGATTGTTAAAATGGAAATGAATGACCCCATTGAGCTTTTTTTCTGTTGGTTTATAGATCATTTGAAACAAGCCAATCTGCAGAAAATTCTCTTCTAAATGCACCAGATAGTGGGCTTTAGGAGATATTGAAACTCTCATTTGTTTTCTCCCTTACTTACAATCATGCCCAGTGTCAAAAGAAAGGGATGCTATGGTCAATAAAAATAACATGGTCATCTGAGCGAAAGCCAGAAATACAGAGATTTTTTTTTAAATGACCTAATGTTTTACAACATTAACCAAACTTTCTGGAAACTGAAAAATTATTTGAGATATTGAATCAGGATTTCTCCCTTGACTCTTTACCCCAGCAAAATTCCCACTGAAGCCATTTCCCTGCTCTGCAGCACCATCTAGTGATGCTGAAATGGATGGGAATTTATCTGCTCTGCTGCATTATCTAATACCACTGCAGTCAATGGGAATTTTGCCTGAGTAAGAACTGCAGGATTTTGTACTTTCATGCTCCTTCCACTCCAAACTAGTTAAGGAATGTAGAATGCTTGCTAAGGAAACATCTGTACTCAAAAGGAGACAAGACAGAACTTAAAATAAATCACTCATGTGTGTTACGTAAACTAAGCACTTTCCTTCCAGTTCTTAGGGCAGAGAGGAGAATGGGGAAAAAAAGAGGAAGAGATTATTTCTATGGGATTGGGGTGGGGGAAGAGATTGTTCTAACAAGATTTTTGGTATTGCTGGGTGTGACAATGTCAAACCAGAGGGCTGGGATACAGTGGGAAAAGGCAGCCCCAGAAGGCTAAAAAGCCAACTCCCCTGTTAATTAGAAGTGGGTTACTGCAGGTCAGAGCAAGAGCAGCTGACAAAGGGTTGTCTCTGGCAGACTAGGATAAGCTGTGACAGTGCTAGCTTGGCCCATCTTGGGTCAGCTGATTCCACTTGATGCCTGCCTGAGACCTTTTAAAGCTTCCCCTGTTAGATGGAGGGAGAGGAGAGACAGGTACATGAAAATGCCAGCTGGGCTACGTCTAGACTGGCATGATTTTCCGCAAATGCTTTTAATGGAAATGTTTTCTGTTAAAAGCATTTTCGGAACAGAGCATCTAGATTGGCAACGACGCTTTTCCGCAAAAGCACTTTTTGTGGAAAAGCGTCCGTGCCAATTTAGACGCGCTTTTCCGCAAAAAAGTCCCATCGCCATTTTCGTGATCGGGGCTTTTTTGCGGAAAACAAATCTGAGCTGTCTACACTGGCCCTTTTGCACAAAAGTTTTGCGCAAAAGGACTTTTGCCCGAACGGGAGCAGCATAGTATTTCCACAAGAACTCGGATAATCTTACATGAGATCGTCAGTGCTTTTGCAGAAATTCAAGCGGCCAGTGTAGACAGCTGGCAAGTTTTTCTGGAAAAGTGGCTGATTTTCCGGGAAAAACTGGCCAGTCTAGACACAGCCCAGTAGCTATTGTGCTAAGAGACAGTAGGGGAGTGAAGTGCACCAGAAGAGAGGCTGGGCTCCCTCCCCCAAGGAAGGACAATAAGCACAACTCCCGCTAAGGGGAGGGCTGACTGCCCAGACATGGCAGATAAAGGAGGTGTTTTACTGGAGGTCCCTCCTGACAAGGAGAGAAACACAGAAGCTGGCTAGGGAAGAGGGGGCCCTTGCCACACTGGGTTTAAAATAAGCATTGTTAACAAGCAAGGTTTTCCTTGTATTAACTGACTGTCACTAAGTTCCATAACAAAGCCTTAGTTCTAAAAAAATAAATTAAATATGAGTTACCCCACTACTGATGCAGAAGTTTGTCCAACCATTCTAATAAAAATTCACTTGAACATCCCACTCAGTGGAATTCTAGACAAGGAAATTATTTCAAAATATGTTCTAGTATTCTACTGTGTAATGAATACAATTATTCTTATCACACAGCACTAAAATAGTGACTATTACTGGTTGTTAAACACTGTATTTGTTAAGAAATGCTTTAGATATTGTTCCTGCATACCAAAAGAAATACTTCATTTGTAGACTGCCTTATCTCAGCTTTACTGAGGAGATTGTGAGAGACAAAGATAATGAGTTTTAGCGATGTCACAAAAGGTAAATAGAACCTTAAACCAAAAAAGAAATTTCTTTGTACTAGAGAGTTTTACCAACAGTTTACACAAAGCAAACCCATCAATCCTGGATTATTTTTTTTCTTTATTTTTAACACATTCTAAGGCTATTGTTCCATGCTCAGCTCACAAAATACAAAAGTTCACCTCCTTCATACTCTAAACTGTAATTTCCAATACCTCCTCATTATATTAGTATCTCTTTTAAAAAACAAATGAAGTCATTTTAAACATAGATTATGTACTGGCTTTACAGTGCAGGAGAGACTGTAAAGTTTATTTTAAGATAAAATGGTTCAGCTTTGGCTCTCTTTCCTTTAAAAGTTTTAATAACTTATGCATAAGTGAACTAGAGGACATTTCCTGTGCAATTTGGAGATGAAAGAAACACAGTATGAACTGAAAAATAGTATTTGAAGGAAGACTGATCAGCACCAAGTCAGAATCACCAGCTGAGCATCTCCTTTATACCACAAGTACAGGCTTGGGGCAGGGGAAAAAGAAAGGCAGGATCCAGGAACTGGAAAATTGTAGATATAAATTGAGACAGTTACAGTTACGGCCGTTGCTGGACAGCCATTGACAGAGCTGCACCTTCACCAGAGTACATAGACAAAGCTACTATATTCACTCGTGTGTGAATTAGTGCCAACAGTGGCTTTGCCTGTCTAGTTGCCTGAGTGTGTATCAGCCCACCTACACCAATGGCTGGCCACAAGGATCTGTAATCAAAATTAGTGTCTGATGCAGACAAGGGTTAACACTCTAGAGGAAACGCATTTCTTATCATATATGACTAGTATTCCAGTGCCAAACCCAGATTAGACTGCAGGAATGTCATGCTTCCATGTCCAAATTTTGTTGCCTGCACCATGTTTTCCTATAGGCAGTTACCAGCATGCCAAAGGCAAGCAAATGGAGGCACCTCTCAAGAATCAGACCACAGATTAGGAGTTTCGTAAACATATGTCCAAAACTTGAATGTGAATGATAGGCATATAAGAATAGGATTTTCAAAAGTGCTGAGTGCCATCCTATTTTGGTCCAGTTGAAATCAACCCTATATGTACATCTATGATCTGTTCTATGAGAAGCATTGTCTAGCTGACTGAGCTTAAGAATGGCCACCAGGAATTCCTGAGTTCAGATTCAATAACCCCAAACAAAACTATGCTGCAGAATCATTTAATGACAATAAGAGCTTTCACTGTACAACAAAGCTTCCATAAAGAATCTTTCACAATAAATTTGCAACCTACACATATGAATGCATGTGGCTATTCACACTAATCAGCTGATACATTTTAATCCACATGGTTAGTTAAATGTAAAAAACAGAATTTGATATGTTGAATGAATGAATGAATGAAGGAAGGAAGAAATTACTGTCTCTATAATCCATCTGTAGATTATAGATTTTAATCCATCCATGGATTCTTTTAGTGCAAAAGAATTAAGTTAATTCTTGTGTTAATTAAAATAAGTAGCTCAGGTAAGGTGTGAATTGGTTGAAATAATGGAATAGTTCAATAACAAAATAACATTTTTCTCAATGCTCCAGTGAAATACTTGTGAGAACAAACGAGAAATAGAGCACATTTTTAGTAACAAAAATTTAACACTTTTCACGAAATCGTAGAAAATGTTAGATTCAGTATATAAATCCCTAGTAACTCATCAGCTTCCTATAATCCATGACCTCTGTGTAATGGGAGTGTGTGAGGGAGAATAGAAAAGGGAAATGCAGTGGAAGGAGCAGAAAAGGGGAAAAAATCTGTTTAGAAAAGTGGGTTTTACTGGGTGGGGAAACAATAAAGAAGCTGTATGAACATTATAAAAAGCAGTGTTACAGTTACAAGAAGATAAGTGTAAATAACACAACAGTGGTATCAACAATGGTTGATACAATGGTATCAACAGTCCATGTGGAGAAGGGCAAATTCTGCTCTCAGATACATAGGCACAATTCCCACAATTCCCACTGATGACAAGGGAAGTTGTGCTTATGTTTTGGATAATATAATTATATCTATGCTGTAGCATGTTAAAGGCTTAGTGTAAGTGAAAACCAATCCTGTGAAATACAACATCCTCATTTTTTACCTTTCTCCAGTTTGATACCAGTTTGCTTTAAAGGATACTTACAATAGGAATGATTGATGGCCAAATCTCAAGTCCACTGAATATCAGTCCTCCTGATTTCAACCATTTTTTCACCAGGCACTATTTTTAATTCATTTATCTGAGTAGTATATGAAATTCAGGTAACACTTACGCAATCTCTGTAAGATAGAGGATGCAGATTGTAAACTCCATGGGCCAAGGCCCATATTTTTGTTCTCTTTGGACATCACCTAGCACAACAAACTTCTGATCTGTAAGTGAAGCTCTTAGGTACCACCACAATACAAATAAAACAAACAAGTATCTTACTGACAGGCTTGAATTCTGACAGGTGCTGAGTATCTGCAGCTTCCAATGAAATCAATGGGTATTACAGATGCTCTGCACATTACAGGGTGTGCCCTCTCAAAACACTGTGCCCATCTGGTGATAGGAAGCATGATATACACATAATATATTATGTCAGATCCTAAGAGCTGCTGAACAACGGCAACAATGGCAACTCCCATTGCTTCACTGGGCCAATGCTGTTATCCATTTTATAATTTGTGATGGAATAAAACGAATCGTATTTAAGAGTGATTAACTCCATATGATATTTATCACCTTCATTTAAATGTATTACCAACTTTTTCTTATGTATCTTGATGCTTTTGCATGGTATCCTACGGCCTTTAATTTTCCATAGACTCATTTGTTTTCCTGGAGACTAACATGTTAATTTACTGTGGGGTAAGATCAGTCTTCTAACATTAGTATGTACGGAAACTAATTCCAGAGGAACCTCTTCTGTTATATCAGCAATTCTTAATACAGAAGAAAATCTCAGTGGTAAGACTATAGCAAGCTTAACTGCAAGGTGGGCTCAAAAAGGGATGCATGATCAGAAGACAGCAAAGCACCTTATTTTTCTCCCATAAGACATCCCAAGGTTTCAGTTAAAATTAACTGAAATTATCACTCTTATACATATCTCAGGGGAGTCTTATATTGACACTGCTTAGCAACAGATGTCTAATGAATATAAAATAAATACAATGAAGAAAAATATGTTTTAGAAATTAGAGCACAGAATATTGAAGTACTAAATTTTTCCACTTTCCCCAGTGGCTGTAACTGTTTAAGGAGGCTTATCTTACACTTCCAGAAATACTGTAGTATGAAAGAAAATAGCCATGGTAAATGATTTAGGCTTGCCTCCAAGGTGAAAATGAAACAGGTATGAACAAAGCATTTGGTTTTATACCCCACTGGGACCCACTGATTAACCATGGACCAAGATTACAATTCTATTTCACCATCACAGAGTAATGCTTTTGGTGATCATACACCACAGCCAGATTTTTAACCTATGATCCGTGAGAGGTTCTTTATCCCATTGTTAATTCTCCTAGCCACTCTTTCATTTAGTGTTTTTTAATCTTTTACCTTCTTATTCCCACTTCATCCATCATTGTCACTCTTTTCTTCTTCTGAAATTGATCAGTGCCTGGGACAATTAACTCTTCTGAAGGCTCGAGGGCTATTAGATTTTGTGGGCCCTTGAGGTTCTGGGATGGGCCCCAAAATGAGGAGTTCAGAGTATCTACGGGGACTGAGAGTTCAAGCAGAGGGTGAGGACTCTGGGTTGGGAAAGGGATGAGGAGATCGGAGTGGAGGAGGGGGCTCCAGGCTGGGGCCAAGCGGTTTGGAGTGCAGGAGGGTGCTCAGGGAAGGATATTGGGGTAGAGGTAGGGCTGCATTACCCAACAGGCAGCTAAGCACGTGCTTAGGGCACCAGCAAAGCAAGGCACCAAAAAAAGAGATTGGGGGGGGGGGATTTGATATTTGATATTTTAAAAAAAAGCACTGAAGAAGTCATCATGGGAAAAATCAGAACTTTGCAAAACGCTTTTTTTCTCAGCTGAAAAAAATAAAAAACCCTCAGAGAACTGTCATGTAGTGGGTCCTTTTGACCACGGCCTCGCGCGTATTGCCCATACTGCCACACTAAAGCCCCTCACAAAAAAAACACAGGCCGCTGAGGCGGATCCAGAGACAGAGCTTGAATTCCCTCGGGTGCTCAGCACAGTTCTCAGTAAACGGAACTGGACTTGGCAAGCACCCGGGCCAGGGGCCTTCAAGCCCCAGCACAGTCCCCAGTAAACAGAACTTGAACTTGGCAAGCACCTGGGCCAGGAAGATAAGAGTAGGGAAAAAAGTTAGGTTAACGAGCACTAAAAACAGGACAAGATAGGAATAAGGGAAATGAGCTGTCATAATACACAAGTTAACAAGCACCTGGAACAGAGAAAGAAAAAACATAGCTAGCTTTCACATGTGCCAGTCATGTCTGCATCAGGCACTGACCACAATGCCTTGAGGCAGACGTCATATCAAACAGGAAGGAATCCTAATATGGTACCGGATATCAAATCATAGTATCAACTAAAGCTGAACCCTAATATGGCACCGGATGTCAAAATTATAGTATAAAGCACCCCGCACCCTAAGCTCAGGGAGGTTTCGTATAAAAAAATAGAAGGCACGTATCGTCCAGCCCGGCTGAGGGGTTGATCACCCAAGGCCGCCTCCCACCCACTGAATCACGAAAGGGTGTATGAATCCAGAACATGCTACGTGTTATTTTGTGTCTGTGCATCGTAATCGTTTCTGGGCTTGTGAGTATTGCTTACTATATTGTATTAACCATTTAGAGGTTGTTAAGTATATGTAGATTAATGACTAACTCCACCAGCTGTTCAAAGATAACCATAGAAGGACTGGCTACAGAAGGAGTTTTTATTATTGCTGTATTGGTTTTATTTGTTATATTCTTTTTTTGCATACTGCGCTAAGACGAATCAGAGACAGTGACTTAATATAATCAAATTGTAGTTAATAAAGTTTGTAATTGGTTAAATGCATTTAAGTCTCGGGCCTTCCTCCTTTGCAGCCCCAGTCCCTTGCCACAAAAAAACACTCCTAGGCAATCCTCGAACCTCTGGTTCATCAAGAACCACAATGTGTCAGGACAGACTTGATTCACTTTCCCTATTGTGTATGGAAGCGAACATGCTTCGTTGAGTCAGCTTGGATGAACTTATCCATAATTTTGCAATCAGAAAATCTAGAAAGAAGCTATTTTAATTTCAGCATACATGTAAGTTTTGTGTCATTTCAAAAAATAAAATTGTATTGTATGGTATAGTATTGTTTTTATCTTGAATTACATATGGGGGGGAGCACCATAATCTTTTCAGTGCTTAGGGCCTCTAACGGTCTTAATCCAGCCCTGGGTGGGGGTGCAGGGTCTGGGTGGGAGTTAGGGTGCAGGAAGGGGCTCACTGTGGGGGCAGAGGATTGCAGTGTGGGGCACTTACCTAGGGCAGCTCTCCTTTGGTGGTACAGACCCCAGGGAGGGGAAGGGGTGGACAGCTCTGCACACTGTGTTGCACCGGCCTGCAGACATGCCCTCCCCCCAGCAGGAGTGATGCATGGAGTGAAACCACATCCCCCTCCTCCCGCCAGGCAGCCCAAGTAGTGGGAACGGGAGGGAGCTCTGCGTGCTGCCATTCCCCATCCACCTCTGAACTAGAACTGTGTTGCTGTGAGTGCAGGGAAACTCTCTTGCACCCTACCTCCCACCTAAGGATGTTAAATATTGGTTAATTTACTAGTCAAGTAGTCGATGGAATTTCCATTAGCTACTTGACTAGTCGATAGGCACTTCTGCATTCCCTTTAGGGGCTCTTGTAAATTTCAAAGGAGAAATGCGGAACTCCGTGTGCAGCCCGGGGCCAGTGAGAAGTCCCTCTGACTCTGGGCTGCATGCGGGCGTGCCAGCTTTAAAATGTACAAGAGACCCCAGAGGGGGCTCTTGTGCATTTCAAAGCAGACGCACCCTGATGAAGCCTGTGGTCAGCAGGGGCCTCAGGAAATGCCACGCAGAGCCTAGGATCAGCTGGGGAGTCCCCAGCTGACCCCAGGCTCCATGCGGTGCTATTGCTTTGAAGTATCCTCTGTCACAAACACACCCCCCCCGCTGCCTCTATTTGATAGAGGCAGCAAGGGCGGGGAATCGACTAGTTGACTCGATTATCTGATAAGCATTTGCTTATTGGATAGTTGACTAGTCCTTAATATCCTTACTCCCACCCAGATCCACACCGTTACTTCAGCCTGTTCCCCAGCAGTTCCTCCCACACACTGAACTGCTCTTTTTGGGCCCTACCCCAGAGCCTATGTGGTCCCGACAATCTTCTAGCCTTGGGAACCCAGAAGAGTTAATCCAGCCCTGCCTGCAGGAGCATTAGAAGTTGCAGCCCAGAGCTATGGGCTAAGGTGACTCTGCAAGAAGATCTGCACTTTTGCTGGCCCCAAGATCTTTTTGAAGCCTCACCCCAACATCTGGCCCTGCTTACTGCATCTACTGATTTCATGCCTGCGGAAAGGCATAAAAATGCTCCTGAAGTTCCAGACTGTAGGGGCATCCAGGCCTGGCCCAAGTTTCCTGGTCTCTACATGAATGATCTGCAAAAAGCTATATGAGGGAAGGGGCAAAGTACTTTAAGGCTATGTCTACACTATGAGGTTTTGCTGGACGAGACAATGCAAATGAAGCACTGGTTAGCATTTTGTCGTGCTTCATTTGCATATTCTATTCCGACCAATTTTTGCACAAGGGGTTTTTGCACAAAAACAAGCAGTGTGGACATATCCGTTTTGCAAAAAACCCCTTTTTGTGCAAGATCCTTGTGTCTCCCCAGGGGACAAAAGAGCACTGTCTACACTACAAGCCTTTATTTAAAAATAAAGTTGAGCTGGAGGACTTCTTTCTCTGACTCCTATAACCCTCATTTTATAAGGAGTAAGGGAAGTGGAAGGAAGAGTGTTCTTCCTTTGAGTTCCTGCTGTGTAGACAGCACCTAAAGCTGAATTGACATAGCTGAAGTTGTGTAGCTTAATTCAACTTTAACTCTGCTGTACAGACGTTCCCTAAGAGAAGCGTGCATCTAGGTTGGCTAGTGTTTGGCCCTAGTGTTTGCATCTTCCTTTATACCAAGCAAAGCTTGCCTTCAAGCCAGGATCAAGAGCTTTTCTAGAGTTTTGACTTTATGTGACCCCTTCAGTTTACCAGGTCCAACCCCAAATTCTATTTAATTCATTCAGCTATATGTGTAAACACATTGCTGTCAGCACCCCTCTTTTCAGGGGTACAAAGACAAACCTTACAATTCTATCAAATTGGAACATTTGTATTTTGATTTCTTCAAATATTGTCAGCGTCCATTAGCACTTTTACTTCCAATCTTTGTTTTTACTGACATTTACATTAAGCTCAAGAGAATGAATGATTATCAGTATCTGTGCTCTCCTCTAACAAAATGACCTCAGAACAGAAGTGCATATAGTTGTGAGGGCCACTAACAGTACTGATGAAATGGGTTTTACCCACAAAAGCTCATGATGCAATATATTTGTTAATATCTAAGGTGCCACAGTAGCTCTTCTTGTTTTTAAAGTTACGCACCAACACAACTACCCCCTGAGACATTTTTTCCCAAAGAAATGTTTTAGTAGTGAATTTGAAGAGTTACGCATCCTAGAGGGAGGAACTCACAGTACTGTGGGGGTGAGAAATGAACAGCAATGTTATCAAGGAGCTCTTTAGAAATAAGCATTAAATAAGCGACTCAAATGTTATTACTGAGAGAACCAAAATTCTAAAAAACATTGCCTGGTAATGGCTTTTTCTCTACCATCCTCAGTTATGTGAGAATTAAAGAGGCAGATATTAAGTATTACAGACTTGTAATCAGATAAAAGACCTCATGGGACTTTTATCCCATAGAACTAAAGTATAGAAATGTGTAGGCACAATAGAGAAATTACTAAAATCAAGCAAAACCTCTGAACTCTGCAGCAGTGAACATAAAACTGATTTTTCTAACAAGGGTCATAGAATGGCACTGGAAAGTAAAAGTAGCCTAATACTCTTTGTACTGCATTGACATAAATATTAGGGGAATCCCCCTCCTCCCTGCTTTTAAGCACTAATTTATTCTGCTAATTCTGTGAAGATCTTGAAGACCAGGATTCTAAGCTTTTTCAGCTAGGACTGTCTCTTCCAGTGCATTCCACAACAGGACCTTGTTCTAAGTGAGGCCTTTGGTAATGACTGTCATAGGGCATGTCTACACTAGGAAATTATTTTGACGTAAATTATTTTGAAATAATAACTCCCAAAATAACTAGTTCAAAATAGTATTACAGGGAAGCCTAAAAATTAGTCCGTGGCTGGCTCCCTTAATGTGGATGCACTACTTCGACTTAGGGCCCCAGGAAACACTGAGGAGTAATTGCTTTGAATGACTCTGGGGTGTAGTTATTTCAAAATAGCAGCAGTGGAGCATCCACACCATCACTATTTCAAAATAACTATTTTAAAATAAGTGTTATTCCTTGTGGAATGCAGGAGTTATTATTTTGAAATAACCAGCCCCTTATTTAGAAATAACGGGTTTGGTATTGTGGACGCTCTGCTTGTTATATCGAAATAAGGGAAGTTGTATTAGAAATGTCTTACTTATCTTATGTGGGGTCTAACGTGCTTTGTTTTGGAAGGTATAGGTACTATCATTTCGATCTTGTCAGGGAACTGAACCACTGGCATAGCACTGTTTGGTTTTTGTTTGGTTGGGGCATTTAAGGCAAATTATGTAGTGCATCCACTTTAGAATGATCAATATTTTTAAGAATGTTTCCAGGATTGCATCCACATTAGCACTGTCATCAATAATTTCAGCTGTCAAGCTTCTTACGTACCATCTCCCTCCTAATTCCCAGGACAGGATCCAGATGTAATGGATTCTAGGAGATTTTGGAAGGTTACCAAATCCGCTATTGTCCCACAGGGTGAGGACTAGCTGAATCATTTCCCCTCGTCTGTGCCCACACTGGCACAAAAATTGTTTAGGCTGAAATGGTTCAAATTAGTTGGAATTTATCCCCAATGAAGCAGTTTATCCTTGTAAACTACTCAGAGCCCTTCTGTATATGGACACAAGGTGCGTAACAATCTTTTGAGGAGGTACAAACAGTTCTTAGCAAGGTAAATTTTTCTATGATAGAAAAGACTCCATATGTAACAAAAAATGAGGAAGCAATTCCATATTCTGTGAAACTGACAAGCTAGTGAATACTCTATTATAGGTTTGATGATTGGAGTGTACAGTGTGAGACACGCTGTAGTTTATTAAGATTTTCCACAAAGATCAATGTGACAGATGTCTTTTTAAATTACAAGATGTAATGTTGGGGATTCACAGAAGGTTATCTGAGAGCACAGAAGGAATTTAGAATGAAGTGAGCTGTAATAGCCTTGCTCTTCTCCCTTTCTCCTCACACTGAACTTATTTAAGCTCAGATATTTATGGATTCAGACACCTGCTTGCAAGGGAATGAATTTTATTCACAGTATTTCCTAAAGAAACTTATGTTCATACAGAGAGTAGGAAAAATATTAAACAATAATACATTTAACCTATTTGTCCAAATAAACCTTTATTAAAAAGAAGAGCTGAATTATCTGAATTTTAATGTGCAGGCACCTAACCTTGCAAACTGAAGCTTCAAACACCCCTCCTGTGCCACTTTTAGGGTGTGTCTATACAGCAAAGTTATTCCGAAATAACAATGCGAGCATCTACACAGCAATTCCATTATTTCAAAATAATTTTGAAATAACAGATGGCTTATTCCGACTTCTGTAAACCTCATTGTACGAAGAATAACGCCTATTCCAAAATAGCTATTTCGAAATAAGGTGTGTGTAGACGCTCCACTTCTGCTATTTTGAAATAGCCCTTCACCAGGAATTCTAAGTTATTCCTCCTAGGGCTCTCCATTGAGATAGCATGTCTACATTAGGGAAGCCTGCCTCAGACTAATTTTGAGGCTTCCCTTCAGTGTAGATGCGCTATTTTGAAATAAGTTATTTCGGAATAACTATTCCAGAATAGCTTATTCCAAAATGTCTATGCAGTGTAGACGTGGCCTTAAAGAATATCGTACATCAAATCAACCTGATAGTTTTCTTTGATAGGATAACAAGCTTTGTGGATAAGGGGTAAATGGTAGATGTGCTATAACTAGATTATAGTAAGACATTTGATACAGTCTTGCATAACCTTCTTATTAATGAACTAGGAAAATACAACCTAGATGAAGCTATTATAAGGTGGGTGCTTAACTGGTTGGATAACTGTTCCCAGAGAGTAGTTATAAATGGTTCAGAGTCATGCTGGAAGGGAGTAATGAATGGGGTTCCTCAGGGATCAGTTTTGGGATGAGTTCTGTTCAATATCTTAATGATTTAGATAATAACATAGAGAGTACACTTATAAAATTTGTGGATGATACCTAGCTGGGAGGAGTTGCAAGTGCTTTGGAGAATAGGGTTAGGCAATGATTCCTTGGGTAGCCTTGAACAAATCACTAGCTATGGCTTTGTTTTCAGATGTGCTAAGTGCTCAGAATTCCCACTTAAATCAGTTGGAGACTCAGCAGCTTTTATAAACAGGCCACTGACTTCATGGTCTAATATAGGAACATTAATTAAGATGGGCCAAAAATTGGTGCCCATTTATTTACTTAATAGTTTGATTTTTTTAAAAGAAAAAACAGATTAACATTTCGAATTTCCAAGAAGTCTGACCACTTGTGGAATCTTGTGATAATGTATTGTTATCTATAGGATTTTTAAAATATTTTCATCTTTAAAGGTATCTGTGAAGCTCATTGTGGATGAAATGGCTAACTGCGTGATAAGTATTATTTGGATCACATTGAAGAAAACAAATGTCTCTCCTTTTGCCTTTAAAATACACAATACTTACTACTATTACACACCATGCTGAATAAACTTCAATAATTTCAGATGTTTGACAGGGCGGTATCAGTCGAGCTAAATTCTGAAAATGAAATGTCGTTCAGTTAGATGTGTACTAGGAAAACATAGAAAACTGGCGAGAGGATGGGAGGGAGCGCAGATGACTTTTTTTTTTGTATAGAGAAATAATCACAACCAAAAGATATGCAGAACATTTGGGCTCATCATCTGAACATGTCTGGAACCTTTAGTATAAAATTGCATGACTCTGGCTCTTCTATCTACCTGAAGGTCTTTTTACAAAACTGCAGCTTGGATGAGCCTACCTTCCTTTAACATACAATCACCAGAAATGTCGAAGACTGCTGTTCTTTGCCCTTTGTCCTCTTACAAGTGCCCTAATACATATGAATTTCAATGTAAAAAGAAATGCAAGTGTTCAAACGTGTTGCATCAAACTTGTTGGCAGAGAGATTAAAAATAGTGGAATTCTTTGAACTACAGTGACAATAGCAAGCACAACATCAACAACAGCCTCATCCTAAAGGAAAGTATCCCACAGAATTATATGTTTTCAAATCAGTCAGTAATTATTGACTGGCGCAATGCATCCTCACAGAATTAGATTGCAAAAAAATAACATTCAAGTGCTTCTCAATTAAGTATTCTAAAGTAAACAGAAAATAGCAGCAACATGTTAAATAATTAACCCTCAGAAATTATATATTTTTTGGATGAGTCAGAAGCAAATTTAGAGAGGGAGAGGGAGAATGATCTCTCCCTCCTCACTCCCTGTGAGTGATTGGCAAAACCACTATCCTTAAATTGCACACAGCTTCAGGTGTTTGTTCTGTATACCAAGTATGTCTTGTTTGTTACAATCAGTTGGATTTGTGAGGGGAGGAGAGGAGGAGAAGCACAGCATGTAAACAAGATATGAGCAACATCGGTAGATTAGCTTTTGAAAGAATAATACACCAGTTTTTAGATACAAAAGGCCTAATTCATCCCTGGTGTAAGGCTGAATTTAGTCAAAAGGTTTTTTGTCTGTTCCACAAGACTTTACCTAGCAAACCAAAAACAAAGCAAATTGGCACTGAAAAATTAATATTGTTTCCCATTATATTTCTTTTCCTTCTGCGAGATGTATAATGCAGCTGTCAGAGAAGAATGCATGATGATTGAACTGCAAGGAACAGAGATGCAATGGTCAGTGGCATTGTGCAACTGCGTTACATCTTAGAAAGAATTTGTGGTAATGCTTCATAAATAAGGTCCAGGCCACAGATGAAGTGGCTTGATATCTGATGTAAAGGCAACTAGCTTGTTGATCTTTAAGCTGTCATAGCATTTGCAGCCTATTTCCTGGTCTTGTGGCACTTACAATGACACGATACAAATTGGCAATGTATTAAAGCACTGTATTGCATAGCACTTTCAAGGAAATGTTAATTAAGAGTACTTGTACCAGACTGTACTCCCTTTTCAGAGCACTATTCACAGTTCAACTGCAGGATGCTTTATATTGTTTCAGGATCCGTCACTGCCACCAATTCAGAACAGAAACCAAACGAGTGTTCTACCACACAAATTGCTGAGAAGCCTCAGTTCCCAATGACTTCCAGTAGTGTGCAGAACCTTGCAGAATTGGGACCGTCTGCCTATTTGATAATTCAATGACATATATAATGAGTCCCCAGCATAGGAAGCAGCAGCATAACTTTAGCACAATTGACAGGGGAAGGAACAATCCAGTTATGTGAACTTGATGGGCTGGTGAAAGAAAAATGAAGCAGGAGGTTCAAGGACATGCCTGGGACCCTGCTGCTTGCACACATTCTGCCGGGGGGGGGGGGGGGGGAGAGGGGAGGGGTGCCTGCTGGAAGCAGCCAAGGCCCCAAGAGCTCAGGCCAGACCCCACACCTCCCAAAGGGTGCCACACACAGACTGCATGCAGTCATGCCTGGCCGTGCGACACAGCAGCTGCTCCTTGGAAAACCGCAGTGAGCCAGCCCTGTGAGCACAGCCCCCACAGAGCCCCTTGGCTGCTCCTGGCCCCTAGGCTGCCCCTGAGGGAAGCCCATGACTGTGGCCACATACTTCCCTGGGCTACCTGGGTGAGGGTTAGCAGGAGGGGGAGTGGGGAAGTGGCCAGCCTGGGACTATGGCCACTTGAGTTTTGCTGCAAGGACGGTACACTCCCAAGACGCCCTGGCTCTGACTCCAAGGACATCAATTGTCAGTGGTCTGAGAACCCAGACCTCATTTGCTATGCTTGCTCCCATGCAATGTGGGGATGTGTACGCAAACATGACTACAGCATCATTAGTGTGTTGCTCACAGACAGAGACAGTCGAAGCCATGTGCTCTACCTTGGGGAGGGAGTGTGCACAGTGCAATGCAGACACACAGGGAATGCACCAAAAGAGGCAGGGTAGGTGCATGACCCTTGGGGGGTGCCCACCCCCCTGTGATGCCTTCTGCCCCCAAACATACCAGGGCCCCCTCACCCCAGTGCCCCCCCTCCATACCAGCAGGCCTGTGTGAGGGAGGGATGGCACAAGCCCCTGGGTGATGGGGCTTCCCCTACTCCCTCCACTTCTCCCAGCCTGGAGTCTTCCCTTCCTCTGGGCAGGGAGTGCACACCTCCCCCCAGGACTTACCTGCATCAACACAGCACCAACTATGGACCTGGCCACCCTGATCTGGTGTGGCACCAAGAGGTAGCTGTCCGGGATGGCCAGCTTCCATAGGGCGATGGCGACCATCTTGTTCACAGGTATGGTGGACCGCAGCTGAGTGGTATGTCTCAGGAGTGCAGGGGCGAGCCAGTCACACAGCTCCAGGAACGTCTGCTTTCACATTCTGAAGTTCCGGAGCCATTGCTGGTTGTCCCATTGCTCCAGGACCAGCCGGTCCCACCAGTTGTACTAGTGTCCAGTCTCCAATATCTCCTCTCCACGGTTGGGTGGGGATGGTTAGGATTAGGGAGAAAGGTCTGTCCAGAGAGAGCCCTTTAAGCACGTGTCTCAAAGGAGCTCCAGCCCCCACCCCTGGAAAATCCTGGTGCCCTTCTGCCCTCTCCAAAGTAGTTCTGGGGGAAAGTCTTTGCACAAGAGTGTCCTGCCAGTGTGATGTTCTCTTGCACAAAAGCACATGGTTTTTGTGATGAGCTTTGACCCGTGTGGACGCGATCTTGTGCAAGACCTCTTGCAAGAATTCTTGTGCAAAAAGCCTGACGTGTAGACGTAACCCAGTTGTATTAGATAACACCATTAATTTTGAGGCCACCCAGTTAACATAGGCCAATCTCAAATTATAAACAAGCTTTCATTAAGTAATGCTTCTTTCCGTATATGATTTTTATTATTCCAAGCCCAGAAGGGTTTTACTTGTTCTCTTCAGCACCTGTGCATGCTCCTAAAATTCCCATTATCTGCAATGAGAGCAAGATTAATGCCATCCATACGAATGATGGCCTTGGTGCACGATACGTACAGAGGCCTGCTGAGCAGTATAGTCTGTTCGAGGGTACAGAGGTTGGCTTTTAGCAGGCCAGTGTATTTGGAAGACAAATCACACTGCTGCAGAGTCTCCACAAGAAAATGCTGAGCACCATGGGGTTAAGGAGGAATAAAAAGGAGAGCTCAGGTACACATCCACCTTGTTTCCCACTCTGTGCAATCATCTGTCCCCACTCAGTTTCTCCAAAGCCATATACAAAGCCAAGGATACATAGTATGAAGAAGACATTGTGGACAAGAAGCTGGAGTAACCTGTGTTTAACCACCCTGTGAAGGGGCATCTGCTCTGGACTGGCCCTGTAATGGTTAAAACCCAGTCTCAGGAGTGGGCTGGAGCTGCAGAGCTGTGGAAGCAGCAGCTGTGGCACGAATTAGCCAATTAGGGCCCAGCTAAGGGCAGTATAAATGAAGGCTCCTGGAGGGATGGAGACAGACTTACTCTTGCTGTAGAGCAGACTTCCTGGCTTAGGGCAGGGCTGGGGAAAAGCAGGCAGGGCTGGAGAAGCTCTGGCCAGGAAAACTCCCAGGATGCAGGGCCTGAAGCAAGGTCTGAAGCTAGTAAGGCTGCACAGAGGCAGCCAGGGTAGGCAAAGGCAGCAATGATGAGTGGCCATTGATGAGTGGCCATTGATGAGTGGCCATTTCAGACTGAAGTTTGCCCCTGAGGTAAGGGGCTAGATGAAGACAGGCACTAGGTTACTGAGGCAAGGTAGGCATAGGGGGGTGCAGGTTCCCAGAAGGGGAGGACACCAGAGTGTGGGGGCACTGTGGGAGGGCAGTACCCAGAGGGAGGACCCCATAGTCTGGGAGGGACATGAGTCCTAATACAGAAATGGAGAAGAACAAGTAACAGCAGGCGTGACACCAGCCAGAAGGGACACTCCAGCACCAAAGAGCTAATTCCTTGAGTGACCAGTAGGAGGCACCCATGGCAGCGAGGCCCACCATATTACACACCCTTACTGAGGAGATATTAATCTTCACAAATCTAAGGGCCAATTAAAGATAATACATCATTGCCCCCTTTTTGATCCATGTAGCTAGTCAAAATTCAGGATGTCCTAGCTGGCAGTAGAAAATGGAGTATGGTAATTTCTATTGTCCAAATGTACAAAACCTTGTATCTCTGAATGAAGAAGAAACCAAGAACAAAAGGAGCAGTTTCTTGGCTTATAGCCTTAAGCCTCTTCAGCCAGTACCAAAAGTGCTCTCTAGTATTTTAGTCACAATGTACTTACTGCTACCTGATTGGCTTTTTTTTTCCTCTTCCACTTCCTGTGTTCTTTGCTGTTCTCAGCTTGGGTGTGTTCTCTCTTCCACATCTCCACACCCTCAACCAAAACAATAGTCAATCAAAAGCTTCTCCATGGGTTCACACTCACCTTTTGTGGAGATGGGAGCTTATGCATAAAGTTGTTAATTGAAGGGTGTGTTCACACCTGTTAATTGAACAGGGCTTTAATTCAACTCTCAACAAGTTTTCAGCCAGCTCAGGACAATAGAATAACATTTAAAACAGCTGGTGTTGAAGTGCAGAGGGCAAGATCTCCCCAGTGATGACCCCTACAGAGAGATGTAAGGTTTTCTAGCTTCACTGCTGACCAATGGACACATTTTCATAAGTGATCATTGCATACAATTAGCTACAGATTCTCAAAAGATTTCAGCAATATTCGATCCTGTTTTGTAGAGATGGAAAGCTTCCTGGGCCATCTGATGAGAACTGAATAAAACGGTTGGGTAGAAGGAGCAATCTTTTTACCCACTGGGCCCCATCTTTTTCCAACAGCTAAGATCCCAGGGTTTATCTGTGTAAACAGCACTGCAGCTGTGCTACTGCAGCATGACTAGTGAGCTTTCAGTTTATGAGTGTTCTATACAGTATTTCTCAATCACTGGTCCGTGGAGTGGTGCTGGTCCCTGAAATCTCCCTGATATAGGTTGAGGAAGGCAGCAAGCTGGTCCCTGGTATCCAAAATATTGAGAACCACTTTTCTAGTGAACTGAAAAGACCAAAGTAACACCTCAGCATATAATCAGCATCTAAGCAATATCAGCAGATAACTTCAACAATTAAAGCCAGTGCTAGAACATGTGCTTATTTTCTCCTATAGGGACCATATATAGCCCACCACAAACAAACTATTGAAAGAAAAGGAAATATTCTTGTAAATTTTCATAACATTTTACATTCCACTTCATTTCCATCCTGATATTCTTTAACAACAGCATCGTTGAGCGACAATTGAACATTAAACGAAAAGGAGTAGTGATATAAAGACCAACATCGCTGTACATAATCCTTTTTAATTATGAGTTCATGATATGATGGGTCTTTCCTGAAGGAGAAAGCAATGTCTCCAGTAATTAAAATTACACAATTTAATACATTAAAAGAAATCAATTCATTGTACATGTTCACTTCCACCAACTTTATAAAGAAAATGCAGTCCCAACTATTGTTATCTTTAGAAGTGTTGCGGGAGGGCGGGTGGAGGAAGGAGAAGTCACTGAGTCATTTTATTAGCAAATGCTAAGAAATAAAAACCAGAAAAATGTAATATATCAACATTTTCCAAAAGGAAGTGAGCAGCCAATAGTAAACTTAGGTTCACATTTGTGCTCAGTTCCTGTGATCATGCATACAAAAGACTACTTAAATGTCTGTTCATTTATAAATGCAAATAGACAACGCAATTGTTGTGACAAGAGTTCACCACATAACAGACTAGAATGGCAATCACATCTGCTCTCCATAAGTTATGACCATAAGAATTTTAAATATACATTTCATTACAATGGCTATTTTTATCATTGGTATGTCTAACATTTCTCTTTAATGGTTGTATATTGAACAGGCCTATTATGATATGAGAGCTAATACATTTGTTAGAAATAACTTGGTTTATGTTTACTCTTTTCATCTTCTGTTTGCCAGAAAGAATAACAGAGCACCATTAAAGTTTTGAGAATCTCAGTTTCAGGTCTACCTAACTGCACATAAACTTGAGCTATGTGCTAATTTTTAAAGAAATATCCACAATGATTCCCAGATCTCTTTCTTGAGTGGTAATAGCCAATTTATACCCATCACTCCATTTCTGTAGTTGGGATTATTGTTTTCCCAATGTGCACTTTGTACTTATCATTGCTGAATTTCATATGCAATTTTATGTCGTTTTGTGAGATTCTCTGTAACTCTTCACAGTCAGATCTGAATTTAATTATCTTCTGTAATTTTGGATCATCTGCAAATTTTGCCACTCCCTTTTCCAGCTCATTAATGAATATTTTGAGCAGCACAGATCCCAGGACAGAACTCTCTCCATTGTGAAAACTGATCATTTATTCCCACTTTTGTTGCCTGTCTTCTAACTATTTACTGATCCTTGAGCATTCTCTCTTATTCCATCACCCCTTTGTTTCAGTTCAATATTTATGTATTGGGCATCTTAAGTACCTTTTATGTAAGCTCACATTACAAAGCTCACATTAGCAGTAATAGATTCTTGAAAGTACTGGGAGCAACAGAGAGGGATCTGAGTTTTGAAATATTAAACATTCAAAACTATTGTTAAAGCTTTATTTGTCTGACCTCTAGATGACATATATGCCTTTCACTTTGCTGATCCATGAACATTTCACTAAGCAAGTTCAAGATAAAGAAAAATAGCAAGGGAAGCAAACGAGATTAAAGATAAAAATAAATTCACTTGTTGCAGTAATTTGAATGGAAAAGAATAAGATCTTGATTGGTGTGCACTTGCATGCAGACACAACAGCAATTTTGTGCATATTAAGGAACTGGCACTTCCCAGAGATGTAATTGCACATTGCTACATTATATGATGTTCAGTGCACATTATAGTGGTAAGCTTGATGGAATCAATATGTAAATTCAATCCTCATCAATACATTTTAACTTTTGTCGATCCTGCCATCCTCTTTTAGGATCAGTTTGTGTCCCCCACCTGGCATGGCTATGCAGAAGAACTGGCGGAAATATGATGCCTACGTCCATCCCTTCAACGGCCTGCAGAAGAGCCATCCAAGAGCACACGGGCAATTGCCACCTTCGGACCATCCCACCAGCAAGGAAGCAAGAAGAACATCTCCTAAAGAGTTGCCTGAAGTTGCCCTCCATCCCAGCAAAGAATGTGTCCTGCTCCTTCCCCGCAACACCAATCTTTTGTCCCAAGGAAGGCTATGACAATATATCACCATTTAACCATTAGCAAGAGATCAAAATGAAATGCTCAGTGTCATTAGCATTTTGGAGCTTAACTTTGAAAATTAAAATAACAAATTTAATGTAATATACTATAAAGATAATGAAAATGAGAGATACTTAAGTTGAAAGGTGTAACTGTAACCCTTCTGCCAGGTAATGCCAGTAGCAGCCAAGGCTGGGATCAATATCTAGGGGTTCCTTTTCATCCAGCTCACGCAGAACTGGCTTGAGCCCCCACCCAATAGTCTGGGAAATGCTTCCCCACTTGCAAACACAGAGTCTGAGCATAGAAAAGAAACTTTTAATGAAAGAGAGAGAGAAGTCATAAGAACATAAGTCACATGGCATTAGCTTGGGAAAATACCACAAACAAGGTTCATAACTAACCCACCAGTGAACATGCCAGTTCAAATGAATTGAGCAATGTCCTTTGCCTCTCAGGCTCACTAGTCCAACAATAATAATGTAAGGGTCCCGTTCACATACCCAAACTTCCTCCATACCCCACTTCGAACACCCCACTCTGTCCAGTCAGTGCAGACCCAGACACATCACCCTGATGACTCCACACATTGGGCTTTTGTGCTGCTCCTGTGGTCCACTTGCTCCTGCCAGTTGCCCCAATGACTGCCTGCTGCTCCTCCTACCAGCCACCCTCTGGTCGCTCCCACCAGCTGCCTGCTCCTGCCAGCCACCCCCCGCTTCTCCTACTGGCTGCCCACTGGTCACTCCCACCAGCCGCTCTGCTGGTCGCCTGCTCCTGCTAGCCACCCCACTGGCCCCTGCGTTTACCGGCTGCCCACCAGTTGAGATGGCTCTGGCTCCAGGCCAAACTAGTGACTTCAACTCTTAGTGATTTCAGTTCTTAGCCACCACGTAGTACATAAGAACATAAGAACATAAGAACGGCCGTACTGGGTCAGACCAAAGGTCCTTCTAGCCCAGTATCCTGTCTACCGACAGTGGCCAGCACCAGGTGCCCCAGAGAGGGTGGACCAAAGACAATGATCAAGCGATTTGTCTCCTGCCATCTCTCTCCAGCATCTGACAAACAGAAGCCCAGGACACCATTTTATCCCCTGGCTAATAGCCTTTTATGGACCTAACCTCCATGAAATTATCTAGCTTCTCTTTAAACTCTGTTATAGTCCTAGCCTTCACAGCCTCCTCTGGCAAGGAGTTCCACAGGTTGACTACACGCTGTGTGAAGAAGAACTTTCTTTTATTAGTTTTAAACCTGCTACCCATTAATTTCATTTGGTGTCCTCTAGGTCTTCTATTTAGGGAACTAATAATTAACTTTTCTTTATCGGCCCTCTCCACACCACTCATGATTTTATAGACCTCTATCATATCCCCCCTCAGTCTCCTCTTCTCTAAACTGAAAAGTCCCAGTCGTTTTAACCTCTACTCATATGGGACCCGCTCCAAACCCCTAATCATTTTAGTTGCCCTTTTCTGAACCCTTTCTAAGGCCAGAATATCTTTTTTGAGGTGAGGAGACCATATCTGTACACGGTATTCAATATGTGGGCATACCATAGTTTTATACAGGGGCAGTAAAATATTCTGGGTCTTATTTTCTATCCCTTTCCTAATAATTCCTAGCATCCTATTTGCCTTTTTGACCGCCGCTGCGCACTGCATGGAAGTTTTCAGAGAACTGTCCATGATAACTCCAAGATCTCTTTCCTGATTTGTCGTAGCCAAATTAGCCCCCGTCATACTGTATGTATTGTTGGGGTTATTTTTCCCCGATGTGCATTACTTTACACTTATCCACATTAAATTTCATTTTCCTTTTTGTTGCCCAATCACTCAGTTTGGTGAGATCTTCTTGGAGTCCCTCACAGTCTGCTTCTGTCTTGACTATCCTAAACAGTTTGGTATCATCTGCAAACTTTACCACCTCACTGCTTACCCCTTTCTCCAGATCATTTATGAATAAGTTGAAAAGGATTGGTCCCAGGACTGACTCTTGGGGGACACCACTAGTTACCCCTCTCCAATCTGAAAATTTACCATTTATTCCTATCGTTTGTTTCCTGTCTTTTAACCAGTTCTCAATCCAAGAAAGGACCTTCCCTCTTATCCCATGGCCATGTAATTTACACAAGAGCCTTTGGTGAGGGACCTTGTCAAAGGCTTTCTGAAAATCCAAGTATACTATATCTACTGGATCCCCCTTATCTGCATGTTTGTTAACCCCTTCAAAGAACTCTAATAGATTAGTAAGACAGGATTTCCCTTTACAGAAACCACGTTGACTTTTGTCCAACAAATTATGTTCTTCTACTTGCTTTACAATTTTATTCTTCACTATTGTTTCTACTAATTTGCCCGGTACTGAAGTTACCCTTACAGACCGGTAAGTCTATGTCTACACTACCCCGCTAGTTCGAACTAGCGGGGTAATGTAGGCATACCGCACTTGCAAATGAAGCCCGGGATTTGAATTTCCCGGGCTTCATTTGCATAAGCGGGGAGCCGCCATTTTTAAAACCCCGCTGGTTCGAACCCCGTGCAGCGCGGCTACACGGGGCTCGAACTAGGTAGTTCGGACTAGGATTCCTATTCCGAACTACCGGTACACAACGAGGTGTACCGGTAGTTCGGAATAGGAATCCTAGTCCGAACTACCTAGTTCGAGCCCCGTGTAGCCGCGCTGCACGGGGTTCGAACCAGCGGGGTTTTAAAAATGGCGGCTCCCCGCTTATGCAAATGAAGCCCGGGAAATTCAAATCCCGGGCTTCATTTGCAAGTGCGGTATGCCTACATTACCCTCCTAGTTTGAACTAGGAGGGTAGTGTAGACATACCCTCATTGCCAGGATCGCCTCTAGAGCCCTTTTTAAATATTGGTGTCACATTGGCTACCTTCCAGTCATTAGGTACGGAAGCTGATTTAAAGGATAGGTTACAGACCACAGATAATAGCTCAGCAATTTCCCATTTCAGTTCTTTTAGAACCCTTGGATGAATGTCATCCGGTCCCAGAGATTTGTTAACATTAAGTTTTTCTATTTGTTCCAAAACCTCCTCTAATGACACTTCAATCCGGGACAGTTCCTCAGATTCATCACCCACAAAGGACGGTGCAGATTCGGGAATCTCCCCAACATCCTCAGTCATGAAGACTGAAGCAAAGAAATCATTTAGTTTCTCCGCAATGGCTTTATCGTCCTTGATTGCTCCTCTTATAGCTCGATCATCTAGGGGACCCAGAGGTTTTTTAGCAGGCTTCCTGCTTCTAATGTACTTAAAAACATTTAGTTATTTCTTTTTGAGATTTTGGCTAGCTGTTCCTCAAAATCTTTTTTTGCTTTTCTTATTGCATTTTTACACTTGATTTGACAGTGTTGATGTTCCTTTCTATTTATCTCACTAGGATTGGACTTCCACTTCTTAATAGATACCTTTTTGTCCCTCACTGCTTCTTTTACATGGTGGTTAAGCCACGGTGACACTTTTTTAGGTCTCTTGCTATGTTTTTTAATTTGGGGTATACATTTAAGTTGGGCCTCTATTATGGTGTTTTTGAAAAGTTTCCATGCAGCTTTCAGGGATTTGGCTCTAGTCACTTTGCCTTTTAATTTCTCTTTAACTAACCTCCTCATTTTTGTGTAATTCCCCTTTTTGAAATTAAATGCCAGGGTGTTGGACTGCTGAGGTGTTCTTCCCACCACAGGAATGTTCAATGTTATTATATTATGGTCACTATTCCCAAGCGGTCCTGTAACAATTATTTCCTGGACCTGATCCTGCACTCCACTCAGGACTAAGTCGAGAATTGCCTGTCCCTTGTGGGTTCCTGCACCAGCTGCTCCAAGAAACAGTCATTTAAGCCATTATCTCTGGTTCTCTTCCTGAGGTGATATGTATCCAGTCAATATGGGGGTAATTAAAATCCCCCATTATTATAGAGTTCTCTATTTTGATAGCCTCTCTAATCTCCCTCAGCATTTCAATGTCAGTATCGCTGTCCTGGTCAGGTGGTCAGTAATATATCCCTACTGCTAATTTCTTATTATTGGCACATGGAATTACTATCCATAGCTATTCTATGGAACATGTTGATTCACTTAATATTTTTATTTCATTTGATTCTACACTATCTTTCACATACAGTGCCACTCCGCCACCCATCCGGCCTGCTCTATCCTTTCTATATATTTTATATCCCGGTATGATTGTGTCCCACAGATTTTCCTCATTCCACCAGGTTTCGGTGATGCCTATTATGTCAATGTCCTCATTTAATAAGAGGTACTCTAGTTCACCCATATTATTAGTCAGACTCCTAGCATTTGTGTACAAGCACTTTAAAAATTTGCCACTGGTTATTTGTCTGCCCTTCCCTGATGCATTGGATTCATTTATATGCAGTTGTTTGCCTGCTCTGGCCCATGGTTTGCCCTCTCCCCTCCTCCCTTTCTGACTACAGCCTAGAGAATCTTTATCAATAGATTCTCCTCTAAGAGAAGTCTCCCTCCAATTTACGTGCATCTCCGCACCAATTGGCTTTCCCCCATCTCTTAGTTTAAAAACTGCTCTACGGCCTTTTTAATGTTTAGTCCCAGCAGTCTGGTTCCACCCTGGGTTAGGTGGAGCCCATCCTTCCTGTATAGGCTCCCCCTCTCCCAAAAGTGTCCCCAGTTCCTAATAAATCTAAACCCCTCTTCCCTACACCATCATCTCATCCATGCATTGAGACTCTGAAGCTCTGCCTGCCTACCTGGCCCTGCGCGTGGAACTGGAAGCATTTCCGAGAATGCCACCATAGAGGTCCTGGATTTCAGTCTCTTTCCTAGCAGTCTAAATTTGGCCTCCAGGACATCTCTCCTACCCTTCCCTATGTCATTGGTACCTACATGTACCACGACCACCGGCTCCTCCCCAGCACTGGACATAAGTCTATCTAGATGCCTCGAGAGATCCGCAACCTTCGCACCAGGCAGGCAAGTGACCATACGGTTCTCCCAGTCATCACAAACCCAACTATCTATGTTTCTAACCATCAAATCACCCACTACTAACACCTGCCTCTTCCCAACTGGCATTCCCTCCCCCTCAGAGGTATCCTCAGTGCGAGAGGATACCGCAACATCCTCTGGGAGGAGGGTCCCAACTACGGGATGGTTTCCCTCTGCTCCCATTGAATGCTCTGTTGCCTTGAGACTTTCATCCTCCTTAAGAGCACTGGGGCTCTCAGACTGGAGGTGGGACAGTACTACAGTGTCCCGGAAAGTCTCATCAACATAGCTCTCTATCTCCCTTAGCTCCTCCAGTTCAGCCACCCTGGCCTCCAAAGCCCAAACTCTGTCTCTGAGAGTCAGGAGCTCTATGCAACAGGTGCACACATAGGCCACCCGCCCACAGGGCAGGTAATCATACATGTGACACTCGACGCAATAAACAGGATAGCCCCCACTCTGCTGCTGGGCTTCTGTCTCCATTTTTCTAATGAATAATTTTAAATATAAACTGGGATTCTTTTTAAACCTCTGGAATATAGATTATTCTCAGAGTTATGTTTTAAAGAAGGTCAGAAGTCACTGGTGCCCTCTAACCTCCCCCTCTAAACTCTCCTGTTTGCTATTCCTGTTCGCGCTCTCCCTGGTCGCTGAGTCACAGGCTTATATAGCTCTGGTAGTCCTCCCCCTGACTGAGGCTCAGCCAATTAACAGAGGCTTCTAGATTTCAAACCTTTTAGAAGCTCCTTCAATCAAACAAACAAACCAAACAGACAAACACAAGCTCAGCACACTGCAAATAACTCCCCCACACACAAACACACACTCCAGACAGCCACTTACCACAAGGGGCCTGTTTTTACTCCTCTTTTACCTGGAGAACTCCCTCTCCAAACTCTCCTGTTTGCTGTTCCTGGTTGCTGAGTCACAGGCTTATATAACTCTGGTAGCTCCTCCCCCTGACTGAGGCTCAGCCAATTAACAGAGGCTTCTAGATTTCATACCTTTTAGAAGCTCCTTCAAACAAACAAACAAGCCAAACAGACAAACACAAGCTCAGCACACTGCAAATAACTCCCCCACACACAAACACACACTCCAGACAGCCACTTACCACAAGGGGCCTATTTTTACTCCTGTTTTACCTGGAGAACTCCCTCTCCAAACTCTCCTGTTTGCTGTTCCTGTTTGCGCTCTTTAGTCTGGCCAAAAGATTCTAGCTTCTACTGGAATAACAAAGAGACTCCTTATGGAGTCTGCTTTAGGTTTATCCTTAGAACAGGGGGGAAAGGAGACAGGTTGAACTAGTCTTACAGATCATGCCTAGTGAGCTAGTAACTGGGTGGCTCAAGCCCCTCCCTCCCCCAACTCAGTCCACTCAAATCTGGAAGGGGGAAGCTTTACAATGACAGCGTCTCTCCTGCAAGCATTGATGTCATATTTTAAAGTTCCTACATTTAGGGGTAGCATGGTTTGTGGCCCCTACAACAGTCAAATTAATTACAATACACCACATTCCAGTCCAACAATTTACCATCCATCATGCCTATAGCACTGGCTGAACTTGATTTACATAATCACACCCCGGATTCCTTCCCCATTCCAGCATGAGCATTTACATATCAACAGTTAATTATCTTGCAGAGCTAAACAACGGAGTGAGCATAAACACACCCAGGGCTGCTCTCCCATTTCAGCGGGCTGCATTGCAAGCAATCCTTCAGACCCTGCTTACATTACAATAAATGCTTTGGTAAATTAACATTGCACGGTAACATCTTGGTGGAGAACAGTACATTTTACAATAATTTTCACTTGTCTATAAACTCAATGATCTTTCCTCATAACTATTTTAGCAAAGCTATTCTTTAGATCACAGAAATTGAACATTTTGTAGGTCAAAGAATCTGTTTCCTGTCCAACAACAATCAAGATAGCACACAACTCACACTAAAAAGGAAAAAGATCTGTATTACTATTTCTTTGAGAATTATAAGTTGCACATGTGGATGATTGAGTATACCTAGTTGAAATTATCTGGACTGGACAACTGAAACGTAAAGGTCTGTCTCTAAGAGTATGTCTATACTGAAACACTTTTGCACTATTATTTCAAAATAGTGTCAAAATACTGTGAAGCTGGAGGACTTCTTACTCCAACTCCTGTAACCCTCATTGTACGAGGGATAAGGGAAGTCAGAGAAGAGTGCTCTATTTTGAAATAAGTGCTGTGTAGATGTTCCCTATTTCAAAATAAGCTATTTTGAAATAAGATACGCAATTGACGTTGCTCAATTTGTGTATCTTATTTAGAGTTAAGCCCTGCTATGTAGATGCACCCTGAGGTACCTTTACTTCCAGGACTGGATTAAGGGGGAAGCTAGCCGGGCAGCTGCCTGGGGCGCCAACCTATGGGGGGCGGTGATGTAAGAGCTGCCATCAGGCGCCATGCGCCCGGGGCCGAGGGCCGCACAGCGCCCCTTAGAGCTGCAATCAGGTGCCGCATGCCTGATTACAGCTGTAAGGTGCGTAGTGCGCCGGGGGGTGGGGTCGCACATGCACTGTGCGCCCAGGGGTGGAGCCACACATGCGTTGCGCGCCCTCTGCCCGGGGCACAGAAATGGCTTGAGCTGGCCCTGTTCACTTCACATGTATGTAACAAGAGTAAGCAAGCTTATTGGACTTGTCTACTATGGAGATTTGTCCACCTTCAGTCATGTTGGCTTGCTGCCAATGTATCTGCAACCTGAGCAAAACCATACTGTAGACAAAGGTACTCACAACTGGTGCTGCAAAGTCTGTTTCAAATAGGATAAGGCTCCTCCAGTTTCAGTTGCTCATCTATATTAATTTGAGCTGTACTTGTGGAGCTACACTACTGCCTGGCCGCCAGTGTTTCAAATAAGGACAAATCCCCAGTGTAGACATGGCCTAAGTGAGCAAAGCATAAGTGGGATGGGAAAGTGAAATCTTTGACCTCCAGGCCAGAGCACTGGCAACTGTTCCATCGCATTCGAATGAGTCAGGGCTGTCTGATCCATGACATCTAATCCATCAAAATGGTGCAACTCGGATTTCAAATCTGACGACCTAAAACAGACAATTCAAAACAAGCAAAATGAGCAGGGTTTTCATGAATCATGTAGCTGTCACTGGAAGTACAGTGAGTGATATAAGCCCACCTTACTTAATAGGCAAAACCCTCATTGAGAGTAGCAATTATTTTTCTTTGCACTCAAAATGATGTCATTACTGTCCAAGATTAAACAATAATTGAAATTGCTGGGTAAGCCATGTATTGCATTGAATTTCTTTCGTAACCCACTTGTCTATCCTTATTGCATTCTCTTTGGTATTGCTCCTGACTACAAGATTGCTGTTTTAAGGCTGTTTTGAGAGCTAGTTGTTTGTGAGTCATTTCCCATGCTTGTTAGTGCCTATTTCATGAGAATGGGGTGTCAGAATTTAAATCTCATACATTCTATGAAAGATAATAAAGCACACTACTTTGACCTTTTCAGTGTTCTACAATTTGATTCATTGGCCAATCTTATTCTCCCTTATTTATAATCATAACACACTGTGAGAAAAGAGCTCTAGTGGACAGTACAAATGTACAAAACATCTCCAAAGGGGAAACCTTGGTCGAATAGCTATATAGTAAACGACAGGCAATTATGGCCTTCCTCTTAGCTATTCAGTAATGCAGTCAGGAATAAAGAAGCAACAGCAGCTACCAATGTGAAAAGCCTAGAATCAGTAGTTAAAGCAGATAAATACAGAAGGGAAAATCCATCCGATCTGAGGCCACCACAGAGTGATAAAACATTGCTCTACCATCTGAATCCACACAGGAGAGATTGTAGTTTTAAACTAAACTCAGACATTTAGGGCAAGAGTACACTATTTTTTTAAAAACCAAAGTTTCAGTGCTGCCTCACATTAAAAATACCACAATTGCTGCCGCTGATTTCCCAGCATATAAGGTAGCCATCTTAGGATATGTCTACACTGTGGCACTATTTTAGGATACTGAAATACAAGTGTGCGTACTTTCAGTATCCTGAAATAGCTAGTCTGTGTCTTTGAAACAAGCCCGTTATTTCAAACTATAACAGGCTTGTTATTCCCACATTCCTGTAAACCTCATTCCACAAGGATTAAGGGACATTTCAGAATAGCAGTTTATTTCAAAATTTGGCGCCGTGTAAACAGCGCCAAATTACGAAATAAGCTATTTTGAAATTAACTCCAAATAAGCAACACAATTTGTGTAGCTCAAATTGCATAGCTTACTTTAAGCTAAGGGTACAGTGTCTACGCACACTTGTAATCCCTAGACTCAAAATAGGGAATATCAATGGGGAAAAGAAATCTACAGACATAGATTCATGATCCCAAACAGACTCATGGCCAAACAATGTATGTGCTTGTGTGCATAATGATAATTTAACAGCACGTCCCTGACGTTCCCCATTCCTAGGCCTACAAATATGGTATTGACCAGTGTAGGGATCAATTGTGAAAGAACTCTGTACTTGTGAAGTATAGGGAAGGTGAAGCCGCATTCCCCCCCTTTCTCATTCCCCACCCCCCTTCCCTACTACTGATAAGCCAGAAGCAAGCCTCTAGGAACATATGCCATTGTAGCAAGAACAAATTGTAGATAAGGGTGAGAACATAATCTTGTTCACCTAAACGTACTGATCATGTAAACAAAGTCAAAGGACAAGCAGTATAACTGAGCCATACTGTAACAATCAATGAGTAACCCCCCGACATTTCCAAATTGCCACAAACAAGGTAGAGACACAGTATTTAAAGCTGCAGCAGAGCACAGCAATTTGGACCTCACCGATGGGTTTTGGGTACCGGCACCTTGGAAGCTAAGAAAGTCTCTCCACTTCGTCCTCAGCCGAAACAGGATCCGTGGCTAGCAGAAGGGATGTAAGAAATGCTTCTTTTCCTATCACGTTGTTCTTTTAGTTAAGGGGCATAGCTGATAGCTATCAGGAAATAAACTTCTTGTCTTTGACAAATACCTGTGTAGCTTTTTTTGTACTTTGAGAAGCCAGTGTCAGACCTGAGACTCACTCTTTCCAGCTACAACCAGTAAGATGAATATAGACTGATATTAAAAAAAATCAAAGAATAAAAATGTGTATGTCCAGAGTTTACTGCAAGAAATTCTGAAATAGTGCAGAAAATGTCAATGTTTCTCATGACACTTGAGAACACAGATTTTATGCACCAAAGTCTCCAAAATGACTAGGCCCAAAACCCATCGTATTTCTTATCTGGCACCTACATTAAAATTATATTATTTTATAGCAGAGAAAATGTGTCAGGTAAGTTATAGTACAGAGAAAGAAATCTGGACAACATTTTCAAAAGAGATGAGTGATTCTGAATGTCCAAGTTTTTCGATGCACAACTTAGACATCTTAAAAGGAACCTGGTTATTCAGAAAATACTGAGCACTCAAAATCACTAGCTACTTAGGAAAATTTTGGCTCAACTTCCTATCCCGAAGAGCTTATAGTTCATGACTGATAAACAATTATATCTGGCCAAACTCCATTAACATTTATAGGGCTCTGCCCAGGCAACAAAGCAAAATCAGGGCCTAAGTTCAGACATGCTACAATGAAAGGAAGTGTCCTTCCTTCCCAACCCTCTCCTTGCGTTATATCATCAATTGACTCATTCTTTCTGCGAGTGCACATCACAGAAGGACAGTTTTCTGTTTATTTAAATAAACTTAAACATTTCTAAGTGGGATAAATACCAGCATTCACAATGTGAAAAACTTCATAAAACCAAACTGAATTGTTCTCTTCCTTTTATGTAAGTATACGAGGCTCCTGTGTCCATCTACCATCCATAACCAGGTCTCTCAAGAGTCCTCTTTCTATGCAACCATGCTCCCTGGCAATGTATAAAATGTTGTAAAAAGTTGAGCACCAGACATTTTATGAAACAATAGTTTTTATGGTTTTGTTTTGAGGTTTGTGGTTCTTTAAACTTACTCTGAGTCTGATCTAGTGCTCCCTGAAGTCTGTGGAAAAATGCACTTTAGAGAAGCGTAGATTTTCTATTCTCTTTCTTCTTCACTGATGTCTCTTTTCCTTTTTCCTTGCTTGGGATGTCTTTCCCTCCTAGGGATTTAAAATATTACAGTATTACTTTTTTCCCCCCTTTCTCTCACTTGCATCTGTATTACCCCTCTTTTCTCAAGTCTTTCCCTCATCCCCCTGCAGTGTGGTGCTTAGAACAAAGAGACTCAGGTCCCCCGATGGGTATGACATGCAAACAACATACAAATTAACTTTCACTGACTATAACTGATTGGCAGAGATGTAGCAAGGGGGGGAAGTTGCCTCTGGGTGCCACACTAAGGGGGCACCGGGCTGGGGTGAGTTGGGCCACTTGCTCCCTGCAATCAATCCACCAAGGCAGGCTGGGTGGCGGAAGCAGGAACTTCAAAGGTAGGGTTACCGTACATGCGGTGCTTGGCTCTGTGGGAGACGAGGGGGATTGGGTTAGAGCGGGGGAGGGGGAAGGATTGGGGGTGCCTGGCTCTGGTGGAGGGGTGGGTGCATTGGGTTAAGATGGGGAGATGCTGGGGGTGATTGGCTCTGGGGGATGGGTGGGGACCTGGGTTAGAGTAGGGGCTGGGAGTACCTGGCTCTGGGGTAGGGGTTGGTGCATTGGGGGTTCATATATTTATTTATGTATTTATTGAAAAATGGGTACTTTATAAAAAAAAGTTTGAGAAACACTGCTCTAAACCATTCCTTTTGGCCTCGCTGTTTCCTTTCTGTTTTGGTGAGTTGAGCAGGCAGCAGTTTTGGTAAAAATATATCAGACATGTGCACATAGTGCCCACTGTACCTCAGCTGGTGCTGGATAATCAGGGCCTAAATTCTAAAGGAGTTACTGAGGTGATGGATCCCCCCACATTTTGTCGTGGATTTTCTAAAGAAAAAGCTGGTGTTTTCTATAGGTCACCCACATCTCCCAGTCATAGCAGAGACTAGGGATTAACAAGGCTTTCTCAGCTAAAAGTCTTATACGTGTTTGGATGTTGTGATTGTGAACACCTGGCAAGGCAGTCTGCCAAAGGCAAGGCTGGCCTTGAATCTTGACATCTATGGCTTCAGTTGAATGGCTTGTGAGTAATTTGGAAGAGCATCTCAGAGAGACTTCTCTCCTTTACTTAAGGATAGAATCTCAGGGTAGCCTGAAGGAAAAAGTCCTTGTAGCAGACAAAGGCACGCTTGCAGTGTAACCTCAGCCTTAGGCTACTTATTGCTTCAGGTGCCCTCAAGAAAGTGAGGGTGATTCTTCTGTTGTGTGTAAGTTTTATTTACAAGTTTTTCTGAGTGTTATTTTAGCAGGTAAGCTAATCTCTTACATTCATAACTATGAGGTAGTTTATTACTGTGCGATAGTATGAAAAACAACTAGGTTAACTAGATAAGTAATTTAGCAGTTTGGAAACATTACAGATTGCTTACAATACATGTGATATGCTCAAAATCTTTTTACCTTTTATTCATTAAATCAATGAGTTACTCATTTGTTATAACAATGGTTTTAAATGCTTCATTGAAATATAGTGATGAAATATTTAGTTTGTATAACATTTATTTCTCTTGTGTTTTATAAAACTTACGTATTTTAAGCATTTGACATTTTTTTACGTAAAAGACGTGAACCTAATGAGAATGGGATACAAACAAATTAAAGAGAAACATTATTTAACAGAATGTAAACCATAAAAACTATAACTTATATTTGTCTGTAGTTAGTAAAATAAGTAATTCATTAAATTACTTATAGCAAGAGGTTGCGGGGGGCATTTGCCCCTGGGCACCATGCTAGGGGAGTGCCAATTTAGTCCCCCTCAGCTCTCCCTGTCATCCCTTGGCTCACCTACTCCTCCTCCACCCGCCACCGCTGGCTGGAGCCTCCTCCCTGTCCCTTTGCCCCCAGCCCAACCTTTCTTCATCTCTGCTGGCGGGTTAGTATGTGTGGGGGCCTGGACCCAAACTGGAGGAAGAAGGGGAACACACGGTACAAGCTCTCCCCCTCCTCCCAGTGTCGGGCTCAGCCACGTGTCAGGTTTGGGGCCCCAGCCCCACAGCGCGAGGGTGGGTGGAGCACAAATTTTGCCTTTGCCCCCAGGCACATAACACTCTCACTACACCTCTGCTGATTGGATGACTGGGATCCAGGTTCTATTCATAGTTTTACCACTTTCTTGGTGTACATGACCTTGGAAAGTCACAAATAGTGTATCATTCATCTGTCAATACATGGAGTATAACACCACTATAGTATTGTGAATCTAAATCGATTAATGTTTCCAATGTTTGTGATCTAAAAATTATTGCTATGACTGTTCAGGAAAAATAATAACATATTTTGAAATAATTAATGCAAAGCTTACCAATGAATTTATAGTTCAAACTATCATTTATTTAGATGCCTTTCCTTTATAAGTGTTTAGCTCTTAACTTCTACAGTATTAATTAAGCCTTTCCCATACATCATGTTTTTTCAGTGTGCAATTTATCCAGTTATTGCCTACAGTTTTACCCTTTTTTCAATGTATATTCCTCTTTCCTTGCAGTAAATTGAAGTAATGAGTATGCAAACATATCATGGCAATTTATTCAGCCCTGTCTCCACCTGCTTGACAAATGGTATCTGTGGCCATCATTATCATCTTTAACAGCACATAACTGAAAAGTTTTGTTTTTTTAAATATCATGGGTTTCAGTTTTTTAACTCAGAAGAAAAAATGGAATTCTAAATTGTATTTTACAGTTATTCCCAGGAGGTATATACATTAGGACAAACAAACAGACCGCTATTTCATAATAATACATTAACAAATATATCACTTTGCCATCTGTCACTGCATGATCGAGTTAGGTAATATTTCTTCTGTGCTGCAGTGTTTGTTATTAATGTAGTCATACTACTACTGTATTTCATTATGTCTGATATAATTGAATATACTTTTATTTTCTGTGCAAACAAAAAGACGCCCCCTCACCCGAGCCAATTTCTCTGATCAGTTATACCAGTGTAACTCCAGTGAAGACAAAAGGGATGCAACTGAGATGAGATGAGAATATGTCCCATTAAGGGTATTGCAGGTTCAAATTCTGATGTGACAAACTGTATACAACTTAGTAAAGCAATGTCTCCAAAGCTTAGCTTCATTTAAGCTACAATGAAAAGTGTTATTTTCAATACAGTAAAACTCCAATAGTCCGGCATCCAATAGTCCGGCATCAAAATGGCAAGAGCCTAGTGAGTGAGCTTTGGCAAAAAATGAGTCACAAGGTAACAGCGGCAGGAGCTGAACTGAGCAAAAAGGGTAAAAAAGGCTTTAAAAACCTAAAACATTACGGTATACTGTATACAGTATTTATAATAAAAAGGATTAAGAACACTTTATATACAGTATATAATGTATACAGTATATATATATAACCACCTTATAGCACCTCCTGATAGTCCGGCATATTGATAATCCGACACCACCTAGGTCCCATAGGTTCCGGATTATCGGAAGTCTACTGTACCTAGGTTGGATACTAAGATGATATAGTTATTTCAGTTGTAATCTAAATAAAATTTACACTGCATTCTGCCAAAATGTAAGCTACTATGCTAAATCACTGCATCACCTCCAGCCTTGCCTATTGTTAAAAACCCCTTGATTTTCCTAGCATGAATCTCTAGGAAGAGATTCCATTGTGGAATGAAACCATTCCATTGGGGTCTGCTGTAGATTCCATTGTGTCAACCTGAGACTTGGAGCCTGACTCCATTCCTGCTTATATCTCATACCTGCATATGGTAGGAACTCCGGTGTAGTTATTGGTGATTAACATTCGTCTGAGAAGAAATCTAAGGCACATAAAATTCACAGTAAAAACAAGCAATTCTGTAAACATTTTAATATTATGACCACTGTGAATGCCGTAGCAATACTGCTATTTACAGATGTATGTGGCTGTAGTACACTGCCAATATACACTGCTCTAAGCTTACTGTCATAGATATGAAGAAAATTAATGCTAATGCCTTTAAGCAATCAACTAGGAGTGGATTCTTTGAAATACTACATATATAAAATGGTTTCCAATAACTGAGTAACTCTCCAGTGGTTTCTGTCTTTAGTCATTTACTGCTATCAAAATGGTCCTCAGAAAGTATATTTGCTGAAGAACTTTTCATTTGGCTTACTTAGGAGTTTTAACGAAAACAGCTTATGCACAATATTACTTCTGCCTACCACTCTCACTGTATTTCCAGGTTCCATCTGGATGCATAATTACTTTTGCAGCATTGAAGCTGTGCTAAACTGTTGGGCTGCTCGCATCCCTTTACACTGTATGCCAGGCCTATCCTGTTTCCCTTGTGTCTGATACAGAATCTGCAGCAGACCCAAGGGAGGAATGGTGAGCTTTCATTTTCAAGCAGCAGCATGATTGAAAGGGATCAGTCCTGGACTGAAACAGAAACATTAAGTTGAAAATCTTCTCCATCTGCCTCTAGGCTGATGATAAATTATCAGCTAGAAGGATCAAAAATCTTCAAAGGGGTATCCTGAGGCTCAAAGTAGATTGTCCTGCTCTGACCTGAAATAGCTTCAAAAGCCAGCCCCTTCTCCTGCCCTTCTTTGTAGAACAAACGTGAAACATTAACAGCATAGCCTATTGTATAAAAGTACCCTTCAAATATCCTGGCACATCATGTACCACAGCAGTGTTCCTCCTTATCTCAGGCTTCCAAGTTGAACGGTTACTAGTGGGCTTGCTCATTACATGAAAAGCCCATCTGTAAACAATTCCAGACTTGTAATTCAGATCACAACAACAGATCCACTCCACGCCACTCCAAATGTGAAGAAGTATGCACTTGTGCCTATGGAGTTCTGCTTAAGCAAAACTTCTTGCCATTGTGCAACCTGTAGTGGTGATTTCTGGCATGGTAAAAGAGTGGGTGTGTGTAGGAGGGGGGCAAGGAAAGCTAGGCTGGAATCTCCAGATGGAATTCCAGAGGACTCAACCCAGAATTTACCCCTCCCTCTGCCCCTGACTCACACAACAATAACCAAGGAAGGGACTTGTCTGGACTTGTGGAAGAAGAGAGCAATGGGATGTTTCAGATGTTGTTGATTGGGAGGAAAAGGGAGGAATCACCTGAGCTGTGTGCCTGCAGGGCGCAAGTAAAGCCACTGTCCCTGTGCATCAGAGGAGGGTGTACAAATTCTGTACCTTCAGCCTGAGTGATCTCTCATGCTTGGAGCCCTCAGCTAAAATTGGGACAATTGAGGCACAGCTGCATGTTGCTGCAGGTAAGACCCCACCTGGAATTGGGGACCCAGTAATCACAGCACTAGAATAGGACTCAGAAGACTTGAATGCTATTTCCAGTTTGGCCACTGGGCAACCTTGGAAAAATCATTTCACCTCTCTGTACCTTCATTTTCCCATCTGTAAAATGGGGATAAAGATGCTGACCTCCTTTGTACAGTGTTTGATGAAAGTGCTAGAAGATCTAGGTATTATTAGTTATTGTTGAGTCCTACCTAATGAGGGATTCCTGTCTGAGGGTGGGAATCACCGAGCATGCCTGTGTAGCAGCCATAAAGTACTGCCTGTAATAAAAACGGGTAGGACAAAGATTAGGAAGGAAGTTGGGTCCAGAGGAGCCATAAAGCCTTGCCAGGTATTGCCATGATATGGATAAATCGTCTGGTCGCTAAATTACACAAGCGGGGAAATTAGCGATGGCCTATCATGAAATTGCACCATGCTCAAGGAATACAGGTGATTGGTTGCTGGTATTCAAATACATACAGGATGTTTGAGGCCCTCAGTTGAGAATGAGAGTCCAGCCATGTGAATGTGTTCATTTCACTGCTTTTCAAGAACAGGAGAGCAGGGCCTGAGAGTCAGTGTTCAGATCTGTGAACACACTGTCATGCAGTGAGCCTGCAACTGGGTAGCCAGCTTTCCTAGAGGTTCACAGCTGTGCCTCAAGACCAGGCAATAATGAGTTGGCAGGGCAAAAGGAATATGTCCTGGTACAACTGATGACCCTCTAGTAGTCTTTGACCGTTAGGAAGCAGCCATTTGAAATGATTATTGCACATCTGGGGGGGAGGGGGAGTGATTTTGGATTTTGTAAGGGGAAATTACTTAATCAGGAGGGCACAGAGGACAGTCTAAGATAATGCAGCAGAGGACACAGTGGGGCATTAACAGAGCTCCAGAGATCGACAAGGCCAGAGTAGATGTGAATCACTCAGAATGGGGAGGACCTGTTAGTATTTCCAACCACAAATATCACATTTGGTACCAGAGCCAAGCAGGTATGGTGGGATATACCTTTCTGAGCAGGGGAAGGTTCATTTTTGGCTGGTGCTAAAAAGGGGAATTATTAACAATCTAGAAATCCAGCAGGAATTGGGAAACTTAGGAAGAGGGGGAGAAAGAAATCCAAGCTAATGGCTGGGGCTTCTTCAGAACGGATGTGGTAAGGGTTCCTAATGCACAGAAACTGGAAGTGGAGTTGGGGAAAGTCATCCCCTGAAGCGGGGGGAAGGGGGAGGTTGGGCTCCTACCATCCAGTATAGTGAGGAGACAACAGACTTTCCCAGTTCTTAACCTTCCTATGGGGTTGGAGGTGGCCCTGCAATGGGCTCGAGATCAGGCATAGAGGAGGAGGGGCTAATGGTAGCCCTCCACCACATGGCAACTCATAAAGATGACATAATGACTTGCTCAAGTTATTCACATTTAGTTCCCAGTTAAAGTTGAGGCCTAATCAAACCCCAGACCTTGCCTCATATCTTTTGCCCCATATGTCCTGGACAATTTCCTTTGCAGCTTTCCAGGCAATGCATCAGCCTTGCAGAGGGTACAGCATGATCCACTCTCCCTGCATCTGACTGATTCCTCTGCTTATGCAATGGGGATGAAGCCACGTCTGTCCCATGTCAGGCAGCAGGCACACATGGATATGTCTGTGTGGAGAAGTGAGCCTCCCAGCTCAGCCCTACAGACTGATAACAGAGCGTATGATAGTGCTCTAAATACGACTGGATAGAGATGTTGTAGCTCAGGCTCTGAAAACCACCCTACCCCCTTCTTAGATTCCTGAGTCAGAAATGCTATTTTCAAAGAGCTGTCTACACAGATATTTGTTTAGAGTGTTAGTCCTGCTAGATCATGGGTGTTGACCTCTTTTCCATGTGCTGCACAGACATACCCTATACAGCCTAAGTACTCCAATACCTTTGTGCCTCTGTGTAGTAGCCAGCCATGAGATGGGAAGTTGCTTCCTATGCCCTGTCCCCTCCATGGCAACAATCCGTCACTTAATGTGATGAAATCAAGTAGTTTCTATGAACCATATCCTAGCAAATGATAGCAAATGATAGCAAAAAATGACGACAAGTGCATTGGAACATGGGATCTTTCATTTGAGGTCACTTTTCCTATTTCCCATTCACAGATTGCAATTACAAAATATTTATTTATTTGGAATCCAAATTCAAGTGCAAAATATTGAATCAATCTGTCCTGCCGACTCTACTTGGCTAAGATTTTCCAGTGTATGAACTTCCCACCCACTTTGCCACACAGGTAATCCATCAACCATTCTTTGTTCTACAGCCAGAGAGCTGTATTAGAAGTGTGTGCTACAAGCTTCACTTATCGAGTGATTTCAGATACAAGTCTTTGCTTCTATTTGCCTTCTCTATGTACCACTCGGTCTTTGAACATAAAGGGAGGGGACAGATGTGCGAAGTTGCCCAACAACTGGAGCTGTAATAATATTCAGGGCACTAGAAATATGTGGAAACAAGATCACCAAATATGCTAATCCCCCCAGTGAGTATGACTTATAGCATCTCTCAAGACGTGCTAGCGTTAAAATGTTCTACTGTTTCACTCCATGCTCAGTCTCTACCATACTTTGAATGAGGAACACTTATTATGTGAGGAAAATGAGCATTAAAAGTAGGAAAGAGCTTATGGCCATTGAGGTCCTTAGTTACATCAGCACTTTGTGAAAACTACCCCACAAAGTGCAAACTTTAAAAACCTTTGTTTTCCCTTGGCAATAAAAGAAAAGGTGGATATCAAATGTCTTTGCTCACAATAGAAATGCAGGTTCCTCTCTATTTTGAACTAAATGTCTCTTTAAATAAGAAGTCAGAATTAACAACAGGTCTTGAATATTCTCCCATGTAGTGTTCAGTATTTTTCTAACAGAGCTGTGTTTAGAGGTTTGCAAAACAAGAAAATGCAAAAGAAAGAGCACACATATAATGTATTAGAATTAGTCATTTTAATAATTGTTCATATTCTGCTGTTCCCACCTTTACTTTTCTGCAGTACAAAAACAAGAGAGAGACAGAGACAGACAGAGAGAGAGAGAAGGGAAAAAATGGATGGATGAATTTACTTTAGAAAGAAAAAATACCTTTTTGTTAAACATTTCATTCTATTTGTGCATTCATGCTCAAAGATGAAAGCAGATCCAGTATGAGGTTGAAAGATCAGGAATGAACACACAGAGACACACAATTTTTTTTCCATTTTAGTACCTAGATGCTGTAAGAAAACTGCTTAACAGGCAACTCAGCTGTTCTCTTCTGCAATGGCAATCCCAGTGGCCGTTACAGGCAAGAAAATATCTGATGCAGTCACCCTATCTAAACAATGCAGCTTGAAAGAATTAAATTACTTAGTGTATTTCAAGTCTACCATAATGAAAAAAGAAGCATGCCAAGGCACATCAGGGGCATTGTTTATACTGATTTTTACTGTTTAATATACTTTTTGATAATGCATGTTTCTGAATTATTCTTATTAAATAGATTAAAAGTACTGAGAGCCTCCAAAATGATATCTCTGAAACATGTTTCTGTTTTTAAACTCAAATACTTACTCACCAAGTGCAGAAGACTTATACAACAATAAACTGATATAGTGTCTTGAATTTAATCGTCTTTTCAGAATGGCAGACTTTACTCAGTGTTTTGAGGGTTATTTCCTTTTATCTGACTTTTAATATGCATGTCTCCACACCATTGCTACTAACTTGATAAATAGCAAACATATTATCATCACTTATTACTCTATTAAGGGTTCACTTGATTACCCTTTATATTTAAAATTAACAAGCATACTTTACATTCAGGGCTATTAACTAGTAAACATTGTAACCCCTTGCTCACATTTACAAGTAGTGATTCACTTGGACTGACCCATTGAAATCAGGGAGGACAACTGACAACAATGGGTGTAAGGGCAGTTTATATCCTGGCTCTTTATAAAGTATTGTGAAGGGATGGGGCCTTCCTGTGCATTCTGTTGACCAAGTGGGACCCAGAAATTACACCTCACCTTGCTTTATCCAAACTGAGTGTTAGCAAGTATGCTTACTTGGATCAGCACAAACAGAAGCCGTAACATAAGCGAGTCTCCCTTTAATAAAGCCTTGTGAAAGGAACACTTAGACAACAGCTTAAAGGCCTTTACCTCAGAGCCCATGTACTGATTATCCAAAATTTAGAAATTCAGAATAAAAAGATTTTGACTCGGTCAAATGAACCATCAGAGAGCTTGATAGGAGATTCTGCTGCTACTAGTGAAGCTACTGGTATCTATATCTTCCTTCCTAAGATTCTTCTTAGTTTACAATAAAGCAGAAAAAATATTGACTTTTCTGGTGAGCCCAAATGCAAAAGTTTTGGCATATTCTAACCTAGACTACAGGAAATCTGTGAATAGGAATATACTAAATGTTTATGCAGACTTGTCTATACTTGAGTGAGGTACATACCCACTGCACAATTAATAGGCATCATAGAATACATGGAATTCTTTTTAATATGCAAAAATTTTACATCAAAACTATTTCTTATTACTGTACTGTGTTACTTTAAGTTCCAGTTGCACTTAATCTTGCGATGATCATATGCAGGAAACTGAAACTACAATATTTAAATTCTCTAGCACCACACTTTATAAAGAAACACTATAAAATAATGGAGTATAGAGTTTTAAAAATTTAAAACTTAACATTTATGATTATTAGAAAAAAATGTTAACAAAATCCTTAGAAGTGGAAGAGTGTCTGATTATTATGAGATACAGCTAACTCAAATGCATTTATTTTATTCAAGCACTTGCCTCATCTCATGACCTTTTCTGGAAAGTGATATTGATTAACTCACGATTCTTATAAGTTAAAGTTCAAATTGTGTTTGAATGTTCATTACTTTGAGTCTCACCATCTAAGGTCAGACTCGGAAGATATATAGGTTTTCTGCAGTTTCTATACAACATCATGCAGAATGAGGAATGTAAAATACAATATAATGATGCAGAAAGTTAAATGTCACACAAAACATATAACATAGAAGAGTTACAATGACTTTATCCACTTTAGTTGATGAAAAAAATCATTTGCCTACATTGGAGTCCTCAGAAATGTTAATTTTCTATAATATATCTTTTCTGCATCAATTTGCCTATTTGACATTCTGCTCAGGCATACAACCAGTATTAAGATAAATGGAAAGACTCTTATATGGAATCTTTCATTACAAAATATTCCTCATCTTGTTCTTCACAATGATTTCTAGTGCAAAGGGGATCACCATAATAAATGATTTATAACTGGGACATTTTAAATGTTTCTATAAAAATCTGCATTTTCTACATTTAAAGTTTATATAGATATGCACCAAAAATCACTAATTAAAATTATAAAATGTATAGCGTAACCCTGTAATCCTTAGTCACAGGAGTAGCTCAATGAATTTACTGGAATTACTCACCTGAGAATAATTACAACAGAGGACTCATAACTTGTTACTCATTATGCGGGCTATTCCCAAAATATAGTATGACATCTCATTTTTTTAAAGCCCAGTCCCAGACAGCTGTAGTATATTGAAGCTTTGTAGAAAATTGGTATTCTAGGTGTCACCACATTACACTATTTTAAATCACAAGTCTCACATCATTTTGTGTTTTTCTTAAAGCTCCAGTTGCAGTTAAAGCCCCAAAATCAGAAGACCACCCTCGCAATTTTTTTTTAAAGCTCATCACATGGTTTTTTAATATTTGGAGTTGTCAATACTGGGAGTGAAGATGGAGACACACAAGACCATTCCCATGAGGGAAGAAAAGGACCTTTTGGGTGCTTTAATGGTGAAGCCTACTAGGGCACGTCTACACTACAGCATTATTTTGAAATAACAAGGTGCGTATCCATACAGCAAGCCCGTTATATCAAAATTATTTTAAAATAACGGGCTTCTTATTCCGGAATAATAAATACTAATTTCATGAGGAATAATGCCTATTTTGAAATAGCTATTTCGAAATAGGGTATGTGGAGATGGTGCAGCTGTGCTTATTACAAAATAATTGGCCTCCAGGGCTTCTCACAGCTTCCCTGGTGGCCACTCTATCCACACCCCTCAGAACTCTATAGCTTCACTTCCCCTGCAGTCTTTAAAGCTGCAGCCACAGGGGAAACAGCTCATGGCACAAAGCAGCCCCTGCCATCTGTGCGCCACACTGCAGGACCCAGTTGTGCTGCTGTGAGCAACCCCAGCACCCTCACCAAGACCCATGGCTGCTAGAGAACAGGTAGTCAGCTCCCAAGCCCCTAACCAGGAGCAGAAGAAGGGGGCCCCTTCCTGGTCTAGTGTAGAGATCCTAGATCTCATTGAGGTCTGGGGAGAGGAAGCTAACCTCCAGCCCCATTCCAATGCTTCACCAACATCAGTGGACAATAGCAAGAGAGTTATTTCCTGCATGAGCATGGCCCCGACGGTCAATGTCCCCATGCCAAACTGGTTCTCAATGGAGCAGTAGCTGTCCAGCGTGGCATACTTCAAATTAGCGATGGTGACACACTTCTGAAGTGGGGAGGTAGGTCACATGTGAGTGTCACATCACCAGAGGGCAGTGGCGAGCCACTCACCGAGGTCCAAGAAGGTGTCCTCTGCATGCAGCAGTTCTGGAGCCTGTGCTGATCATCTCGGCACTCCATGATGATCTGTCAGAACTGATGTCCCGGTGCCAGAAGCAATGGTGCATGGTGTGCAGGGAAGGGTGGAAGAGGCAGTGCTGCATGAGAAGCACGTGGAGAGGGGTGAGGAGGTGCCCCAGAGTGAGCTGCTGGTGCTGGTCCTGCAGTGCCACATGGGCAGCCTGCAATGACTGTGCCAGGAGGTTGTGGCATGAGGTCTAAGAGCTGGCGAGTGCTTTGCAGCTGGTCCAGCTCCATGGCAGAAGTCCTGTGGTGTCCGCAAGGGCAACCAGAGAAGGCAGTGAGAAGAGTTCGCTGTTCCTCAAGGAGGTAGGCAATGGAGAGAAGACTGAGACCCAGCTGTAGAGGGGAGCCCCTTTAAGCATGAGCCTCAGATAGCGTCAGACATCATCTCCAGGAGGTGACTGCTGTCCTGATGTCCTGCCTCGAGTGCTTCCGGGGGGTTTGAAATGCAATTCAGGATCCAATCAGTGTGGATGCCTATTTCAACATAGTCATTTCGGGAGTTATTATTCTGAAATAGCTGACTTTGAAACAAGCACGAAGTGTAGACATACCCCATTCACTATTCTCTAGGGGTAAGAGAGCCTTCATTCCAGGGAAAGAAAAATTCCTTGGATTTTTTAAATCACATTTTTGAAGAATTTTCCCTACTTTTCAATAAGAACCATTTCCAGTAAAAAAGACTTTTTCATTTTAAAAATTTCAAATATCTAGTGATGAGTGAACATTTTTGGCTGGAAGAAGTAAAAAGTTGCCTAGGGAAAATAACTACAGGCAGTCCCCGACTTATGCGGATCCGACTTATGTCGGATCCGCACTTATGAACGGGGCTTTCTCGCCCCGGAGGTCGAGGTAGCGGATTGCTACCTGCGAGCTCCAGGGCGAGAAAGCCCCGTTCGTAAGCTGCTCCGGTGCTCCTGGTCTGCTGGAGACCGCTCCAGCAGACCAGGGGCACCGGGCGGGTTTCCGCGCTTCTGAGGCTTTGCCAGAGCAAAGCCTCAGAAGCGCGGGAACCGCCGCTGCTGCCGCTTGAGACCCGGTGCCTGTGGTCTGCTGGGGACCGTCCCCAGCAGACCACAGGCACCGGGACTCAAGCGGCAGCAGCGGGCGGGTTTCCGCGCTTCTGAGGCTTTGCCAGAGCAAAGCCTCAGAGGCGCGGCACCCCGCTGCCGCTGCTGCTCTTCTCCCCGTGTCCCTGGTCTGCTGGGGGGTGGGGGGGCGCGGTAAGTGTGCCCCCCCCCAGCAGACCAGGCTTTTGTTTTGGACCCTGGAGCAGAGCAGCTGGGGCGCTGCGGATTGGTCCTGCAGCACCCGCTCTGGGCACTACTGGACCAACCCGGCAGCACCCCAGCTGCTCTGCCCCAGGTCCTGATTCAGCTGCTGCTGGTCAGTTTCAGCAGTGGCTGAATCAGGACGCCTGGGGCAGAGCAGCTGGGGTGCTGCTGGGTTGGTCCAGTAGCGCCGAGGAGCGGTGCTACTGGAGCAACCTAGCAGCACCCCAGCTGCTCTGCCCCAGGCGTCCCCAAGTCAGCCGCTGCTGAAACTGACCAGCGCTGACTACAGGAAGCCCGAGGCAGAGTTGCTGTGCCCCAGGCTTCCTGGAATCAGCGCTCATCAGTTTCAGCAGCAGCTGACTTGGGGAAGCTTGGGGTTATTAAGTTGAATCTGTATGTAAGTCAGAACTGGCGGTCAGTGTCAGCAGCGGCTGAATCTGGACGCCAGTTCCGACTTACATACAGATTCAACTTAAGAACAAACCTACAGTCCCTATCTTGTACGTAACCCGGGGACTGCCTGTATTTAAAAATAAGGCAAAAATGTTTTGCAGCCCACATTGTTTCTACCTATGTCTAAATTAAATCCTTCTTTCCTGGGATTTTCTTGATTTAGAACAATGGTGGGCAGTAATTGGCCCATAGCCATAGGTTCACTAGGGTTAGTCCCTGGTGGGCCACCAATGCTTTATTTATCTGCACATCTGGAGGTACGGCCATTTGAAGTTCCTGTTGACTGAGGACTGCCATTCCCAGCCAATGAGAGCTGCAAGAAAAAGTGTGGTTTAGACTACTTTCTGCAGCTCCCATTAGCCAGGAACAGCGATTCACAGTCAGCAGGAGCTGCAAACAGCCATACCTGCGGAGGTCCAAGTAAACAAGTCAGGGTCTAAGCCTAGCTGAAAGCCTCTGGCTTACTGCCCATTCCTGATCTAGAAGAAGAAATTAATTAAAAACCAGGAGGGAAAAAAGTACAGAAGAAGAATGAAGGGTAGTTTTATTATCTAACCCTCAGGTTTTAAAATCCACAAATCAATTGTTTTAAGCCAAGCACACAAAATTGCATGTACGTGTGTGTGTGTGTGTAACATGTACCTTGGAAATGAAATCCTGCCTGATTAGAGTAAATAGAAGTTCTGCTATTGACTCCAGTGGAACTAGGATTTTACTTTCACTGTCTAGACCTGGTTTTAGCTTGTTAATCATCTGTTAAATCACACAAATGTGCATGTACAGGCAAGCCCACTGTCAGGGGAAAGGGAAGAGCTCAGGGGGCAACTGTCATGGGACCCAGCAATTTAAAAGGGCCAGGGGCTCCCAACTGCCGCCACCACTCCAGCAATAATGTCAGCAACCAGAACCCTCCCCATTGCAACTTTAAATTTCAATGGAGCCCTAGATGGCACTGAAAGGCTGGATGGGGGAGGCCTTTCCCCTTCCAGGGGCCCAGACTCCTCCCCCCCACCACCTTTTGGCTGCCCTTTGTGCAGGTGCACATGGCCCAGCTTCACAAATCTGCCTTAGACTGGACGTCCCAGCAGAAACAATTCAACTCTTCTTCAAATAGTATTCCACAGAACACCACAGTACACATAGTGGCCTATCAAAAGGTGCTAGACCGCCCCTGAACATTGGCCCCCATCCTCATCTAACCATTAATGCTAAGAGATACATGGATGGGCCTCACATGAACCAAATTCAGCTTCCAAGCAACCTGCAGGATGATTGAAATAGGAGGAGAAGCATAGAGGAGTGTTAATTCCCAGGTCAGGTGAAAAAGCATCAGTCAGGGAACCCCCTCAAGAACTAATCACTTGTCCACATGCTTTAATATGAGAGGTTATGAAGTAGAAGTATGCAAGATGGTATTTGCAGCCTCCATGAAAGACTCATTTATTGGGAGGCCTCCTCTCCCTCAAGCTGACAGAATATCCAGCAACTTTATGCATATTCTCCGGCAAAAATTCAGCCTGGATGCCTAAGATAGCGGCCATGTGCTTCAGATGGACCTGATATAACTTAAAATCCTCAAGCCTTGAGGGAGAGGAGGAGGCTAGCATGGTAGGGTCAGTGTGGTGAGGAAGAAGCAGCGATTTTCTATGCCAGTCATGTATCCTTTTCTTGAACCACAGGATCTGGCTGAGAAAACCCTGTAGATCCAGAAGGAACAAGCTCAGTGGTGGCTGGTAGCTCTGGTGATTCAAGAACAGGAACCACCAACAGGACCAGTGATCTCTCCCTGTTACTAAGCTTGATGACAGGATCTATTGCTAGAGTAATGACAATACTGAGGGGGACACCCACATGGAGGGGGGCTTCCAGCACTAGGCACAGCATCAATTGCAATTCCACAGCCTGAGACGTGAGTGGTGAGAAACCTGCAAACTCTGCAACTCAAGGCAGAAAAGGGGAGATGAAGGATGAAGCAGTAGAAACTACAGCACTGGAAAACTGCTGAACCAGTGGATGGACAGGGACTGAGTCAAAGCAGGTCTTTAGCCACCTGATAGGCCACTAGGTTGGAGAGAGTCAGCACTGGACTCAAAGGATGCTGCACAGCTTGAACTGGAGTCAACAAATGTGCTGTTGCTGATTTCAGCAAAGTCCTGGGGAATGGTTAGATAGATCTGCTTCATCCTGTGTGCTGGAAGGAAAACAGTGTCACCCAGTAAGATAAGGAAGAGTCTGCAGGCCCTAGAGTGGTCCCAGTTAGCCTTATGGGTCCTCTTCCACATCATAGGTGGGAGAATGACTCCTCTCTCTCTTAGGGAATGTCTAGACTGCATCCCTCTGTCATCAGAGGGATGCAGATTAGGCAGGTCGACATTGCAAATTAAGTGGGGATATAAATATCCCACTCTTAAGTTTCATACAAATGGCCACCACTTTTGCAGACTCAGCACTTTGTCAGTAAAAAGCAGCAGTCTAGAGGGGGATCTGTCAAGAAAGGAAGCCTTTTTTGACAGATCCTGTAAACCTCCTTGCAGGAGTCTAGACGTACCCATAGAAACGACAGCGGGTTCTGAAAGTGGAGTGCCATCACTTACAGGTCTTGAAGGTGACTATTGATCAGTTATGGGACTCAGTGATGAAGTGGGCCTCATGGCCTCCTTGGAAAGTGCAGAGTCAACCATAAGGCTCTTCCTCCCTCCTCTTGAACAATTTACAGATGGATCACCATTCCTTAAAGTGACCCTCACGAAGATCACATCAGGTGCCTGCTGTGAAGATCTCTGTTGGGAATCGTTCTACACCACCACCACATATGATGGACAATGCTTGAAGCCAGGTGAGGGCATCACTTAGGCAGACAACTACTCTAACACTAAAGTAAACCTAAGGTACTATTAAACTAACATACCTAGAGGGGAAAAAATTCTCAAGGAACAGACTGGAAATGTGAGGCAAAAGCACCCCATGGAGCTCCAATTCCAGTCATGGGCAGTGAGAAGGACCTGAGGGGAAGTCAGGGTGGTGCCACCTTTATCTATTCAGGGAAGGAGGTTGGGCCACAGGATGTGAGTGCTGCCTCTATGGGCCCTTCTAGGCAATGTTCTCCAGCTTCACTCCACTGGGCATGTGCATGGGAGCTCTACCCTGGCTGGCTACCCCCTCAGGCTTCATTTCAATAGTACTGCATGTACATAGTTGTAAAGCACTTTGAAATGAAAGACTGTGTATAAAATACAATATTACTAGAATTAAACACACATTTCTTTCAAATACCTATTTTTTTATTATTCCCACACAATCTGAACACTCAGTAGCCCTAACTGAACTTTCAACGATTGTGGATTCTTTCAAGAATACCTAGATGATTCAATTTCAGTGACTTAGAGGCCATCGGGTTTATGATGGAGAAATATTTCAATTGCTTTCAAGGTGCCCTAAATATATTTTAAAAAAAAGCAATTCAGGCAGCTGATGTTTGAGCACGTTGGTGTCTGTATCTAAGAATCACTGTATTTTAAAATCTTTCTATTTCTATTCTCTTGGCAAAATGTTCATTCTTTGACTACCACCACTAGCACCATCTGCTCTCTAAAAACATTCAAGGAAGTCAAACCACAGTACTATTAGAGGTAGAATGAGGAATATTTCTTCTATTATTAATGCCACAGAAGAGTCAGAAACTATTTAATTTCAGCTTGTGGGTTTTACTTTGTTTAAAATGTTTTATCTTCCCAAATATTAAATAAACATTGTTCACTCTCTCTCTCTCTGTCTCTCATACACACACAAAATTTAGGAAGGGTCCAAAAATATATAATTTTCTGTAATGTAAAGTGCTTTGTTTGTTTGTTTTTTTATCTACTCCTGTATTTATTAATGTACTTTGATTTAAAATACTGTTTATTTGTATTTTTAGTGAGAAATGTGCAAGATCTGTTTTATCTTTTTTTTCCTGGCTTAGCATATTTCTACAGTTTTTCAGGGCTGACATTAATTACAGGGAGAGAACTAAGATGACTATACATTGTCACTAGGATGATGTCAGTAAACAGTCCCTATTGCATCTTCTTCTTCAGCTACCACCATTATTCTTTTATTTGATACTTTTTGGTCCAATTTTTTCAGCTAAGAGCACTTTGGAGAATGCATAAAGGAATGGAGGAAGAGGACAAACGTTATATTGAGTTCCCATTGGCTCTAGCAAAAGGATTTATATTTGTGCTCTCTATTTTTAAAAATTACCCTCTAGTATTTTTAAAATAGTATTTTTACTACCAGCCAATATCACTGTCCATGTTTTACGTTACATATTGCCTGCCCTTCCTCCTCTTCAACTGCTCACAAAAGAGGATAGCACTAAACATTTAAAACTAGAGAGCATTAATTCAGTGTTGTTCATCTTCCTCTGACTGGCCTGGTGATTTTTTTCTTGCTTAAGTGGCCAGCTGAGATCTCATCCAAAAGTAACCAACAATTTCAAGATGTACTTTTTCATACTGCCTAATTGTTTAAATAATAAACCTTCCTGCTGTTAATACAGGACAGTTCAGAAACTGTGTTCAATAACAGGATCTGCCATTAACCTCATGCTAAGAATGTTCTTTAGACAGCTGAGCAAATATGCCAAGGTCAGTCTGGGATAGAAGTTGTGGACACACACTGCGGTTTTTACACACACGTCTCCTTTTATAAACACCCTGGATCAGTACAGAGTTCTGACTACTTTAATTGCAACAGCGTGCAACACTGATTCACACTTTCCTATTTACATTTAATCCAAACTATGTTTTGATACTTTAGAAATGAAAACAGAAATCCATACCCAACCCAGAAGAATTCCAAAAAAACCATGTTACTCCTACAATATGTGAACTAGTGGAGGGGGGGAGAGAAGAGGGGACAGGTGCTGGTCATTTCATTTGTGCACTGTTAGAATCATCAACATTCTGTTTTTTATAGCAAGTTTAAATGTCCTGCTAGGGATGCAAGCGACTAGTCCCTTGAATAGTCGCTCCCCTGCCTTGCTGCCTCTATTCAGAGGCACCAAGGTGGGAAGAGCAGGAGCCGATGCTGGGGGAGACGTCTCCTCAGGGGGCAGGGGAGACAGGGAGGTAGCAGAAACAGGCCATGAGCTAGGAATCAACTGATTCCCAGCTTGTGCCCAGTCCCAGACACTGAGCCTCTGCTTTTTAAAATGTATTAAGAGCCTGCTGGCTCTTCATGCATTTAAAAATCAGAAGCTCAGCAGGGGGGACCCAGAGTGAGCATGCTCACACCAGGTCCTTGCTGAGTTCCAGCCTTTTTACATTGAAGTGAATCAGATGGCCCAGCTTGCGCCTGGTCTCCCCTGCTGCGCATTAGCCGTTTACATGTATTAAAAGCCTGTCAGCCCTTAATACATTTAAAAGGCACAGCACCCGGGACCCTGCACAAGCCAGTAATCAGCTGTCCCAACTCACGCAGGGTCCCCCCACTGTGCTTCATCCTTTTAAATTTATTAAGAGGATACAAAAGGCAGAGCTGCAGATGGGTTAACTCCTGAGGCTAGGAGCTAACCCCACTGCTGCTCCCCCGCTTATCAACTAATCGACTAGCCAATGGAAAATCCAATGACTAGTCAATTAGTTGATTAAATGAAATGAATTATCCCTATGTCCTACCTTTAGGCACCCTGACCTTACTTTAAAATACAGCCAAAGTGTAGCAGTACAGTTTAAATTAAATCACCCTCGCTAAACATAAATTCCCATCTTTTTCTTCCATAAACAAAATTCCCCATCCTTACAATCCCTCTCCCCTTTCAAATGCTTGAGGGGTGGGAAAGATGATCTTTCAACATACCCTCAAAATCACTGGAGTTGGAAGAACATTTTGGGAAACACTGCAGTTGTATTTTGAAAGTATCTTTGCCACTTTAGCTCTTAAGTCCCATTGACTTTCAATGCATCAGAGGCTCCTAAGTAATTTTTTAAAATGGGACAGAAGTATTTTTGAAGTTTAACCATAGAGCTATTTTCTTTTTGATAGAAAAATGCCACACAAAGAATATTTTTTGGCAATCAGCCATTCAAATCAGACCATATCAGGTCTGTCCTTCCTAAGATTGTAATACCAAACAAACTCAATCTGAATTGGCATCTCCACAGATTCTATTCGAATTTATTCATTTTCAAATGATTTTGGAAGAGGTGTCAACAACACTTTTACACTGATCTAGCTGAAGACTTAATAAAAGCAGCATGCCGAGAGATCATTTTACCCCTTGTGTTATCAGGTAGTTGATGTGGGATGGCATTGTCTCTGTCAATAGCTACTTCTCTGCAGCTTCCCAAGGAAAATCAGCACTCTATGACCCATTAGAAAATCAGGAGGAGGACACTAAATACAGGTTATAAGTTGTCTAATTTAGAACCTTATTCTTCACCAGTGAAGGCAAGAGGATTTTGCATCCATCTTAATGGGAGAAGAAGCAAGAGCAGGAACTAAGCATTAATAACAGAATTGTAGGTCTCGCTTCATTCACTTCTAACAATCACACATTTTGGGATAAACTTTTTGTCAGGCTTCACTCTGGTTTCACCTGGACACCCAAAAGATGACAAGTCCACACATATACTTATGCACATACAGCGTGCTACTCTCCAGAGGACAGGATTTTTAATAGAAAATCTTGACTCTTCAGTTCAAGCTGTAATAGCTCGTGCTTGTAATCTGGAAGTCCTTGGTTCAGGCCCAGCTGTGTTGACCCAGATGATGTGCATCATATCTCCATTTGCTAACACATGTGTAAGGTTGTACAAAAATATAAACACACAAATGAAGGAATAAGGATGTGCACTCAAGTGTGGGATAAAGCCTACAAATTTAGCTGTTAAAACCAAATGTTCAGTCATGTTTTGTATTTGCATACAGCTGATTATATGCTTAACCGTGGGGGTGATCATACACAACCTCTATTCTATGAACAAGCAAAGTACATAAATGGCTATATGCAAGCCTAATTATAGAATACAATCAATGGCAAACAGAAACTTAAGACAAGAAAAAGGGAGAAAATATTGCTGCTAAGCTATGTTACTTTCAGAATGTGTGCTGCTATATAAACACTGTAAGCTCTTAGGCTGTGTGTGTGTTTAAGCAGTACAAATGTGGAACAATATATTCTACTTCAGTCTGGTATTCAATGAGAAGTAGGCTCAGAATGGCTGGCACAGTTGCGCATGAAATCAAAACAGTAATGGAAAAGAAGAGAGTCTGAATAAAATTTAACAGCATTTGCTCTAAGATACTACACACACTGGTTTTCATACTATGAGAGGAAACATGGTCTAGTGACTAAAGTAAAGGCTAGTAGTCAAGAGAGATGGTGTCTATTCTTAACTCTGTCAGGGTATGTCTAGTTAGAGGCGCTATTTTGGGATATTTCTGGTATCCCGAAATAGCTATTCCACGTCTTGATAGCGCACCTGTTATTTCGAAAGATATTTTGAAATAACGGGAATGCTATTCCGACGTCCCTGTAAACCTCTTTCCATTAGGATTAAGGGACGTTTTGGAATAGTGCTCTATTTCAAAATATGACATTGTGTAGACAGCACTAAATTACAATATAAGCTATTTTGAAATTGATTCAAAATAAGCTACGCAATTTGCCTAGCTCAAAGTGCATAGCGAATTTTGAGCTAAGAGTGCAGTGTAAACACACCTTCTAAGACTTCACATATGACCCTGCGCAAGTTGTTTGGCCTCTCTTCCCAACACATCAGAAATAAACATCAACAGCAACCTCTGGTTGCTATTTAAATACTGTGGTAAATATCTTACACAAGCAATCTGCAAAGTAGATTTGAAAAGAATACATAAACTACTTTTTATGGAAAATAGCAGAACAGTGATATGAAATTTCCCTTTCACTTGCTGCCCAATGAAAAGCTGACTTTACAACTCCATTCCTCAACAATCAGAACAATTAACAGTTACATTTTTGCATTGGAATGCAAAAGAGCTTAGTGATTCATGCAGACACAAACACACAAAAAGCTATTATAAAGAGATGAGTTAGGAAAGTCAGAACATTTTATATTGAGTTAGATGTCAACTTTTTGAAGACTGTGAGGCCATTAGTCTGTGATAGATAGTCAACGTGTCCCTTGGTAATACAGGTTATTCATATCTTATTGTTTCTTATGAATGTGCTTTTATTAATTGATACAATGAATGTTGGACCCAGGAAAACTCGTGAACTTTCATGACTTCTTATTTTAGCAAAACAGGAAACGAAATCTACAAATGGTTTGCATCAAAATGTGAAGTGCTTGTAAACTTAACTTGAACTCAATATTTTACATTAGCATTTCCATAATTCTTTCAGTAAGCTGCAGAAAAATATCTTAAAAGATTTGACAGGAACTTGAAGGCACTAAAGGATAGTGAGTGTGGTTAATTAGGTTAAAGGTATAAAAGTAATTATAAACATTCAAAATAAGATGTCTTCAAATCTATGTATTATAGTGAACAATGAGGTCACACAGATAACATACAATCAATTCCTATGAAAGTAAAGTCACAGCTAAGAAGAAAACATGTCTGCATGAGAAATATAATTCTATTTTATTCAGACTTTTATTCTGCATTGATCTCTGTGTTATCTGATTTTTGTCCAGAGAAGATTAAACAAGGAGACCATTTATTATCAGTCAAGTAGGCAGGGAAAGCATGCCTGCATTAGTTTTATGGTAATAAGATAAAGTGTGTTTGGTGCAGTTTTAAGGAAGGTTAAGATCGAAGAATTGGGCATTGGTCATGGACTGGCACATAGGGAGGGGCTGTTTAGCAGTTCTTACTGCCTGAGGGGAGAGTACTTCATCTTGAGCACTAAACAGTGCTGTTTATCAAGTATGCGAATTGTCTTCCTCAAGGGTGAAGTGGGTTTTTCAGGTGTCCTGGACCCAGACTGTTTAGTGCTTTGAAAATGAACACTGAAACTTAACACACTGTTGTTCTGTAAGCAGACAGTAGAGGGTAGATCACAGAGGCAATGTGTTCTCTGGAACCCATGATTCTGATGAGATTTGGTTCTGATGAGATTTGCTCCTGTGGTCTTAACTAGTTGGAATTTCCTCAGGGATCTTACTCACAGTCTAAGTAAATTTCATAGGTATAAGATGAAGGTGGCAAGTATTAATTTTTCTTAGACCATCACCAGCAAGAATGAGCTGCAGTCTCCTGGCTATTCAGTGATAAGAGGCATTTGCCTTGTGGGCTTAGTCCTCAAGTTAGGTCTTGGTGGCAGAGGAGCAGTTTCCCATCACTGCTGGGATGAACTCTCTCTCTCAAAAAAAAGTTCAAACCACTTCAGAATGTTTTCTTGGAACAACTGCAACACTCTTCAAGGTAGTTAGTGATCAGCTGTATTGGATGCTCCAGGGAGGACCCGGAGACTGAGAATGGACATTTGCCCATTATTCATGGATAGTAAGAGACTGTCCTTCTGCTCTGCTAATTCTATTTCTGTTCGGTATCGTGGCTTCAAACCAGTTTGCAGTGGCGTCAAGGATATCAACAGTACACAAATATGTTTGAAGGCAGCTTTTTGCAAACTTCTCAGAAATGTAGTTTAGAAACGGACAATTTCTATTCTTAAGCTAATGAGTTGATGAGTTCACTATGCTCAATGTTCATCTTTCTTTGGTGGAGAGTGGGGAAAGAGGAATAACTTGAAAATAGGTTTCTCTCCATTCATTATTATGAGAGTGTAAATAAACTACAAGGTCTTTTTACTGACCACACATCATTAGCTGTATTACAGAAGCCCAATACGCCAACCAATATTGTGCTGTACAGCCAGTAGGAGGGAGTCTTTGTCTCTAGAGTTTGTGCCCTAGATAAAGACAAATGAAGGAATATCAGTCTCATTTTACAGATGGAGAACTCATGTAAAAAGAGAATAAATGACATTCCCAAGGTCACAAAGGAAGTCTGAGAGGGACCTAGGAACGTCAATATTTTTTCTGAGTCACCAGCATCCTAATCACAATCCCTTCTCCTCTAATTTCCTATTGTTAGACAATTCTGTCTTTTAATTATTGGATACCAAATATATTTTTGAACACGTACAACTCTTTCTTCTTTGCTATTTAAAAATTACCAGTTAACTTGTCCAGGTGACTCAATCTTTACCTGTAATTTTCCACAGGAAGTACAGTGGGGTTCCCTTCACACAGGAAAAGCCAGAAGGGGCACTTGAAACACTTCAGTTTTGCCTCTCTCCCTCCTCAGCCTCTTTTCTGCTCAAAACACTAGGCTATGCACTAAAACTAATAGCATCATTCTAACAAAGGGACTGGGGTCCTTCCAATGATTTAGAAGTAACCATAGACTTGACTTAAGATAGCAGTTTATTCTATCAGCACTACAAGCCTGAAATAAGAACCGACCTCCATTCCACGAGAAGAAGAGATGTAGGTTATATTTGTGGACTCCACTGAAAGTTTCAATGATAAAGGCTCCTAAGGCGATTGGCTGATTCATTGTAGCACATCCTTTTTTTGCTAACCTCTAACCCCATAGCCAATCAGACTCTACTGTCCTGTCCTAACCAGCTGATGGTTCGTTACTTAGAGAGACTGGGGCAGATCTCAACTGATATAAAAATGGTCATCACAGTAGAACTATGACAATTGGCACCAGCTCAGGATCCATCCCCATGTTGTTTCCACAGCCTTTGTGCAGCAGGGGGAAAGTTCATGTCTGAACCTCACACCTCACCTAAAAGCCAGACCAGGCTCCTGGATATTTGCAAAGCAACACTCATCGCCAGACATGCGGCACCCATCTCTCAATGGCAGCTCTTTCGTTTTCACATTGTTTCCAGTTCCTTGACTTGAGCACATTGGGAAGGTGATACAGTTAGCAAGAGAGAAAATAAAACTCACCACTCAGTATGGAACGGTTCGTTCTCCACTCTACTCTCTGTTAATCTTCTTGATTGCAGTCTTGTTTGGGTGCAATGGCAAAGACACAGGAAGCTGCTGTGGCACTGTGGGACTGGAACTGCCCATCTACTGGTAGACAGCAGTGCAACCTCAAGCTACCATAATCACTGCAGGAGTGAATCCCTGCAGGCCATAGCAGCGCTGACTGCTGCAGGGGGATGAATTAAAACCCTTTGCTGTCACTTGTTGTGAGTTTCTCTGAAGAACTCTGTACCCTGGGAGTTCCTACCTTTGCCTTTATGCAGAAGAGCAAGGTAAGTGTCACTGAAAGAGGAGAGAGGTGTTTTTTGTTTGTTTGTTTGTTTTTTGACTGCCAAGAATGGAAGGCTTTTTAAAAACATTGAGTCTTCACATTTTTCTCTGTCTCCTTTCTCACTAAGTCATTTCTCCTCCTCCCCCCCCATTTTCCCTTATTTTTATTTGCTTTTTGTTATCCACATTTGGCCACATCTGTGAAGTAAATTCTTGCAGATTACTGTGGTTGTGCATCATGATGCAACAAATTCAGCACCCCCTGCGGCTCAGGCACGTTTTGTATTCTCCTGACATTGCCACCCCTCTACTGTTCTCCTTCAGCACTCACCTTACCTACTTGCTTTCACAAAAGGTCAGTGTGGTGCTGCTTTAGCTTTGAATGCCTCCGGCATAGCACAGCTAAAAATGCTCCCCTGCCCTTCCCCAGCATGACTTCTACAAGGCAAGAATCACAAGCAAAAGTCAGACTCTCTTGGTACTGTGAACATCTCTTTCTCTGGTGGTAGTGGCTGTTGACCAGCCCCACTAAAGCTGTAAGCAAAGCTGGCTTCACCTCTCAGAAGCCAAATGACATTGATCATTTTGTCATGTAAAATGAAAGTGCCCTTGCAGCTTGCAATGTGCGGCAAAGATTAATAGAGCATTAGCAATAAAGTAAAGAAATATGTATAAACAGAGCAGTTAACCACTGAAAGTGCTAAGCTCTTAAATAAAATTCACGGAGTAAGCTACATGTGACATCTTTATGTTTTCAGATATTTTATTCCACCATCATTCTAATGCCTTCTGCTTTCTTCTGTTGTAGAATCATTTACAAATTTATCCAAATAGACCTTTTTGAGTAAATACCCACTAATTACCAGTGTAGAAGCTAATAAATTCAGTTGGAATTTTTAAAATATGATACACTATCCATAAATACTACTTTATTGGCATTAACCATGGATATTTTCAAAAAATGAACATATTACAATAAAGACAATTATTTTTATAATACTACCACATTCAATATGGATATGACATGACAGATTAAGAGCCCAATTCTTACCACACTGAAATCAGTAGGAATTTCGCCACTGAATTCAGCAAAAGCATATATGTATAGAAACATATTCATTACATTACTGTTTTTCCCAAGGAACTGTATATCTTGACCACTAAGCACTTTTGCTGTCATCCTTTCACTCTCAAACACTTGATAATTTCCCAAATCTTTCCCACTTCTATTAAGTGTTATTTAAAGTCCATGCCTGTTCTTCCAAAAAAACAAACAAACCCAAACCAAAGCAAGTTCTAAGCTTTGTTTTTTCTCTCTAGATTTTGCTACAACTCCTGTATATCTGACAAATCTAAATTATGATTTCTTGCACATCCGTGTGTTTAGGACCAGTCAGAAAACAAGGAAGTTAAGGTTTTGTAAGTTGTTTTTGTTCCCCTTTGCAACAAAAATGAGACCTTTCAAAAATGTTCCATGAATAAGCATGAGAAAAAAGAAACAATGAGATCTTCACAACAAATACAGTTCTTAATACAGTTGTGATGTGGGAGACCCAGGTTGAAGACCCCTGTCTGCCTTAATCAGGCTAACTGGCCATTCTGGATGGACAGGTCTCTCTATTTCCAGCCAGAATCTGTGTATTTCCAGAGGACTGATAAGATTCCTGAGGAGCACTGTCACATTCTTATGTGACAGTGATTCAAAATGGGGGAGGTAATATCTTTTATTAGACCACACTGTTCCCACCTTATTGCTCTAATATTTTATGATCAATGCAGTTGTTACAACTCTACAAGTGATGGAGATGAAAGATACTTATGGGTCTAATGTGCTACAGTCACTGATTACACTTTTCAACATGTTGACCTTAAGCCCCAGTGTCAAGCTATTTTGTAGAAGACTCTAAATGTCCTTTTCCAACATCCAAATGGTAAGTGATATACCAACATCACTTGTGAATTTCCTCCAAGACACTAGAATGGTGTTTATCACTGAATTAGAATGAAAGACTTTATTTCCTTTTTTTAGCTTCCCGACTGAATGGTAAGGCTGCACTCTATTTAGGCATATATGCTGTGAGTTAGAACTTTTCCAGTTACATCTGAATAAGGTCTGAAAACCAAAGATCTGAGGGTTAGTGATAAATAGATTATAACCACTAGGGTCTGTTTTCATAATCTCTCATCTTTTATTTCAGAAGTTGCAAAGTAAAACAAAAAGGAGATCTCTTAACCCCTCTCTGAGGCTATATGGTTTTTTACACTACATGGTTTTTGCGCAAAAATGGCTGTTTTAGCACAAAAACCCAGAGTGTCCGCACCTCAAACGCATTTTTGCACAAGTAAATTTACAGCCAATCAAAAGAACAGAGGGGTTTTTGTGGTGTAGGTATTCCTCTTTCTATGAGGTAGTACTCCTTCTTGCGCAAAAAGGTGCATGTGGACGGGCAACAGGGTTTTTTTACACACAAAGAGCCAATTGAAAAAAGCACAGGTGCTCTGGTGGCTATTCTGTGGATAGCCACCAGAGCTCTATTTCGAGAGAGTGTCCATGTAGTCCGGATGCTCTCTTGCACAAAAGCACATCGCAGAAGATTTGCGATGCGCTTTTGCAGTGTGGACGCACTCTTGCGCAATACGTTTTTGCAGAAGTTCTCTTCCGCAAAAAGCTTCTTAGCAAGAAGCCTGCAGTCTAGACGTCGCCTAAGATAACAGGATCACAGACTCTACTTTTGAGTGGTGCACAGTACCTCTTTTGGATTTTCAGGCAGCCCTGGGTGCAAACAGATTTACCAATATGCTCCCAACTCTGCTTGCAATACATCAAAAATCTAGATTGTCTAGACTGTATTCTTTGGTTCTAAGCATGTCTCATTGAGCCAGCTGACATTCACCTTTCTTCTTGAAGTAGAGCCCTGAGGAACAGAACGTTTCTTCCGAGGGCATGAACAAGGTTGAAGGTTTTTTGCCTTCTTATCAGTTACATAAACACTATGGCTGCATCTAGACTGGCATGATTTTCCGCAAATGCTTTTAACGGAAAAGTTTTTCCATTAAAAGCATGTGGAAAAGCGGAAAAGCGTCTGTGCCAATCTAGACATGGTTTTGCGCAAGAAAGCCCCGATCGCCATTTTCACCATCAGGACTTTTTTGCGCAAAATGGTTCTCAGTTGTCTACACTGGCCCTCTTGCACAGAAGCATTTACACAAGAGGGCTTTTGCCCGAACGGGAGAGTCTTTGTATTTGTGGAAGAACACTGACAATCTAACATTAGATCGTCAGTGTTCTTGCACAAATTCAAAGCGGACAGTGCAGACAGCTGGCAAGTTTTTCCACAAAAGCAGATGCTTTTGCGGAAAAACTTGCCAGTCTAGACGCAGCCTATGGTTTTCTGAAAAAAATCTTCTGCTGAAATGGAGGTGTGAGTTTGACAAGTTCTACTCCATAACTCCTCCTTGGGCCTCACTCCCAGATACCTTTCTCCCCGTACATGCCCAGGGACCTGGGATCTGTACTGATGACTGGTTTCTCTGCACCTGACATCAAATAGCTGACTGATATTAAGAATGAATTCACCAAGAGATGCTATTACTAGATCTGGACCTGGATATTTCTGAATAGAATCAAAGCACAAAAATCCTTCATGACAGCCCCTATCCCAGGAGCTGAGTCATAGATTTTATAATTTTAGTAGAGTCACAAATGGCAAAACAGACATGTTCTTCTTCAAGGCTGGAGTTGTGGGAGCTATAACTGTCTCTTTGGCTTCTTTTTCTCAAAGCTAGTTTCTGAAGATTCTTTGCAATGTCTGCTGAGCCCCATATAAAATAATGAGAACGTTAATCCGGGTAAGGTAAGAAATTATCCCTTTCTGCTTGAGGGATGGGATGACACAGAACCTATGCAGAGGTTATGAGTCCCAAAGGGGAATACTCTGTATTGAAAATACTTTTTGTTGTAGTAAAAACTAAAGTACTTCTGGGTGGCTCACTCTGATCATATCCTTAGCAGAGTTACAGGAAGTTTATTTTCATATTCTGACTTTTATGAAGATAGTACAGTAATGATGGATTTCAGTATTTCCACCCAGAATATTGATCTTGAATATTTGGAAGGACATCAGTTTAGCCTGCAATCCCAATTTCTTTTAGTAGGACTGTATGCATGTGTGTACACTCTACAGTAGCTCAAAATAAGATAAGATACAAATTGCAATTTGTATCTTATTTTGATCTTATTTCAAAATAGCTTATTTTATAATTTGGCATGGTCTACACAGTGCCAAATTTTGAATAATCCACTATTCCAAAACATCCCTTAGTCCTTTTGGAATGAGGATTACAGGAACATCAGAATAGGAAACCTGCTGTATTTTGAAATATCAGGCTTGCTGTAAAGATGCAGGAGAGCTATTTTGGGATACTCCAGTATCCCGAAATAGTATTGCAGTATAGACATATATTTGGAAGTTCTGAATGTATAGCAAATCAGAGGCAGATGAAGCATCAGTCCCGAAAAGACTCCTAGGGACATCTAGCTGATGTGTGTGTGTGTGTGTGTGTGTGTGTGTGTGTGTGTGTGTGTGTGTGTGTGTGTGTGTGTGTGTGTTTTAAGAGCTCTTCCTGAGCAGCAGTCAACACAGGCTCAGAGTAAAGAGACGGGAAACTCCCCAACATGAAATCTGTCTAACATGAGGGGACTTAGAATAACATTCCTATGGTAGTGCCTATAACATCAAAATATTAAAGGAGGATAGTGTATAGTTGACATCAGGCAGGTAATTATTAGGATAAAAAAGAGCTAGCACATATGAGAGTGAATTAATGTTCTTTAATTACAGGAAACTACATTTCTATCAACTTCACCCTAAAATAAGAACAGGGCCTTTCAAGGAATTTTCTTTTTTCCTTTAAATGACTTGAGGTCTTTATTCTCCAAGGGCGTGTCTAGACTATGCTAGATTTTCAAAAGAGGATATGCAAATTCCACAGAAATTTGCATATCTTCTTTTGAGCACACCTTCGAAAGTGAAAGTAATTAAGAACCCTCCCATTTGTCGACAAGCTGCTTTTCCTTAAAAAATGAGATTTATACGGCTTGTCGACAAACGGGAGGGTTCGCTGACAAAAACCTCATCTTAATTACTTTCACTTTCTCTTTCAAAAGTCTAGCATAGTCTAGATACAAGAGACTTAGTGTGGTCCTCTCCCACTGAATGCAGGTGACGCCTAGCAGGATGAGGCCCTAACCTCATAAATCATAGTAATTTCATATTTGTACTACAATAGTACTCTGCAAGATAATTGGTTTACATCCTGAAAAATTTTAATTCTCTTTTTGATGCCACAATAAATTAAATTAATGTAGTTGGAAAAATAGGTTTTCTACTGGTCTCACTAATTCCCATTGACAAGATTCTAGTCTCTATCTTGTTATTTGACAAATGCTCTGAAGGTGTTACGAAACACTAATTCTTTGAGTTCTCTTGGAGTAATGAAATGAAGATTGCTATTATATTTATCTGTAATAGAGCTGAATATCTTGCCTTTATTATAATAGAGACAGGAATGACCCTGATTCAGTTGCTTGCACACAAACAAAATGAATTTTATAATACTAGCTGGGCAATATGATTTCAGCAGACAGATATGAAGATCACATTACTTTAGAGAAGGCAGGGTTAAATGTAAAAGGCTGATAAATATGTGAGTTATTTAGCTGTCTCACAAATGTGGCAAGTCTGCTTGTTAAAAATCACCGTGAAAGTTTTAGTAAATCAAATAAATAGGTATGCATTTTTTTTTAAAATAAAAGACCACTGTTTTCTTCCCCAAAGATACGGTCACATTGCACAACCATGGTCATAACATTTCAGTAAATAAACCTAAACTTTTACAGATCTACAGGTGCACCTAACTACATCTGATACCAGCATCTTCTGGTTCTCTCACTTGGACAGTATTTGTAAAAAGTCTTATTAAAAAATGAAGATAAAAGCCCGCTGATACTGAAATCCTACGGCACACTTCACTATTACTTCTATATTATAACAAGCATTCCAAGATAAAAATGTTAAGATGGTTGCAAACAAATAATAGTTTATGGGAAAGAATACATTGTATTAAAGTACCTCAGTTTTTATTAAAATAATACAAAAGTGGGGGGTCATTACATTTAGCATACCTCATGGGGTGATCTGAGACTGAGATATTTTTAAGAATTATAGGCATTAAGACCAGTCAGTCAGTAAACTAGTAATAGTATTCAGGAGTTGTGGCTACAAAGCCTATGCACATTTCCCTTGTTCATGTGACCTAAAACTACCCATGATACAGCTGTGAATGTAAGACTTATAGTAAGCCAACAATGATAGCAACTGATGCCCAGTTTGGTAAGTTACATCTAGCTCCTGCAGACTTCCTAAACTCCATAAAAGCAAGGAGCAGCTGAGGGGTAACACCCACTTTTCCCTTACCTCTTTGTGAGTTCACACGGGGTGAGTCTACACTGCACAGTTATTTTGAAATAACTAGCGTTATTTTCAAATAACAGTGTGAGCGTCTACACAGCCATTCCGTTATTTCAAAATTATTTTGAAATAACGAATGGCTTATTCTGAAATCAGTAAACCTCATTCTATGAGGAATAACACCTATTCCAAAATAGCTATTTCAAAATAAGGCATGCGTAGATGTTCCACTGCTGCTACATCAAAATAGCCCCTCACCAGGGCCATTCTAAGTTATTCCTCACCAGTGCCTCCTGGGGCTCTAAATCAAGATAGCACGTCTACATTAGGGAAGCCTGTCTTGGACTAATTTTGAGGCTTCCCTGCAGTATAGATGTGCTGTTTTGGAATAACTATTCCAGAATAGCTTATTTCAAAATAAACGGGTAGTGTAGACGTACCCAATAACTGCATGAGAGCTACCTTGGCAAACTACTATTGTGGTCTCTATGATTTTAGGTAATTTGGGCCTGATCCAAAGCTTACTAAAGTCAATGGGACTCTGTATATCGTAAAGGAGGATTTACCTGGCATTGGTCAGTCCTTAACTCAATTATAGTTTTTCTTCATTTAAATCATTGCTGCAGGGCAGGGCCGTAGATGAGAGTTCAGTACGCAGGCTGCCTCTGGGAGAGACGACTACCCGAGTCCTCTCTCACTAAAGCATCTTGGGGCCATGTGAGAAGCACTCTCCATGGCGTGCGTGCGTGCATGCGTAGCTACGCTCCCTCCCCCAATGTTCCTGAAAGGGCACCTGGTTGGTGTAAGGCTCAAGACTGGAGTAGTCCCCAGAAAAGCCCTTTCACCTGCCTGGTGATTCTATTTCTTTCAGGGATGGTTTTAGGAGAAGCAATCCCATTCTGGGCACATCCCATTTTTCCGGCACAAGCAAATCCTTACCCTTGTTTTAAGTTATGATAAGAGGAAACTATACACTGAATTTGGTGGTCCTAGCTCTTACCATTTAGAAGGAGTTCTTGAACAGACAGATTGATTCTCTCAAATGTATAGTAAATTATTCCTAGTGCTGCAATAACACCATTAGAGCCTACGACAAGTGTTCCCTGTAAGCTGAGCACTTGGGTAGCCACCCAGGAGAGATTCAAATGCTGCCAGCTGATTAGCAGAATGTCCATAGTGCCCACAGCCAGCAGCATGTGTTTATGCACGTGGTGCACGTAACAAAATGTATTCCACAGATAGAAAGAATTACAGGAAACATTGCCTGTTACTAACACCTTCGTTATCAAATGCAAAGTGTCCCATTTTGTTACTAAAGTCCAGGATACTTGCAAGCCCTAATTATTTCATTTCTGTGTGGATGGTTTAAAATCTTTTGGGAAAAGATTGATAACTCGGCCATCTGCAAGAGAGATTCAAATGTATTTGTGAGGGAAGGGGAGGAATTTAAAAGGCAAGCTTTTGTTTGTTTATCTTAGTTTGCATCTCTCTAAGCCAGTCCATTAAATTCTGAGCCAAATTCTGCTCTATTAAAGACAGCCAGCTGGATAACTTAGCCCACAGAAAAAAAATGGGGGCAGGAAGCACCACGTCAGCACTTCTAAATCAAAGTGTTTCAATTTCTAGCCCCAAATGGAAAGTTTGAGGGGTTGGGTGTCTAGTTTGACCAAGAGTGGAAGTTTTCTATGTAAAATAAGCCATTTTTTTGAAAAATGAAACTTTGTTGAAAACTCATTTTTCCATGTAAAAATGTAATAAGAAAATCAAAAAAAAAAGATTTTGAGGAACACCTAGCCAAAAACTCAAAAAGAAATAACAAAATGTTTTTAAAGTACATTAGAAGCAGGAAGCCTGCTAAAAAACCCGTGGGTCCCCTAGATGATCGAGCTATAAAAGGAGCAATCAAGGACGATAAAGCCATTGCGGAGAAACTAAATGATTTCTTTGCTTCAGTCTTCACGGCTGAGGACATTGGGGAGATTCCCGAATCTGCACCGTCCTTTGTGGGTGATGAATCTGAGGAACTGTCCCGGATTGAAGTGTCATTAGAGGAGGTTTTGGAACAAATAGAAAAACTTAATGTTAACAAATCTCCGGGACCGGATGGCATTCATCCAAGGGTTCTAAAAGAACTCAAATGGGAAATTGCTGAGCTATTATCTGTGGCTTGTAACCTATCCTTTAAATCGGCTTCTGTACCTAATGACTGGAAGGTAGCCAACGTGATACCAATATTTAAAAGGGCTCTAGAGGTGATCCTGGCAATTACAGACCGGTAAGTCTAACTTCAGTACCGGGCAAATTAGTAGAAACAATAGTAAAGAATAAAATTGTGAAGCATGTAGAAGAACATAATTTGTTGGACAAAAGTCAACATGGTTTCTGTAAAGGGAAATCCTGTCTTACTAATCTATTAGAGTTCTTTGAAGGGGTTAACAAGCATGCGGATAAGGGGGATCCTGTAGATATAGTATACTTGGATTGTCAGAAAGCCTTTGACAAGGTCCCTCATCAAAGGCTCTTGTGTAAATTACATGGCCATGGGATAAGAGGGAAGGTCCTTTCTTCGATTGCGAACTGCTTAAAAGACAGGAAACAAAGGGTAGGAATAAATGGTAAAATTTCAGATTGGAGAGGGGTAACTAGTGGTGTCCCCCAAGGGTCAGTCCTGGGACCAATCCTTTTCAACTTATTCATAAATTATCTGGAGAAAGGGGTAAGCAGTGAGGTAGTAAAGTATGCGGATGATACCAAACTGTTTAGGATAGTCAAGACAGAAGCAGACTGTGAGGGACTCCAAGAAGATCTCACCAAACTGAGTGACTGGGCAACAAAATGGCAAATGAAATTTAATGGGGATAAGTGTAAAGTAATGCACACTGGGAAAAATAACCCCAACTATACGTACAGGAGGCTGGGGGCTAATTTGGCTACGACAAATCAGGAAAGGGATCTTGGAGTTATCGTGGACAGTTCTCTGAAAACTTCCACGCAGTGTGCAGCGGCGGTCAAAAAGGCAAATAGGTTGCTAGGAATTAGAAAGGGATAGAAAATAAGACCCAGAATATCTTACTGCCCCTGTATAAAACTATGGTACGCCCACATCTTAAATAGTGTGTACAGATGTGGTCTCCTCACCTCAAAAAAAGATATTTTGGCCTTGGAAAGGGTTCAGAAAAGGGCAACTACAATGATTAGGGGTCTGGAGCGGGTCCCATATGAGGAGAGGTTAAAGCGACTGGGACTTTTCAGTTTAGAAAAGAGGAGACTGAGGGGGGATATGATAGAGGTCTATAAAATCATGAGTGGTGTGGAGAGGGCCGATAAAGAAAAGTTATTTATTAGTTCCCTCAATAGAAGAACTAGAGGATACCAAATGAAATTAATGGGTAGCAGGTTTAAAACGAATAAAAGAAAGTTCTTCACACAGCGTGTAGTCAACCTGTGGAACTCCTTGTCAGAGGAGGCTGTGAAGGCTAGGACTATAAGTTCGCATGATATTCTTATTGATAAACTAGGCAAATATAACTTAGATAGGGCTACGATAAGATGGGTGCATAATTGGCTGGATAACTGTAGTCAGAGAGTTGTTGTTAACGGTGCTAAATCCTGCTGGAAAGGGATAACAAGTGGAGTTCCGCAAGGGTCTGTTTTGGGACCCGTACTGTTCAATATCTTCATCAATGATGTAGATATTGGGATAGAGAGTACGCTTATTAAGTTTGCAGATGATACCAAACTGGGTGGGGTTGCAACTTCTTTGGAGGATAGGGACATAATTCAAAATGACCTTAGCAAGTTAGAGAAATGGTCAGAGGTAAACAGGATGAGGTTTAATAAAGAGAAATGCAAAGCGCTCCACTTAGGAAGGAACAATCAGTTCCATACATACAAGATGGGAAGCGACTGTCTAGAAAGGAGCATGGCGGAAAGGGATCTAGGGGTCATATTGGACCACAAGTTGAATATGAGTCAACAGTGTGATGCTGTTGCAAAAAAAGCAAATATGATTCTAGGTTGTATCAACAGGTGTGTTGTAAGCAAAACTCGTGAAGTCATTCTGCCGCTCTACTCTGCACTAGTTAGGCCTCAGCTGGAGTACTGTGTCCAGTTCTGGGCGCCACATTTCAAGAAAGATGTGGAGAAATTGGAAAGGGTACAGAGAAGAGCGACAAGAATGATTAAAGGTTTAGAGAACATGACCTATGAAGCCAGGCTTCATGAACTGGGCTTGTTTAGTTTGGAAAAAAGAAGATTAAGGGGGGACATGATAGCGGTTTTCAAATATCTAAAAGGGTGTCACAAGGAGGAAGGAGAAAATTTGTTCCTCTTGGTTTCTGAGGACAGGACAAGGAGTAATGGGCTTGAAGTGCAGCATGGGAGGTTTAGATTGGACATTAGGAAAAAATTCCTAACTGTCAGGGTGGTCAAATATTGGAATAAATTGCCAAGGGAGGTGGTGGAATCTCCCTCTCTGGAGATATTTAAGAACAGGTTAGATAGACATCTGTCAGGGATGGTGTAGACGGAGCTTGGTCCTGCCTTGAGGGCGGGGGGCTGGACTCAATGACCTCTAGTGGTCCCTTCTAGTCCTATGATTCTATTATTCTATAATAGAGTTTAAAGAGAAGCTAGATAATTTCATGGAGGTTAGGTCCATAAAAGACTATTAGCCAGGGGATAAAATGGTGTCCTTGGCCTCTGTTTTTCAGTGTCTTCGGTCCACCCTCTCTGGGGCACCTGGTGCTGGCCACTGTCGGTAGACAGGATACTGGGCTAGAAGGACCTTTGGTCTGACCCATTACGGCTGTTCTTATGTTCATTAAGCTACAGTTTCAACAGATGGTTTTTTAACCAGCCAAATATATAGCATTCTGTGTATCCCCCTAGTCCTGAATCCATTTAGAATGGCTCCATTCTAACTTCTCATACCTGGTTGGTTCATTTTGAGCCTGTCTACACTAAACATTCAACCACGTCAGTGAATCTGAGAGGGTATGTCTACACTAAAGCACTAATTCAAACTAACTTAGTGTTGTAGTTAACTTAGTTAACTAAGCTAATTCGAATTAGCGCATCTAGACTTAAAAAGTAGTTCGAATTAGCATTTTGCTAATTCAAACTAGCATGTCCATACTGAGTGGACCCTGAACTGAAGATAAGGATGTCCGGAAGCAGTGCCGGCAGGGCATCAGATTAGGACTTAGAGCGTGGAGCTGCTGTCTCAGGCTAGCTGAGGGCTGTGCTTAAAGGGACCCCACTCCCAGCCCGGACAGACAGTTCTCAGGGGTTCCCCGCTTGCAAAGCAGTCCTGGCTTGGAGTGCCCTGAGTGCCCACACTCAGCACATCACAGCACTCGGCCATCAGACCGGCTGCACTTGCCGCAGGCTGCCATCCGGAGGGGGGGGTCAATCAAGGGGCTTCAGGAGAGCTTCCACCCTGAGGAGCCCACAGAGCCAGCCCAGTCCTCCCCATCGGGGGTTCGTACCCCATTCCTCCCTCACCTCCTTCCACTTACCCCTCCCTAGCCCCTCTTCCTGATGTACAAAATAAAGGACATGTGTGTTCAAAAATAGAAACTCTCTTTATTTAACAAAACTGGGGGAGACTGGGTAAAGGAGGTGGGAGAGGGGAAGAGAGAGGGTGGGAGAGGGGAGGGCAACTAAAATGATGAGGGGTTTGGAACAGGTCCCATATGAAGAGAGGCTAAAGAGACTGGGACTTTTCAGCTTAAAAAAGAGGAGACTGAGGGGGAATACGATAGAGAGCATGAGTGGTGTGGAGAGGGTGGCTGGCTCATCCCGTGCCAGGTGCAGGGTCTGCTGGCTGGGTGCTGGCAGGGTTGCACCTGGCATGGGCACTGTAGCCAGCCCGTGCCCCTTTAAGGGCTCTGGGGCTGGGAGGGGGGCAGAAGAGTTTCCCTGGTGGTGCCCAGAGTGGCCACCAGGGAAAGCTGGGGAGGGCTAGCCTCCCACTAGTTTGAATTAAGTGGCTACACAGCCCTTAATTCAAACTGATTAATTCGAACTAGGCGTTAGTCCTCGTAGAATGAGGTTTACCTAGTACGAATTAAGCGCTCCTGTGACGGACCCGGCAGGGTCCGCACTAGGGGCGGGGGAGTTCCCCCCGCTCCGGCAGGAAGCGGCGGCCAGGGACGGCCAGAAGCCGCTCGGCGCGGCGCCGCCGGCCCCGCAGCGGCTCAAGGCGGGGGCGGGCGCGCGCCAGAGGGGACGGGGGAAGCACCGGGGGCCCGGGAGGCGTCCGGCGCGGGCGCCCCGGTTCGCGCCCCGGGCGGAAGCCGCGGGCACGCTCCGGCCGGAGCCGCGCGGGGATCCGCCAGAGGGGGCGGGGCTGACGGCCCCGACGTCACCCGTCTGCACCCATAACAGGGGCACCGGGACGCCCAAGAGGGGGGAAGCGAGCGGGCAGCCACCCTGGCTTCCCGGCACCCCAAGCACCCGGTTTTCCGGGCGACCAAGGGAGACGACCCCGGCAGTTGGAGGCTCGCATTGGGACGAACCCGGCGGCTACGACGGGGTAAGTGACCCGACTCTGCACCGGCCCAGGGGGCCGGAGCATCGGGGGTGGAAGGAGTCCGAGGCGGGGCTGTTCTGGCGCCCGTGGGCAGGCGAGTTTCGGGCGGCTGCCCCGCCTGCCGTGAGGGGAGCACCTTAAAGCACCCATCTCACTTAGGGCCTCGGGCTGGGACCCGGTGGTGAGGGCGGGCCCGGGTCCCCCACTCCCCCACGCCCCGACCTCAGCGCAAGCCCAAAAAGGCAGCGACGGTCGAACGTAGCACCCCCCCCCTTTTCCCCCGCAGAGAGGGGCGACGAGGCGAGGGGGCAAAGAAGAGAGGGACGGCTCAAGAACTCCGGTCGGGCCCCCGATCGGGGGCCGCCCGGGGAGATACAGGTCCGGGTCTGCTGAGCCCCCTCGACCCCACAAGGGGCGAGGGGTGATCGCACCCGGGCCCAGACTTGCCCGTGGACCCCGGAGGGCGGGGCAGCTGGGCAGTTGGAAGGCGGTGGGTACGCGGAGCCCCACCCCACCCCGCGGGCCCAGCCCGGGGGATTTCGGGGGCGCGGGGCTCGCACCCTTAAAACCCGCCACACTGATGGAGAATGTGGGTATCGAGGTAGTTCCCTCCCCACAGACGAACGTGAACAGGCCAACCGGCCGACAGAGCCCGCGTGGGGCGAAGAAGGAACGGGCAACCCGATGGAGCCCCGACCGTTCCTCGAATGGTTCAGCGAGAACCAGCAGCAGCAACGCCAGGCCCAGCAAGAACAACAGGCCCAACTAGTCCAACAGCTGACCACGCAGTTCCAGGAACATCAGAGGCTGCTGATCCAAGAATTAGCAGCCCAACAGGAGCGGTGGCGGCAGACAGTGGAGAGGCGATGGGGAACCCCGGCCGGAGCCCCGGGGACATCGGGCGAAGGACCCAACTTACCCCTGCGCCTGACGAAGTTGGGACCTCAGGACGACCCAGAAGCATTTTTAACGACTTTTGAAAGGGTGGCGACGGCTGCCCGGTGGCCGCCGGACCAATGGGCGACACTGTTGGCCCCCTACTTAAGCGGGCCCGCCCAACTCGCCTACCGCAGCCTGGCCGTGGCGGACGCCTTGAACTACCCGAAGGTCCGCGAGGCGATTCTAGATCAGGTGGGGCACTCCCCCGAGACTTGCAGGCAGAAGTTTCGGCAGGAGGTGTTTAGAGGTGGCGACCGGCCTCGGGCGGTAGCCCAGCGACTAAAAGAATGGGCCAACCGGTGGCTAGAGCCCGAGCACAAGACGGGCAGCCAGGTCTCAGAAATGGTGGTGATGGAGCAATTCATCCACATTTTACCGAGGGACGGGCAAAGGTGGGTCCGCCGGAACCAGCCCGCAACGCTCAATGAGGCCGTCACGCTGATGGAAGCCCATCTCCTCGCGGAGAGGGAAGAGGGCGGCGCCGGACGGGCCACCCCGCCCGCCCCGAAGGTAGGGGGGTCCCGGCCCCAGGGGAAGCCTCCAGGGGGAGAACCCTCATCGGGGGGGCGCAGGGGACGCGATTACCCCCCCCCCGGTTGGCCCCGGTCTGGCCCCGGCCCCCGCCCGAGAGAACAGACGCGGAGCGACGACCCGAAGGGGGGCCACAGGAGGTCCGTCAAGGAGGAAGAGGGCCCTGCTTCCAGTGCGGGCAGGAGGGGCATTTTAAGCGGGAATGTCCCCTAATGGACTGCACCCTAAGCCAGGGGACGGCGGCCGAGCCCCGGGAGGACGGGGGAACCAGAGGGGGCCCCTTGGTCCATCGAGTATGGCTCGAGGGCCGCCCCGTTCAGGCATTGGTGGATTCGGGCTCCACCGTCACACTCGTGAGGGCCGACCTCGTCCCACCTGGGCACCCAGAAGGCGAGCCCGTGTGGATGAGGTGCGTCCACGGGGACGTGAAGGCATACCCCACGGTCCAACTCCGCCTGACCGGAGGGGGACAGGACCGGGTTTGGCCGATAGGGAAGGCCAAAACCTTGCCGTACCCCGTCCTCATCGGCCGTGACTGGCCCGGGTTCGAGCTGTTCCTAAAAGGACAGGACCCTCCGGCGGAGGAAGGAGGCCGAGGGGGGGCGGCTGGCGACTTGACGCCGGCAGCAGCAGAGAAGGAGAGAGCGATCTGCCTGGAGCTCGAGACAGCGCCGGACTTCCTGACCGAGCAACGGATGGACCCCACCCTCCAACATGCCTGGGACCAAGCGGGCACCCCTGACGAGCAAAGGCAGGGCGAAGAGAGGGCACCGCAGGGACCGCAGTTCCAGGTATGGGGCGACCGCCTATACAGGGTCACGAGGGAGGCAGCAGGGGGGGTACGGAAACAACTCGTGGTCCCCACCCGCTTCCGTCGGGAAGTCCTGGAATTGGGGCACGCCGTCCCATGGGCAGGGCATCTCGGCCGGGAGAAAACCTTAGACCGGGTCCTGCAGCGGTTTTTCTGGCCCGGCGTTTTCAGGGCCGTGCGAGACTTTTGTGACTCCTGCCCGGAATGCCAGAGGACGGCGCCAGCCAGAGTACCAAAAGCCCCCCTTGTCCCCATGCCAATAGTGGCGGTACCGTTTGAACGGATTGCCATGGACCTGGTAGGGCCACTGGAACCCTCGGGGCGGGGGCACCGTTACATTATGGTGGTTGTCGATTACGCCACCCGGTACCCCGAGGCGATCCCGTTAAGGAACACAAAAGCCCCGACGTTAGCGCGGGAACTGCTCCGGATCTTCTCTAGGGTAGGGCTACCCCAGGCCATCCTTACGGACCAGGGCCTGAATGTGACCTCCAGGGTCATTAAGGAGTTGTGCAAGATGTTAAAAATCCACCGGCTGCGGACCTCAGTCTACCACCCCCAAACCGATGGATTAGTTGAGCGGTTCAACAAAACGCTCAAGGAAATGCTACGCCGATTCGTGCTGGAGGACCCCCGGGGGTGGGATTTGATGTTACCTAGCCTGATGTTTGCAGTGCGGGAGGTCCCGCAAGCCTCCACGGGTTTCTCCCCCTTTGAGCTGCTGTACGGCCGCCGGTGCCGTGGGATTCTGGACCTCCTGAAGGAAGGATGGGAGAACCAGGCTTCTACCGGACGAGGGACAGTGCAGTACATTACGCAGCTCCGGGAGAAGCTGAGCCGGCTGGGGGAGTATGCCCGACGGAACCTGGAAGACGCCCAACACCGCCAAGCCAGGTACTACGACGCTAACGCGCGACGTCGGGAGTTCCAACCGGGTGACCGGGTTATGCTACTCTTACCCACAAAAGAGTCGAAGCTCCTGGCACAATGGCAAGGCCCCTTTGAGGTTATCAAGAAAGTGGGGGAGGTCGATTACGAGATCAGACTGTCGGGCCGGCGCCAGGGGACCCAACTCTTTCACGTTAATCTATTGAAGAAATGGGTACCCCGGGACACCCTGCTGATCGCACCCCCGTCCGAGGAGGAGGACCTAGGACCATGGGGAGGAACCGAGACGGGGCCCGTAGAGGCTAGCCTGAACCCCGAACTGACTCCTGCCCAGCAGGGGCAACTGCGGGGCCTCCTCCACCAGCACCAGGAGACGCTTACGTCGCGCCCGGGCCGAACCATGATGGGGGTCCATCAGATCGTCACAGAGGTAGGCCGAACCGTGCGGGAACCTCTGCGCCCCCTCCCCCGAAAGGCGTGGGACACCGTGAGGCGGGAAATTCAGTTGATGCGGCAATGGGGGGTTATAGAGGAATCGGTGAGCGAGTGGCGCAGTCCCATCGTACTAGTCCCCAAGGCGGACGGCTCCACACGCTTCTGCATAGACTTCCGGAAGGTCAACGCTATATCCCGGTTCGACGCTTACCCCATGCCAAGGGTGGACGAACTGTTAGAACGGCTGGGACAAGCGGTCTACATATCGACATTGGACTTGTCTAAGGGGTATTGGCAAATTCCGTTAGACCCCCAGGCCCAAGAGAAGACCGCCTTTTCGACTCCGTTCGGCTTGTTCCAGTTCCGGACGATGCCGTTCGGACTCCACGGGGCAGCGGCGACCTTCCAAAGAGTGATGGACCGGGTGTTGGCCCCCTACGCCGAGTTCACCGCCGCCTACATCGACGATATCGTCATCTATAGCCGGACATGGGAAGAGCACCTGGGACATTTACGAGCGGTATTATCAGCCTTACAGAAGGCCGGCCTCACTGCCAACCCAAAAAAATGCCGCTTCGCGCAGCATGAGGTTTCTTACCTGGGGTACACGGTGGGGAGGGGGAGGCTAAAACCTATCTTCAGCAAAGTGCAGGCACTGAGGGAATACCCCATCCCGGCGACCAAGAAACAGGTCCGCCAGTTCTTGGGACTCGCGGGGTATTACAGAAAGTTCGTACCTCAGTTCGCGTCGGTGGCGACCCCCCTAACTGAACTGATACGAAATTCAGAGCCCACCAAAGTACGTTGGAACCCGCAGGCGGAGCGGGCTTTTTATACGCTAAAAGAAAAACTAGCCGCCGCCCCCGTGTTAAGGCAGCCAGACTTTGATGAACCCTTCATTCTTTATACAGATGCCTCCGAGGTGGGACTTGGCGCCGTCTTGACGCAGGAGGGACCAGATGGGGACCACCCCATCTTATACCTTAGCCGCAAGTTGCTGCCCCGGGAGCAAGCCTACGCAACCATTGAGAAGGAGGCATTGGCGGTAAAATGGGCGGTGGACTCCTTGCGATACTATTTGTGGGGGAATAAATTCAAATTGGTGACGGACCACGCTCCACTGGTCTGGCTTAACTCAATGAAAGAGACCAATGCGCGGATTATGCGGTGGTACCTGGCCCTGCAGCCCTATTGCTTTGAAATAGTGCACCGACCCGGGGCCACCCACCTTAACGCAGACTTCTTTTCCCGGATAGGAGGACCCCCCCCGGACGGCGACCTTTCCAAAGGGGGGAGGTGTGTGACGGACCCGGCAGGGTCCGCACTAGGGGCGGGGGAGTTCCCCCCGCTCCGGCAGGAAGCGGCGGCCAGGGACGGCCAGAAGCCGCTCGGCACGGCGCCGCCGGCCCCGCAGCGGCTCAAGGCGGGGGCGGACGCGCGCCAGAGGGGACGGGGGAAGCACCGGGGGTCCGGGAGGCGTCCAGCGCGGGCGCCCCGGTTCGCGCCCCGGGCGGAAGCCGCGGGCACGCTCCGGCCGGAGCCGCGCGGGGATCCGCCAGAGGGGGCGGGGCTGACGGCCCCGACGTCACCTGTCTGCGCCCATAACAGGGGCACCGGGACGCCCAAGAGGGGGGAAGCGAGCGGGCAGCCACCCTGGCTTCCCGGCACCCCAAGCACCCGGCTTTCCGGGCGACCAAGGGAGACGACCCCGGCAGTTGGAGGCTCGCATTGGGACGAACCCGGCGGCTACGACGGGGTAAGTGACCCGACTCTGCACCGGCCCAGGGGGCCGGAGCATCGGGGGTGGAAGGAGTCCGAGGCGGGGCCGTTCTGGCGCCCGTGGGCAGGCGAGTTTCGGGCGGCTGCCCCGCCTGCCGTGAGGGGAGCACCTTAAAGCACCCATCTCACTTAGGGCCTCGGGCTGGGACCCGGTGGTGAGGGCGGGCCCGGGTCCCCCACTCCCCCACGCCCCGACCTCAGCGCAAGCCCAAAAAGGCAGCGACGGTCGAACGTAGCACCCCCCCCTTTTCCCCCGCAGAGAGGGGCGACGAGGCGAGGGGGCAAAGAAGAGAGGGACAGCTCAAGAACTCCGGTCGGGCCCCCGATCGGGGGCCGCCCGGGGAGATACAGGTCCGGGTCTGCTGAGCCCCCTCGACCCCACAAGGGGCGAGGGGTGATCGCACCCGGGCCCAGACTTGCCCGTGGACCCCGGAGGGCGGGGCAGCTGGGCAGTTGGAAGGCGGTGGGTACGCGGAGCCCCACCCCACCCCGCGGGCCCAGCCCGGGGGATTTCGGGGGCGCGGGGCTCGCACCCTTAAAACCCGCCACAGCTCCACTAGTTCGAATTAAGTTCGAACTAGTGGTTTGCATGTGTAGCGCCTATCAAAGTTAATTCGAACTAACATCTGTTAGTTCGAATTAACTTTGCAGTGTAGACATACCCAGAGATATTTAGTTGCTCCTTCACCTGGCTACAAATCTGATTTCATTTTTTAGTGTGAACTGGTCCTTAATCATTTCCTGGTCTTCAGTCCAGTAGAATCAGCCAAAATCAAAGATGCATTTGTAAACTGGTCACAGCACAACAAACTTTAATCATGCTGTATTTGTAATGTAGACAGAACTGTAGTATTTTAATTTTCACGTTTTTACATTATTTCTCTGTCTGACCCTTGTTATCTATCTCTTCCTCCATGTCCTCAATTGGTAAAAGTACCAGTGCTTTAATGAGTTAGGTAAAAGAATCAGATCAAGATCACATGATGCAGCAAGCTAAATTTTAAGCATCACCATTTACATTGCTCTTGTGAAAAAACACTTTCCCTTCTGGAGAAAATGCCAAAGTTACTTTTTTAAAAGTTAGGTTATTTAATCCAGTGGTTAACTGCAAAACTATATTTTAATGAGTGTATGTTCTGTGCACAGTTTTGTGTAACTCAAGTTGATATCTCCGTGTTGGGAGATCTTAGCAATTCCATGAAGCACATTGCCTGGTTCACTGCTATTTTTCTTTAACCAATGGATGATGCATATTACTATTCACATAGGGTATGTCTACACTACCACCCTAGTTCGAACTAGGGTGGTAATGTAGGCAACCAGAGTTGCAAATGAAGCCCGGGATTTGAATTTCCTGGGCTTCATTTGCATCTCGCCGGGCGCTGCCATTTTTAAATGTCCGCTAGTGCGGACTCCGTGCTGTGCGGCTACACGCGGCACAGACTAGGTAGTTCAGACTAGGCTTCCTATTCCGTTTCATGAGGAGTAACGGTAGTTCGGAATAGGAAGCCTAGTCCAAACTACCTAGTCTGTGCTGCGTGTAGCCGCGCGGCACAGAGTCCGCACTAGCGGACATTTAAAAATGGCGGCTCCCGGCAAGATGCAAATGAAGCCTGGGAAATTCAAATCCCGGGCTTCATTTGCAACTCCGGTTGCCTACATTACCACCCTGCTGGCTAATCATGACAATTACAGTGTGCAGAAGACTATGTCACTAACCCTCACCACCACTTCTTGAAAAGTACATTTCCCATGGAGACAATGGGGCTGGGTTATTTTATATGTAAAGCTACTGAGAAATGTGTATGTCGATGCTTATATCATCTTATAAATATTTCTGAAAGTTTGTTTGTTTGTTTGTCCTGAAAGATCTCTGAAATGGTAAGAGATATTACCCAAAAAGCTCCAGATAACATTTAGTCACCCTTCAATCAGTAAAAGCATCAATGCCTAGTAGATCTTCGAAGAAAATTGGAGACACTTTGACAGCAGTGCTTTCTCTCACTGGATGTGGGGTCGTTAGCACAGGTTTCACTTTAACTCAGAAATGTGTTGTCACCGCTAACTCCATTCAGGTCAAAGCAATGTGCAGCCCAAAGACAGAAGAACAAATCCCTTGAAACTGGAAGTCAAAACATCTCGCCTCTTCACAGAGCTCACAAAGGGCTTGTTTACCCAGAGACACAAGTCATGACAACCCTCTCTGGAGAGAGAAGATACATCCTGCCTCTCTGTGGGCATACTGTTTTCATGTGGCATCTTATCATGCTGTTTAAATCAACTGCTTGGATTTCACTGCCATGGTAACTGATCTGATCTCTCTGCGGACTCTTGTGGAGCAGCAGGAAGCCTGCGGCGGTCTCTCGGGGGGAGAAGTCGGGGGTGCCTCTATTTCAGTGGATCTAAATTTTGTGGCCCAGGGGCCACCTGGCTCATTGTAAATCTTTCCGCGGACCACCAGTTGCTAATGGAAACTCACCTTTAATTACACAATTATGCCCAAGTCATTTTGCCAGTGCTGCAGCTAGGGAGAATGGTTTAATTTCAATTATTAAACAGATTAAATGTTTTAACGTTTTCATGTTAGTTTATCAAACTTCATTTTAAATAAAGTAAAATGAAGTCCAACATAAAAGATTTCAATGTTTTCTTTATTTATGGCAGGGATAGGCAATCTTTTTTGGGTCAGGAGCCACCAACCCACAGAAAAATCATATGGGGACCACAGAAGTGAAAAACAAAAAAAACTTCTCCCAAAACTCCCAACCCTCACTGAGGTGGCCTCCAGCTGAGACACCACACTCCTCTGGCGCTCCACAAGGTGAGAGGAAGGGAGAGGGAGGACTAAAGTTCAGGGTTTCCCATACACCAGATTTGCTTTTCTGGGGAATTTTATGGGCTTCCTTAGGTTTCTGAGGTGGGGACAAAAATAAGTGTTGAGACAAGGCTGCCAGTGAATGGGATAGAGATTGGGTGCAGGATTTGGGATGGAGGTGGGGTGCAGAAGGAGGAGAGGTTGCAAGGTCTGGGTGGGAGGTGGGGTGCAGAAGCAAGCTGGGAGTAGGGTGTCTGGGAGGGAGCAGGAATGGACTGGGGGTAAGGTGTCCAGCTAGGAGGGAGGGTGCAAAGAGTAAACTTGGGAAGGGGTTTGACCACCCTGGTTCGGCACCCTCTGGACCTGACTGGTGCCAGATGAGGGATTTTTCTGGACCAGGGGAGGTCATTTCAGGCCACCTGCTGTTGCCCCCTCCCCACTGGGCTTCCTGGCACCTCCCTCCCCTGCAACCCAGCTGAGCCCCCCCTCCGGTTCCCTGCTTCTCCCCCAAAGTCTGTCCCCCACAACCCAGATGAGCCCAGTACTAGTTCCCTGTGGGCCCCCATCTGTTCCCTGTGCCCCCCCCCCAACCTTTTCAGCCCAGCTGAGCCCCGATTCCATGCACCTCCCCCAAATCCCGCAGACCCACTGAGCCCCATGCTGGTTTCCTGTACCTCTCTCCCTCCCCTTGAGCCGCAGCCCAGCTGAGCCCAGCGTCACACACCTCCCCCTTCCCAGCTGAGCCCAGCCCCCAGGTTCCAGCACCTCCCTCTTCCCGCGGTAGCACAGCTGAGTGCTGCACCAGTGGCTCTTGTATTTGAAAGGCAGAGCCATGCAGAACAGGATCAGCTGAGCTGAAATCACCTGATGCCAGGTTCACGCACAGCTCTGGCTCTGCCCTTTAAACTGAGTAAGAGCCATGCAGGTGGTCTCAGATTTAAAAGGCAGAGCCGGCACTCTGCTCAAACTGGCATCAGCTCATTTCCAGCTCAGCTGGTGCCAGCTCTGCATTTTAAATCTAAGATCACCCGCATGGGTCTTACTCCATTTAAAGGGCAGAAGGATTTGGTTGGGGGGAGGGGAAGGAACCTACTTGCTGCTGCAGGCAGCTCCCAGACTATCTGTCCACCAGGACAGAGGGCCAGGGTCAGGCATCGCCTCCCATTGTTCCTCTTGGCTGGTTCCAGAGCAACAGGAAAAATCTCTAGGATGGCCCCTGTGCTCCCAGGGCAGGGGGGGAGAGAGGGGAAACAGCAGCACACAGTCACTTCTAGCTGCACTGCTGTTTCCAGGACCTTTCAGTGTTTATTGGCCACCAGGACAGGAGATTAAAATTTGGGACTGTTCTGGATTTTCCGGGGCATGTGATCAGCATACTGTAGCAACAATACTACAGTCCCAGCTGTGGAACTGGCAAAAAGCTTTCAGAGAACACCAGATATTACCATCTACATTCAGTCATTTCTCTGCTAAGGTTTCTGAGGCATACAGGAAAAGAGAAGGCCCTATGCTGCTAATCCTCTATAGCCCCAATACAGAAAAATCATGTAAGCACATACTCAACTTTACACACCAGGATGTTTCCTTTGAGGTCCATAGGCATCCTTTCATGTTGAAAATTCAAGATGCACCTATTGATTTCCCAATGACTTCTGTGGGCTTTCCTTCCCTAATACCCCACCCAGTACTTTTAGCATCAAACTCATATTTAGAAGTTGTCATTGTCAACCAGTGAATAATTTATCTTTCAAAATAAAGAACAAAGACTATGGATAATATCCCCATTGCATGCCCTGATCACTGACAGGTCACTTGGATTTTCAGGGTATTTTCAACCATCACAGTACTGGAATTGAAATAACTGTGTCCATTTTAAAGATAGGGAAAATAAGGATCATAGCCACAAAGGTATTTGACAGTCAGTGATATGACAGTCAGGATAAGTACTCCAGGCATATAGATTTGAGAAGAGACCATGACATTCTCAGTAACTATGATTTATGCATAGTTACTAAATAAGAACCATTTGGCTGCTAACTCAGTTCTATCAAACTGATTGACTAACAATTCAGCATGTGTTTTGTAGATGGCACCAGTGTGTGTTTGTGTGTGCTCACACCGGCCTACTTGTTTGCAATGTTTTAAAAATATCAAATACAGAGGCATACTGTCTAGTAAAATGTTAAGCTGAAAGGTTTGTTGTTTTGTTTTGTTTTCATATCCACCGCAGGTCATTCAAATCAAAAAGGGAAAGTGCTTTAAATTGTTAATCCATGTGTTTAATAATATAGAAGCAGCTTTTTTGCAAGTGCAAAACTTGTCAATACTTTGACAAATTTATTCATGGCGGGAAGAGTTATTTGTAGCTGTATACATTTACTTCTTTTTTCAACAACTAGTCAATAACAAGTCACATTGAAAAGCCCACAAGCTATAAGTGGTTCAGAGAGACTCTTACAAGATCAGATGTATTCTACGTGGTTTATCTTGTAATTGCATCTTTGGACTATAGAAATCAGAACTATTTCCAGAAATAAAACCATGTCCATTTTTCTATGGTAAATATGCAACTGACAAATAGCTAAGCAGCATTCAAAATCAACTGGCATCAAATTCATGTTGGTCCTTTGAAAAGTATATGTGGTGATGTGAAAAGAATGTTGTAAATGGGAAATTACTTGGTAAAATGGTCATTTATAGCATGGTTGATAGCCAGATAGCTAATGGCTAAAGATCAACTTGATTAATATATTTTGGACACTTTGGTAGCAATGTTTAAAAAGGGCTATTAGTTTACTCTGATGGCTAATAAGACCTGATTTAGAGGGATTTTTCTGCACAATGCTTATTCCCTATTCTGTTGTGAATAGCTGAGTAACAACTGGTGAGCTCGTTATCTTAAATTTGAAAGGCCAGCTGATAGCTCTCTTGCTCTAAAGCAGTAAAGCAATGCAAACAAAGTTTCACATCTAAAGCAAAATGGGTAAATTCAATTTTTGTGCTAGTCAGAAAAGTAGAAGAAAACACGGGCAACTTAAATAACCTAGATTCTTAGTGAAGTGGTTTAAGATCATCGGCCCAAATCTTGTCCATTTGTCAGTCATAAATACGATCGGATGGCTCTTACTCACACAAAGGAGTATGTGTGCACAGATATTGCTAGACAGAAAGTCTACACAGATAAAGATTTATATCATTTATACTTCTGTTGAAATACAGCATCTAAACACCAGACTTTTAGAGCTGTTCATTGGCCTATGTGAAATGCCATGGTGATCTTAGTCTCATTCTGCCCACAGATATGCACAACCCACAATTACATTAATGGGAACTTTATCAGAAGAATAGTCATGTTAGTCTATATCTGCAAAAACAATGAGGAGTCTGGTGGCACCTGAAAGATTAACAAATTTATTTGGGCATAAGCTTTTATGGGCAAAGACCCACTTCGTCACATGCATTGGTGGGAACTGAGCCACAATATAGAACAAAGTGCCCATCCAACTAAGACTTACACTTAGCTTAACTTCCTCCAAATTTCTTCAACCTGATCCAAATACTGTTTCCTTCTCTTGGAATATAATTAACTATCCAGGGAATTATTGTGCCAATTGAGTATTGATTCCCACTCTATTTCCTAGATATGCTTGTTTCTCTTCCCTTCCCTTTGTATAATGGGGAGGAATAGGTTAAACTAGACCAGGGAACTTTGGGGAGAGTTCACACCTCTTGGCTGGGACATTTGTCCCTACCTCTCTCTTTCACAGGGTTCTAGCATTCAATTTAACCATATTCTTACAGCTGAGGGTAATCCAACCCTCTCATTTGGGACAGGTTAAATACAATTTTCTGCTACCCTTTATTCCCACAGTAATGATAACAATGATTATTAGTACTAATGTCATGCTTTAACGTAACCCAACACCAGTCAAAACTGATTACTTTGATCAACACGCCTCTATGTGCTGGATATCTAAGCAGAGTAGGCGTGTTCATGTGAATACAGTTTGTTCCTCAAGTCTGTCCCCCTCCCAATTAGCTGTCTGGGGAGAATTCATTCAGATGCAGCTTACATTTTTTATATGATATCTTAGAGAGAGAGAGAGAGAGAAAGAGAGAGAGAGACTACACACTAATAATAGTTACATTTTGACTTTGCATCATCTTAGTAGACCTCCGCTGAAGGTCTGCCACAAACTCTCATTATATTTTTTCACAATGCACTCAGACCTAAGATGGTACCCGCCATCTTATAATATTTAAGGCAGCCCGTTAAAATAGAAAATTAATTCTATGCAAAGTCATACAAAATCCAAATATAGAACAGCAACCACCATTGCCTAGAGGGGCTATAGAGTAAGAAAGAAATTTAGTCTTTATGGCTTTTATCTCTCTAGATTAGTAATAAAGATACCAGTTGTGACAGTGGTTGTGTGTGGTTTTCAAAATTCCAGACTAAAATTAATTTTTACATCAGAGATCCAAGACCTGATTTGGAAAGTAAACACCAATTTTAACCATGTAGAAACTGTGGATGCAAATAACCATGTGTCTTTTATATACTAAATAACCATGGTGCATTTCATAGCGTTCAGACATGTTTTTTTCCCTATTGAATCTGCAGATCAATTATTTAGCTCTCTAAGCACAGTAAAAAATATGACAGCAATTTTTTCTGCCTTCAAAATTACACCATTTCTGGATGCAAAACTGGAGGAATAGCTGAGGCCTCTTTAAAATTATAGACCGTAAACCAGCTACAGTAGATTTATAACAACAAAATTTGTGGTCCATTAATTTTGTCAGTATTACTAGCAGCCACAGAAATATCATGTGATTTTTACTGAGTATAACAGTAGTGACACAAAATTCCCTTATAGGTCCCAAACTAAGTCAATTGGACTTCAGTAAGGTAGAAAGGCTCATTGGTACAGATCTTTACAGCCATAGAATCTTAATTATATGGGGTCAGATTCTATTGTGCTTACTCACTTTGATTTTCATGGGAGTACTTAAGGGATAAAGTACCACCCAAATAAGGTTGCCAGGTGTCTGGTATTGAATTGAACAGTCTGGTATTTTTGCCTCCTGTCCAGTAAAAAAAAAATTAGAAAATACTGGACATCTAAAATGTCCGGTACTTTCTGATTTTTTCGTGGCCAGCAGGCGAAAATCCCAGACTGTCTGGCTCAATACGGAGGCAGCCTGGCAACCCTAGCGCTTCACAGGTTCTGCAGGGGAGTTGTCCGGACTGGCTCAGGGAGGCAAGATGGCAGGCAGCTGCTGACAGCCTGTTAGGGCCAAAAAGACTCACCACACAGGGTATTTGTTTTTTGGCACTCAACAAACTTTTTCCTGGCATGGTTTTTGTTATTTGGTATTTTTTCTGAAGCCATCTGGCAACCCTACACCCAAAGCAAGAAATGGTATGAAAAATGGCTTATAATGAACATTGAGTTCTGATTTCTCTGATGGAATTTGGATATTCTTCTTTGGAAATACCCAGAGAAGAAGGAAAGCAGCATAGGAAACAGTTTTTTCCCACAGGTCTGTTCTGAATGACACATCTCATCTTTAAAAAAATACACAGTCAACCAAAAAAGGCATAAGGACATTCTCTCTACATATCTAATACAGTACAAGGCATTTTGAACCTCTCCAACAACTGCTATTTGGGAGTAGTGCATGTTTTAAAGTTACTCATCGATGCAAAAGTTTCCACAGCACGATCAAATTTGAGCTAAGGAAGCTTAGTACATAATAGAAGATGCGCTGCACATTACAGGATGTGGCTGTATATATGAGAGATCTAAGAAACACTGATGAATTACATTGTGAAGTTCCAGAGTAGTAGGATATCTCTAAGTAAAAATTTTAAGAATCTTATTTCAGGACTGACTGTGTGGAAAATCTGCACATTATCTAAGAAATTCAAATGTATGTCGTCCTATATAGTTTGTCACTGAGTGCCATTGTTAATCAGATATTGATTATTTCTAGTTTAAATATATTTTAGACTTATTTGTTACATGTTATTGCATACTTTGAACAGATGTGCCAACAGTTTGTCTGAGATCAATTCCATATTTATTTTTATACGTACCCAAATTTTAGAACAAAAAACCCAACAATTTGAATGCTAGCTTTATTCACAATCCTGTATGCATCATGGGCTATGAACACCCTCCCCCACTGTTTGGGAATCCTTGTAATCTAGACACAATGAAAGGACCTATAGAAAAAAATCAGCTTTTACCTCAAACTTTCCCTCTTTTCTATATTTAATTGTCTCTTACCATCTCTGGTCTACTAGCTATCGGGAACATTATCTCCAATGCCGCCACAGCACACTTTGTGGCTGAGTTATTTAATTTTGTCCTCACCTGCATGGCCCCAAAATATGCCAACATTTTTATGGCTGACCTTGAACAATGTTTCCTCAGCTCTCATTCCCTAGCACTCATGGCACATCGATGACGTCTTCATCATATGGACCCAAAGGAAGGAGACCCTTCAAGAATTCCACAGGGATTTTAACCATTTCCACTCCACCATCAGTCTTAGCCTGCATCAGTCCATTCAGGAGATCCACTTTCTTGTCACTACAATTAAATGATTGTCACATTAGCACCATCCTATGCTGGAAAACTACGGACTGTTATTCTTACTTACCTGCTTCTAGCATCCATCCAGGACACTTCACACGATCAATTATCTATAGCTCAGTCCTAAGATACAAGCAGATTTGCTCCAATCTCACAGACAGATACAAGAGCCTACAAGATCTTTATCAGGCATTCTTAAAATTTAAATACCCACTTGGAGAAGTGAGGAAACAGATTGACAGGGCCAGACAAGTACCCAGAAATCTACTACTTCAAGACAGGCCCAACAAGGAAAATAACAGAACACTACGGGTCATCACCTACAACCTCCAGCTTAAAACCCTCCAATGCATTATTGACAATCTACAACCTATCCTGGAAAACAATTGCTCACGCTCACAAGCCTTGGGAAACAGATCAATCCTTGCCTACAGACAATCCCCTAACCTGACACACATCACACTTCAGACACATTCACACTCAGCAACAGGATGCATTGCAATGGTAGGTTAACTCTGTCCACACAGCTATTAAAAAGTGACAACATTCTAGGACCTAACCACATAAACCACAACATCAGAGACTCATCACTTGCACATCCTCTAATGTGATCTATGCAATCAAGTACCAGCAATGCCCCTCTGCCATGTATATTGGCCAAACTGGACTATCTCAGTGACAAAGGATAAATGGACACAAATCAGATATCAGAAATGGTAACACACGTAAACCTGCCTAGGCACTTAATCATGGATTTAAAGGTAGCCATTTTTCTACAAAGAAATTCCACAAGCCAACCACAGAGAGACTGCGAAAGTGACCTTTATATGCAAATTTGACACTAGGTCTGAAAAAAGACATTAACTGGATGGCCCATTATAAAACAAGTCTTGCTTACATTTAACACTTCATTGACATCAAAGGATGAGGATGGGACACTTCCAGCCCACTCAATTAGCCTCATTAGCATCAACACTCCTCCCCTCCCTTATTTTTTTGTTATAAATTCTGAGTCCCCCTTTTTTCTGCACTCAAACTCATCTGAAGAAGTGGGTTTTGCCCACAAAAGCTTATGATACTATCTATATTTTGTTAGTCTCTAAGGTGAGACAGGACTACTTGTTATTTTTAAAGTTACAGAATAACATGGCTACCTCTCTGAGACTTGTAAATATACTATAGTTCCGTGAGATGTAGTATTATTATTTTCCTATAATCTCTAAGAATAAATCTTTGATAAAACTCACCCTGTTTGTCATAAATGATCAAAACAACTGATGTAGTCTCTTGGAAAAAGCTATTTAAGATACAAATTTCAATAATTAGGGTCCTATCTTGCAAAGGATTATGCTTGTAAATAGCTTATATAATCAGTCTTATTAAACTCATCCACTAAAAGTTCGAAATCACCACCCCAGGGTGCAATTTAGGGAGGAAAACAATTACAGATTAAGCAAAAAAATGCAAAACTCTTATTTCTATGGCTATGGTTTTATAGATAAGAGCAGATGAAAAGGTCTAAAGAAAAGGAAAGGTAATATAGCAAAGTTTGTAGAAAACTACAACAGAACAGGTTACTATAAAGTGAATTTTGGTAATCAGGTAATATAAAAATAGTTAGAAAAAGAAAAGCTAAAAAACCACATGGACAGACTTTTTTTCCCTCCACTCCAATATTCAAGCTTAATGTTTTATTTAATATCAGTGAAATGGTATGTAGTGGGTGTTCACTTGCAATTAAAACAAAGTAATATTATGTTGTACTAATAAATACCTTTTTCATGAAGATGGAGCTCTCTTTACTACTTATACAAAATTAACATTTGAAATATGTTAGTATAAGGAACCCTTGAGTTTTCTAACATCATCTATGGATAAAAAAATTTAAAAAGCTTGGTTTCATTGTTGATTAAAATCATGTGTTTTCATAACTGAACTAAAAATTAGATCCAGCAACTGTAGGAACAAAGAGGGAATTTATATCTGACCAGTAGTGTTCTGTATACAATATTGTCAACCAACATTTTGTCCTTCCAACTGCATGTCACCTTTGTCTTTTCCCCTCAGCTAGTTATATTTATTTCCTGTCTTCAGAGATTTACAGTTGAAGTTAATAGGGAGATAGCCATATTAAACTTAAAAAGGGTGGGCTGAATATTTTATTGTTTTAAGTCAGTTACTTTGGCTTTTAAGCTACCAATAAATTTAATTTATATAAATACAAGTGTCATGATAAGTCACAGTCTAGTGCATTAGAAAGCACTTGCTAGTCTGTTAAGGACAAAGATGATTAAAATCAAGTCAGTGAGATGAATCATAATAGTGTCACTTTGGCTAATGCATTACACAAAACATTAAATGGACCTTTTTGCCCAAGTAAGAACTTTAAAGGCCACTATCAACATCACTGCGGCTTACTTTGTAATCACTAATGATGCTAATAGGAACTCCAAAATTTTGTGAGAAAAGATTTGACTATATTATCACTGTAAAAAAGCTGAAAGGTTTTGTTTGCTACATTTTGGAGTGCATGCCAGGAAACATTAAGGCTTTATAACAATTATTCATGACTCTGAAGTATTTTACTCAGGAATGTTTTATGGTGAGGACAGTGAAACTAAGAAGCTTTATTGCTCTGTGTGCGTGCGTGTGTGTGTAAGAGAGAGAAAGAGAGAACGAAAATGAAAAGGCTGTTTTCTTTTTTATTTAAATTGGAGCAATTTTCTAAGAACTTTTTTTATTGGGGCATTTTAGAACAAATCCTGCTATTTTGTAAGGGTGGATGGAAGTGAGAGAAAGGTGAAAACTCCTAATTTGATAAAAGCAGCAGGAGTCATGCTAGATCTTGATTATTTTTTATTTAAATGGAACCCAGGCCAAATTCAAGCCCAATGTTGTTGATTTTCCACCAATTTTGTTCCTACAGTTTTCCCTCTCAGGGCCAGATTCACAAAAAGCACTTAAGACTCACTGACATCCATGAGATTTAAGCATATGCTAAAGTGCTCTCTCAAGTATTTTCCATTGGTAGTAATAATTCTAAAAGATTAACAGCATTTCGCAGTTGTATTGTGCCTTTCATCACATGAACTGAAACACTCAAGAAAGCTCCATAAATATTATCCCTATTTTACAGAGAGAAGAAACAGAGGTTGAGTGATAGTGAAATTGTACAGAGCCAAGCTTGAGAACAAAACTTAATTTCAATCTGGACTGACTTCCAGTTGCCTCCCCTATTAGACTTTTTGTTGTTGTTCTAAATGCCCTACTTACCCTTTAAAATGCATCATTCTGGCAATATTGCCTCATCTGCTTTGCATCATTTTTGTCCATCCTCCACAGCCAGGAAGAGTCTTACCTGAAGTACAATTGTGTCTGAAAACATAACGGCTGTGTCTACACTGGCACCCTTTTCCGTAAAAGGGATGCTAATGAGACACTTCGGAATTGCAAATTCCGCGGGGGATTTAAATATCCCCTGCGGCATTTGCATGAACATTGCTGCCGCTTTTTTCTGGCTCCTTGAAAGTAGGAATAAAGGATCTTCCAGAAAAGGGCTTATTTTCTGCAAGGTCCCGTCTAGACTGGTGCTTTTCTCCGGCAAAACCCCGAGCCAGAAAAAAGCGGCAGCCATGTTCATGCAAACGCCGCGGGGGATATTTTTTTGCGGAAACGGGTGCCAATGTAGACACAGCCAACCTCTCCCCAGATATCATGTAATCAGGGGTGGCCTGTCCATGTAGATGAACTAGGAGGTCGCCTAGGGTGCCAAGTTAAATGGGGTGCCAAATGGTGGCGCAATATCATTGAGGGATTTGGAGGTGGGGGTGCCGATTGCATGGTTCGCCTAGGGCGCCAGTTGCTGGCAGCTAGTCTAGGGTCACCCCTGCATGTAATGCTTGTTGTTGCTGGACCTGAAGCACTCCGGGACTACTATGCTTCTTCATACACCTCACCCTTCTACCCTGACCATCCTGAACTTCTTCTCCCCTAGCAGGACTATACTTAGCCTGGAAAAATCAATGGTCCCAATACTCTGGGAGAGTATCTCCTGGAAGATTCTACCTTCATAAGGCTTAAATTAGACTCCATCCCCTTTTCATTTATGTTTGCTAAGGCCCTTCACTGGTGCTGGAATGCCTGGAACCCAGCTCGTTCAAAGGGGCATTTCACTGATGCAGCTGAGTGTAGCTTTCAGGAGGGTATAGCCCATATACTACCCTAGAATGAAGTCTCAGTTTGGTGTACATGAGCATACACTGATTCAGTTTCTGCTTTGACTCTTATACTACATATTAAGTCATCTTTAATGCCAACAATAGTTGATGCGCTAAGAAAAAAAAAGTGATATGAGTGGCAGCATTCATGCTTACAGAATGGGAAGTGACTGTCTACAAAGGGACCTAGGGATCATAGCAAACCACAAGTTAAATATGAGTCAGCAATGTGATACTGTTGCAAAAAAAGCAAACATGATTCTGAGGTGCATTAAAAGGAGTGTGATGAGCAAAACACGAGTAGTAATTCTTCTGTTCTACTCTTCACTGCTTAAGCCTCAGTTGGAATACTGTGTCCAGTTCTGGGCACCACATTTCAAGAAGGATGTGCAGAAATTGGAGGAGGACTAGAGAAGAGCAACAAGAATGATTAAATGTCTAGAAAACATGACCTGTGAGGGAAGACTGAAAGAATTGGGCTTGTTTAATTTAAAAGATAAGACTGAGAGGGAATATGACAACAGTTTTCAATTATCTAAAAGGGTGTTACAAGGAGGAGGGAGAAAAATTGCTCTTCTTGACCCCTGATGATAGGACAAGAAGCAATGGGTTTAAATTGCAGCAAGGGAGGTTCAGGTTGGACATTAGGAAAAACGTCCTAACTGTGAGGGTGGTTAAACACAGGAATGAATTTCCTAGAGAGGTTGTGGAATCTCCATCACTGGAGATATTTAAGAGACGGTTGGATAGACATCTATGAGGGATGATCTAGATGGTGCTTGGTCCTGAGGAACAGGGACTGGACTTGATGACCTCTCAAGGTCCCTTGAAGTTCTACCATTCTATGATTCTATGATAGAAAGTTTGTGGGGCACTGTAGTGAAAGGCATGCCAGGAAATGTTGAAATATGTTTTCATAAGAAGTTACAATGAAGCTGTGCTTTCTCTGAAATAATTAAACAAAATTAAGACAATTTTGGAATTGATATTGAGTTCTACTTGAATCGCTCATTACACTAAAAGGATTGGCCTGTTTTAAACATTACACCTTTTAAAAAATATCAAATCTTTGTCAAATACATTTTCCTGTTTTTCTTGGGTATCCTACAGCAACCTTACCAGCATTTTTTCAAAGGTACTTGAGGTCGGATTAAATATAATGTTAGCAGATCACAGCTGGTGAAGTCAGATCTAAGGAAAATATGAGCTTTTTGGAAATTGTGGCTTTAAGTCTCACAGCTTGCAAGTATCCACAGTTTGGAGGTCATGCCAGACAAATTATGCTTTCTGTATCACTTATTTAGGTTATAATTGAATCTTCCAGGTCAGCTCTAATTGTCAAATAAAGCACTGTAATTACAGAATTTCAAAGTACCTTGAGGAAGTGTAACAACTGGTTAATATTTTGGTTGGAACACTCTGTGCATTTGAAGGTGATAGGCCTCCCCTGTGACTGTTGTTTACTATAGAGTGTTTTTTCTGATGAAGAAAATGTGTGAAATCACAGAACTATGCAAATCAAATGTCCTTTCTTGATTATGCCATTATGAAATTCTGTGACAAATTATTACTGCTGTGTCGGTGAAGCACAGCTCCTTGCATAGCTTTAATACAGATTTTAGTGTTAAAAAAAATCCTTGCTGGTATAATTTTTATATTGATATTTCCCTCTCTGTTTCCCAGCTACATGTAGCAGACAGGAATAAAGTATACACATTTTTGCCTGTTACCAACTAGCGTTTTTGCTTGGTTTTAAATTTCTCGTTTGTTCATGACTCAGTGGACTTATAGAAATAGAGACTTTGACCTGTTGGCTGGTCCATATGGATTAAAACTGATTATCATATTAAAAGTGCTTGGTGATCTAAGTGACATCAACTGATATCCCCAATAGAGTTATTAGCAGGCAGTTATCCAGTGACTATTAATGTATAGTCCAATAACGTTCTGACATATCAAAACAGATCAAGGACTCATTATACTAGGCTTGATGATACAGTTCCTGCCTGAGAAAACTCTCACCCTTGTCTATATAGATTGTAAGAGAAACTATTACTGTGGTGAACTTTTGTCAAGAAACAGTTCCTTGGGTCCAGGATGGAATCTCTGGCCAACCCAGAGAGACACGCCGTAATAGCCAATATCCCAGCAGTTACATCACTCTTTGTAGGTTGTGGGGAATCCAGAGAATAGAACAAGAAGAGCAGGGGCCTAAATGACAGGCTCCCACATCTAGGGGAGAGTCCTCATTTCTGGACTATTGACTTTTCTCCCTTTATAGATAATGTCTAAAGGTCTCAATTTCATCCCAATGTGGAACTGGAAACTTTTTGCAAATTTCAAACATTTTCAGAGGCAGGAAAATTATTTTCTGCTCCATAGGTATGTCGTCACTATTCCTAAACAGTCACTCCCTTCTGCAGTATCTGTTGTATTCACGCTGGTGCAGGAAGAGGAGAAGTTTCAAGTTTCTGGCTTGTATTCTCACCTGCTTGTCCTTTTCTCTCCATTACCCTGTCCTGCTAGGCATGCTTCCTGCAGCCACAGCTGTCTCCTGTCAACCTGTTCCTCACTTGACTCACAGCACTGTTGCACTTCTTAGCCCAGTTTATTCATTTTATGTCAGCGAGCATATACAGTTTTAAAAAGAAATGCCAACTGTCGTAACCACTGTATGGCATAAATAGTTTTAGTTCCCAATTTTCTTCTAGTAAATATTCTTAAATTAAGGATAAATGCATTTGTCAGGACAGGCTATACAGTATGCTAAGTTTACTTAGGATAAGGATGCTGTGGGTTTTAAAGACAAGACAAAATAGAATCTTTCATCTTACCATTTGCTTCTTCTATTTCAAGAAAATACTATGAAAGCTTCTCATCACAAGTGCCCATCTTCTACTACCCATTTTATAGATGAGAAATGGAGAGACTGGTTTTGTAGCTTTCCTAAGGACACCCTGTAATTCAGTGATGGTGTTGTGAATAAAAGCTACTCTCTTCCAACAACTAAACAATATTGTTTAATAGAAAGTATCAATCAATATTCAAAATGATTGAAAAATACAAATCATCATACTGCACTTCTGTTTTACATAAAAACTGCAAATATTTTAGTTTTTACCAAAAGAGAGACAAGCCAATGTTCATCTGGGGGGGGGGGGGGAAATCAATTGTACGGTTTGTTTTTATGAAACATATTTAAAGCTATTTTAAGGAAATTAAATATCAAAATCAGCTGTTTAATATTTTTTGTTTTTATGTTTTTATATTAATGTGCAAGTCCATTTATAAGCATCCCACTATAGATTTGAAGGTGCTTATAACACCTCTGGAATTATCACCACTCATTTCAGATCAATGTATGCTAGATCAGGGGGTTTCATACTTGGATTGTGGACCTGTGGTAGGCCTGTGACACTTTGTTTATTCAAGCTCCACAGCCATGGAGCCTCGTGGCTCCCATTGGCTGCAGTTTGCAAGGACACCACTTCTTGCAGCTCCTCTTGGCTGGAAACAGCAAACCCCTGTCAACAGGAGCCACGAGGCTCATGGCTGTGGAGCTTTACAGTAAACAAAGTGTCACAGGCCTGCCAGAGACTTTCCTTGGTGGGTCTGCGACCCAAATTTGAAAACTCCTGTACTAGACTAGACCCAAATGTCTTATATGCACCCAGTAAAACCAGCACTGCAACAAGTCTTTCAAGAATAAATTTCTTCTATTTACTTCAGGACATTTGAAATTCAATTATATGCATTATGAATTTGCTTGAAACTGAAGGTAATTACGAGCAACTAGATCAGCCTCTGATTTCAGTAAACTTCACTCACTCCACTACTATACAGGAGTTAAATTCACTGTAACATGGGGTGGCTGCAGAGCCCCGCAGCTGGGGGCCAGGAGCACAGACCCATGTAAGCGTAATTAGCTCCGTGGCCACCAGACTGCACTCCCAGCTCTTGCTGTCATTCATAGGACAGCACTCCACAGCCTCCCTGCCTCTTCCCGCAAGCATCACCCTCATGCCCGCTTATCCCTCTCAGAGCTTGAAACCCACAGATGAGCTATTTAGAATTCTTCAGAAGCTTTGGAAGACCAGGGCAAAAGTTGCTGAGTGCGTGGACCCACTTTTCCTCGAGTACTCCAGCCCAGGAGCACCCCCGGGGTGCCAGACCACAGATAATGCTGGAGGACAGAAGTCCAGCCTATAGAGTCCAACCTATAAATTGCTGCTTTCACTTTAAATTACTACAAATGTATATATGAGGGAAACCTATTATAGGAACAACAGCTATGGACCTATTAACATGTTGGCATTCTTGTTGCCCATGGCCTTTTGCATAGAATTGCATTATGTTGATACTGCTGAAAGTGACTAATTTTGCAGAGCACAGCTGTGACCACTTTGTTTAGCTTTATATAATTAGCATTTCACTGACAAGTTTCAGAACTGTCAAAATACAGAGCAACATGTATAAACCACTTTGCACATCAAGTCTGGCAAGATATCTTTTAGGCACTGTATTTTGCTCCACATAATTTAGCCTACAGTTCCTGCAGACGCCCAGGCTGTGTCTACATTCGCGCGATCTTGTGCCAAAGCAGCCGCTTAAGCGCAAAAACATGCTGCCTGTCTACACTGGCAAGGAGTTCTTGTGCAAGAACACTGATGTTCTAATGTGTGAAATCAGTGCTTCTTGCACAAGAACTATGATGCTCCCGCTCAGGAATAAGCCCTCTTGCACAACTGTTCTTGCGCAAAAGGCCAGTGTAGACAGGCAACATGAATTTCTTGCACAAGAAAACCCAATGGTTAAAATGACCTTCGGAGCTTTCTTGCGCAAGAGAGCGTCTACACTGGCACGGATGCTTGGCACAAAAGCACATCTCTTGCGCAAAGGCACATGCCAGTGTAGATGCTCTCTTGCGCAAATAGTTTAATGCAAAAACTCTTGCGTTAAAGAGTATTTGTGCAAGATCATGGCAATGTAGACGTAGCACCAGAAAACAAGACTAGCCAGGTGACGTACCTTGGTACCTTCAGTGGTCTGAACTGTCAGTGTCAGCGTCGTCTGGTCCGGATTGTCCTGGCGCGTTCCTGACAGGACCTCTACTCCGTCGGTGATGATAAACTTTCGGCTGCCTGCGTAACAATTGGTACTCCCTTGATCTAGAGTGTTAGACCCCGAGCACTTGGGTCAACACAAGAGATCTCTGAGAGGCCCCAGAAATGACAGGCAAGGTTTGAAATCAATCGAGCAGGTTTATTGTCAAATGCGAAGCTCTACTAGTTGGTAACAGAGATCAGTACAATGTTACACCACTGGGCACTATGGTCCACGTTGACAAGGTACCAACACCGGGCAGGCCTATTGCCATATATCAGATATTAACAACAGTTAGTCAGAGTTAAGCTACTATGTATTCTGTAAGTTTAGGCAATGACACCTGCTGTTCAGGCGCCAAGTGTGCCCCCCCACAAGGTAGGCCTTCTGTGGTGTCCTTTTATAGACAGGTACAAACAACTTACATCATTTCTTTACGTACCGGGTTGCCACCCTCTGTTGCCTAAGTACCACACCTCACCCTATGGTCCTGAACCTAAGTCGGTATGTGCATTAGTTTTTAGGGAGTCTTTGTACCAAGACATTTCTTATTAAGATGTTCCGTTACTCCCCTTAGGCTTACAGTTTATACCCAGTGCCTCGACCTAACTTACACAATCACACAATTATCAATAGGGCCTCTTTCTTAGCTCCTGTGTTACTTAACCAAAGTCTTATTCACTAGATTCAGGCCTGCTGACTCCATGTTACTGACCCTCAACTTACTACACCAGGAAGCTATAAATAAGGGAATTTGTGCTGCAAGATTCACCCCTAGAAAATGTAACCCCATGTGCTATCTTTCAACGAAGTTTATTAGTGGGTATTGGGTGATACGAACTATTGGGCTTTCCAAACTCTGCTGGTATCCAGACACCTATTCTCTGCCCTTTAGAAATAAAAATGGGATTGTAGGTGGCTAAGAATGCATTGTCCTGGTTTTGTGTAGGAGCTGACAGATACTCGCCGCGATTATGATGCCTAACAAAGTATACTTAAATTAATTTGCTTATGCATCTCCCCTGCTCACTTGGTATTTGTTTAGATAGACCATGAGATGGCTCATGCAATTCAGCCTTTGTGGTGAATAGAGACCTATGTAGTTGAAAGGGGAGAGGGCGTGTTCTCCTGCTACTGACCTCACAAAATACCTTGATTAGGAAAAACAATAAAAAGTCATATGCCCCAACTTGATCCACCTCCATTGTTGGCTATGAAGCTTGGACCTCTGTAGCAGAGACCTGGGAACATTTTGTTGTCTCTGGTATTCTTATCCCTGGCCTTGGTTCTGCTCTCAATCCCTTACTACTCCAATTCAGAGTCTTTTTGATGGTCTTTCAAACATGGCCCTCCATAAACTTCACACAACTGTCATGTTTTCCTCACACAACTGTCATAGTTTCCTCCCAGCAAACCAGGGAATTATTTTAATGTTCTTTCAGACCATCACTTTTTTCTAGGAGTGCTGGACCAAACATATCTCTGTTCCACAAAAGATAATAGAGGTCAGTCTTAGTCAGATCTTTGCTGCCACAGACAGTCACCAGCTCCACTGAGATCAGCAGACAGACCCACAACTCAAATTCTCATTGGAAATTGTGCTCTTATGGAAAAATCTATACAGGTGAAATAGCATAAAGCTGAGATCTCCAGGGTTTTCAGTGCAACACACATTACTAATGGGCTCTGTAACATGGCAGGACTCACCACTGGGATGCCTCCTACTGGACACTCAGGGAAATCAGCTCTTCATCCCTGGACAGCCCCCTTCTGACTGATGCTATGCCTGCTGTTAGCTATTTCCCCCCACCACTTTGTGCTAGGACCCACATCCCTCCCACCTGGTACTGCCCTACTAGTTCTCTCACACTTTAGGGTCCTCCCCCTCAAGGAACCCCCAATTCTCTATACCAGGGACCTTTCAGAAGCGGTGTGCCAAGATTTAACTTATTCACAGATCTGTGTGTGGGGTTGGGGGCAGGAGGAGAGGAAGGAGATGACAGGCGAGCAAGGGCAGTCTGGGTACGGTGACCATATTTTCCTGAACAAGCTGCAGCTAGGGAGAACAGTTTAATTTGAGTGATTAAACAGATTAAGCATTTTAACTCTCTCATGTTAGTTTATCAAACTTCATTTTAAATAAAGTAAAATATATCCAACACAAAAGGTTTCAATGTTTTTGTTATTAATGGCAGGCGTGGGAAACCTTTTTTTGGATCGGGGGGTTAATGACCCATAGAAAAAAAAAATCAGTCGGTGACCACACAAGTGAGAAGCAAAAAAAAAAACCTCCTTCCAAAACCCCCACCCTTTATTGATGTGGCCCCCAACTGAGATAGCTCACTCCTGTGGTGCTCCTGCCTCATGGAGTGAGGGGAAGGGACAGGGAGGACTGAGGTTCATGGTTTCCCATAGGCCAGATTTACTTTCTGGGGTGCTAGAGTTAATGGATTTTATTGACACCCTTAGGCTTTGGGGTAGGGACAAAAATGAGGGGATCAGTGTACAAGACATGGCTGCCAGTGAGTGGGAGAGAGAGTGGGGTGCAGGATCTGGGAGGGAGTTGGGTGTAGAAAGGAGAGAGGTTGCAAGGTCTGAGTGGGCTAGGGTGCAAAAACAGGCTGGGAGTAATGTGTCTGGCCAGGTGGAGGGAACAGGAGAAAGGGAAGGTGCAGTGTGTGGCCAGTAGGGAAGGTGCAGGAGCAACGGTGGATGCAGGAACAGAGTGGGGGCTAGGTGTCTCGCTAGGCTGGGAAGGGTTGCAGGAGCGGGATGGGGGTAGGGTGTCTGGCTAGGAAGGCGAGTGTCTGGCCAAGAGGGAGGGTGTCAGAGCAATCTGGGAGTGCAGGATCTTGCCAGGTGGGAGGGGAGCAAGTGATGGGAATTGGGATGTGGAAGTCTGGCATGAGGTGGGTTGCTCACCTGTCTTCATGCCCCCTTGCAGCAACTGCCTCGGCCACACAGTCCCAGGCCAGCCCTGGAGGTACCACTGCCACAGCCACGTGGTCCCAGGCTGGCCCCAGACTGTGGGGCCATGGCTGTGGCACATTCATCAGCCTCTAGAGCAGTCGGAGGCTGGAGATGATGCTTCCATGGCCACGCAGTCTCGGGCTGGACCCAGAGGTGCTGCTAAGAAGTCTCAGCTGTCTCCTCCCACCATAACCTAACCTGCTGTGGGGAAGAGGGAGGGCTCTCCAGTGGCTGCACTGGGGAGGAGGGACAGGGCGAGCTGTTGAAAATCAGCTTGTGTGCCACTTATGGCACACTTGCCATAGGTTACTGACCCCTGCTCTTTACCCACCTTGCTTCAGCGATCAGTCATCATCTAACCCCTTACCTCAGGAGCAAACTGCAGTCTGAAATGGCCACTCATCATTGGCAAAGGGGTATGGACCTTCTCCCACCTTGGCAGCCTCTCTACAGCCCTCAGACCTTGCTTCAGGGTCTGAAGCCTTGGAGCTTCCCAGCCCTGCTCGAAGTCAGGAAGCCTCTAGCTTCCCGGCAAGCTAGATCCCTCCTGCTCTACAGCTGGAGCAAGAGTGAGTCTGTCTCTGCCCCCGCCAGGAGCTCTTATTTATAAAGCCCTAGCTGGGCTCTAATTGGCTATATCTGCCTCAGCTGCTGGCTCCACCACTCCAGCCCTTGCCCAGGGCTGTGTTTTAACCCTTAAACAACCAGGGTGCATCTAGACTGGCATGATTTTGTGCAAAAATGTCTGCTTTTGCGCAAAATCTTGCTGCCTGTTTACACTGGCCACGAGTATTTGCGCAAGAACACTGACTTTGTAATGTACAAAATCAGTGGTTCTTGCGCAAATACTCTGACACTCCCGCTCAGGAATAGGCTCTCTTGCACAAGTATTCTTGTGCAAGATGGCCAGTGTAGACAGCCACGTTTATTTCTTGCGGAAGAAAGCCCAATGACTAAAATGGCCATCAGACCTTTCTTGCGCAAGAGAGTGTCTACACTGGCACGGATGATTTTATGCAAAAGCAAATCTTTTGCGCAAAAGCACATGCCAGTATAAACGCTCTCCTGCACAAATACTTTTAACAGAAAAACTTTTCCATTAAAAGTATTTGCGCAAAATTATGCCAGTCTAGATGGCAGATGCCTCATCACAGGCACCTAGAAAACTTGACTCTAGGCCAGTAGATTACAGATATTCACAAGCCATTTGAGCCAGTGCACTGTGAAACTAATTGCATTGTTGGGACTATAAAACAGCATTTTCTAGCTGCTCTGACCAGTGAAGAATGACACAGGGTTTCAGCCTGGGTCAAAGAAGCACTGCTCCAATGTGTGTTGATACATGATGAATGCTGTAAACAATGGGTATTGCCTCAATTTCTTCTCCTTTCCCGCATGCGCGCGCATGCACACACACACACACCTTCACTAGTAGTGTTTTTTTTTTTTATTCAAGCAATGATTCCTTTTCCCTCTTCCCATTTTGTATTTGCCATGGCGTTTTTAGATGATTCAGCTAAGCAAACACATGCATATGTTATAGAATGAACAAAAGAGATTGAGTTAGAAAGGATCAGGGCCATATAGTTGCATCAGTTTTAAAAACCAATGTGTTATCTATCAATGCCCAGTGGAACAGGCTAAATAACAAAAAAAATTCCATTTCACCTCCCTCACATGTTGTTTTACATGCAGCTTAGGTGACACTTGAACTAGATTTTTTTTAAAAGGATGGGGCAGCCCCCATATGGAAGGCACCAAATGAAAACAGCAAGGCAAGTGTTTTGGATCCTGTTATAAGCCATAACCCAGCATTGTACACAGACAGAAAGATCCAAAAGTTAAAGTGTTTCTAACTGTAAGAAAGCATCTAATGTAATCCCTTCCAGCATTACAATCCCCCCCAAAACACACACACACACACACACACACACACACAAAGATTTGATTGCCATTTGAACAAAATAATGGATATCATACGGAAAACCTTCAGTTTTCTCTGTATTACATTATGTGAAGCTGCTCACAAGCATCTACAAATGGATAGCACCAATGATACAAATATGTAAGTCGGTAGGATTTTAAAGAGATCCGTTACCTGCAAACATGTGCTGGCCTCCATTGCAAGCACTAAAAATCTAACGATTAAAAACTTTTGCAAAGAATCACAGCAATGCATATAAGAAGCCAGCTGAAAACTGTTTGACATGTATTCATCATTTGACCCAGCCTACTATAACTACCCCAACAAGCCCAGAGCATTGGAACTCAGGCCAGGGCTAGGCAGAGAGGAAAATTAGTGAAAGTTTAGGATGGTGACAAAAATAGAAAGATTTAACAATGCCCTTGGACTCAGAAGATGCTTAAAGCCAAACATGTCTAATTCATCTTGTTTTGCACTTTTCAGCAATTGCTTCTGTATAGTAGGTTACATATTGCTACTGTAATCTTAGCGATCTGCTTCTTTCCCGCTGTGCCAACAGAACATAGCTCTCTCTACAGATATGCTTGAGAAATCCATCTAATAGTTTTATTGTCTGGCAGGCAATTTTCTTGATTGCTGATTCCTGAGTCTGAGCCAACATAGGAATGTTTTGGTCAAATTCATCAGTCTTAGGAAAGCTTGCTTGTTTGTTTGGTCTTGTTTTTAACCCGGCAATAAAAAGTAGAAATATTAAGAAATAAAAGAAATAAATTGAGATAATTAAGTGAGATCTGCTCATTCCTTAGGGAAACTAAGCAAGCAGAAATTTTCTGATCTTGTACTTAACTGTACTGCGCAAGTCCCAAAATGGAAAATGGGCTTCTTATTTTCCCTATGGAGACATGAATGAGGGGATGGATTGCACCCTCAGTAAATTTGCAAATGAAACTAAGCTACGGGGAGAGAAGATATGTTGGAGGGTAGGGATAGGGTACAGAGTGACCTAGACAAATTAGAGGATTGGGCCAAAAGAAATCTGATGAGGCTCAAGAAGTACAAGTGCAGAGTCCTGCACTTGGTATGGAAGAATTCCAAACACTATTACAGGCTGGGGACTAACTGGCTAAGTAGCAGTTTAGCAGAAACGGACTTGGAGATTATAGAGGATGAGAAGCTGGATATGAGTCAGCAGTGTGCCCTTGTAGCCAAGAAGGCTAATGGCATATTAGAGTGCATTCAGAAGAGCATTTCCAGCAGATCTATAGAAGTTATTATTCCTCTTCATTCGACATTGGTGAGGCCACATCTGCAGTATGGCATCCAGTACTGGGCCCCCTACTATAGAAAGGATGCATTGGAGTGGGTTCAGGGGAGGGCAACCAAAATGATTAGGGGGCTGGAGCACATGACCTATGAGGAGAGGCTGAGGGATTTGAGCTTATTTAGTCTGCAGAAGAGAAGAGTGAGGGGGGATTTGATAGCAGCCTTCAACTTCCTGAAGGGAGGCTCCAAGGAGAGAGGCTTCTTTTCAGTAGTGATGGATGGCAGAACAAGCAGCAATGGTCTCAAGTTGCAGTGGGGAAGGTCTAGATTAGATATTAGGAAAAACTATTTCACTAGGAGGGTGGTGAAGCACTGGAATGGGTTCCCTAGGGAGGTGGTGGAATCTCCATTCCCAGAGGTTTTTAAGTCCTGGCTTGACAAATCCTGGCTGGGATGATTTAGTTGGGGTTGGTCCTGCTTTGGGCAGGAGGAAGGACTCGATGACCTCCTGAGGTCTCTTCCAGCCCTAAGATTCTATGATTCTAAGTAACAGAATAGCAAGAGGAATTCTTTCCTGCTTCATGTATCCTCAGAAGAGTCAGCTACTTACTGTAAATTGTGATGGCAGGAGCTCTGCTTCTGGTAATGATGTCAGAGCCAGTAAGAAAAAGAAACCAGACCTTCTATCAAACCACAAGTTATATCTGAAGGTCTGCTCGTCTGAAGAGTTATCTTTTGGTTTGCAAATTGCTAAGGAAGTCAATGAGACAGAGACTTGGAATTCTCCAATAACACTTATAGTTATTGCCTGACTTCTCTTCAAATTTCAGTTACGGGGCTAATAAAGGTGAAATTCGGGCCCTAAGTACTATTCTTGCTACTGTTCCACAAAACAGTATTAAATGTTGTAAAAGCAACATTAATATGAGCCTCATTCAACCTGTCTGTGGTTCCAAACACTGCTACCATTCACACATCCTGTTCCTGCTATGGATAGCAGCACTTCATACCCAGACTTGTGGTGCGCACATTAAGGCTTCAGCAAGGGACTTATGCAAAGGCTTTGGTGAATCAGAGCCTAACATTGAATAAGAGTGAAGTATTAAACAAAAGCTTCAAAACTGATTATCTATTATTTGAACTTTATGACGACATCCTATGTTACATTGTATTAGAAGATGTACCTGGCATTGCTCGAGTTCTCCAGGGCTGGGGAGTGGGAGGTGCAGGAGTCAGGGCAGAGGTTTGGAGATGTGGGGGGCTTAGGGCAGGACACTGGATTTGTGTGGAGGGCAAGAGTCAGGGTTGGAGGTGAGGAGGGGCTCAGAGAGCAGGGGGTGGCAGTGCAGGAGTTGGGGAGGGGCTTATGGGAAGGGGTGGATGCAGCTGGTGGCTTCTCCCTGGGGATGACCTAGGGTCATGAGGGGCTGCATGGCCAGCCCAGAGCAGGAGGGGCCAGTCCCAGGTCAGTGGAGGCTGCATGGCCTATGTGTCGGCTTGACCCTGGGGCTGGCAGGGACCACGTGGACCTGGCCACTGTCTTCTTCCCAGTGCTGGCCCAGCACTGGCGGAGGCTGGCTGCTGCTTTCTCTCCAGAGCTGGTGAGTCTAATAATATGTAAAATAATTTAATATAAATGACCACAAGTCCAAAGGAGGTGCCATCTCCAAAATTTGAAAAATTAAAACAATGTGAAGTTTTCTTGTAATTTTTAATCCTTCTAGGCTGCACTTCACAGGTCAAGGCAACAATCACTGGAGTGCTGAACAGGGGGAGCAGAGTGGTTTAAGAGGGTTAAATTGTTCAGATGAACAAAGTGTCATTTTAAAAGTACAAACATTTATTTTCTTCTCATCATGACGACAACCGTTCAATATAAAATTATATCAAAGAGTCAATAAAACAATTTTAAAATGCACCATTTCCCAAATCCTTGTAAGATGAAATTACAGCACAAAATTCCATTACCTCATCAAAAAAACACTATTTGTCCTCACTTCACCAGATATGAGATCTTGTTGAGGTAGATTTGCATAAAAAGCATCCTGGTTCTGCAACTAGATCCATGCAGGCCTAGCCTCTAACCTGCAAGGAGCCTACCTGTGAGGACTCCACGTATGTTCAGGACCAAGCCCCAAAGACCCAGTTGCAGGGGCCTTCCTGATGCTGAGTAGTGCATTACTCCATACAAGTTAGGACTTGAATTGAGGTCATAAGGCACAATTCTTTCCCCTATCTGGAATAGCTTGAGTTTTGCTCTAAAGCTCTTTGCCAGGCTGGCTGCATTATTTTTCTTCCCCCAGCAAAAATGTAAACTGTGAAACTGAAGTGTGTCTGTTCCTGCTGTTCTTGTTCGTACTTCCTTGAAGTGTTTTTCTTAAAATTATGCTCCTGCTTATGACTTAATCAACTTTAAAGCCTGCTCCCCTCCCCTTCTGCTGCCTGCACATATTTTAATTTCAATGTCAGAAAAAAATCGCATCCCTTTTTCAGTTTAGATTAAACCCAGACAAGAATGAAAAGGTACATTTTCCTTCCCATTCCAATGAGCCCATTGTAGCTCATACATTTTCACATGCATTTCCATCTGACCCCATTACCTGTTCCTTAAAGAACAACAATATGGTTGTTATCTCAACAGCTTTCCCCACAGGTAACTATAAACATTTGCTGACATCTGAGCATGGGTCAGCCCATCAGCTCACCATGCAGCTGGGCTAGAGGTCCTTCCAAAGGGTATTTTATGGGGTCATGAAACTTAGAGTCACGGATTCTTTTTTTTAAAAAAAGTGTGAGCCCTGTCCAGTTAGTTGGTGGTATTCCCTGGGTCACTGCTGAAGGCACTAGCCCATGTAGCCTCCAGCCAAAAGGAGGATGAAAATGGATTAGTGAACTAAGCAAGTCTCTGAACACTGAAGACTGCTGTATTGCTCATTCTCACTGACACTCTCTGGCCTTAGTAAATTTGGCTGACCTCAGCTTCAGTGTGCCCAAGTGTATTCAGAACACAGCATCTATCGACCTGACAGAGGTTATGACCATTGATTAGTTAAGGTTTGAGTTTTCCAGAATACAGAGTTTCCTCCTGGCTCTAACTGGTAGACACCAGGATGCCATAGGAATTGGGAAGCTGTACTGCATGGGCTAAGAGAGATCTATAAGGAGAGGGGCTCAGTGAGCAGAATAACCATGGCTGAAATGTTTCACACAAACTAACACTATTTGAATGGAAACAGACAAAGTTTTTCTACATAGAAATGGTAGTTCTGGTGGGAAAAAGATTAACATTTTCACCTGCAAAAAAAACCAGCCTTTTTGGAATTTTTTAAATTGATGTTTTGAAATGAAATCACATTTTTATTTCAAATTCACCCATTTAAATGAAGCAAAATGATTCAGTTAGAAAATTTGAAACTTCTACAGGTGATATTTCAAACCAAAGAAAACATTAAATGAAGATATTTTTCATTTCAATAGTTTTGTGGAAGACCAAAAGGAAATGACTGGAGAGTAGGATGCCTGCTAACTGAAGATTTGTAAGTCTTGAGTTTCATTTCAGTCTGACTCATTAACACAATGAGTACTTCCCGCCAAACCATAAGGCAAGCTCAGCTGACATGCTGGTTTGGATATGCAGGATTCCCCCCTCTCTCTCCTTCCATGAAGGCTAGATTTGATTCCTTAGGAACAGAACCTTAACTGGTGTAAATCAGCATAACTCTATTACCTTTTATGTAGTTACGCCAATTTACACCAGCTGAGGATCTGGCTTGGTCTGTTCTGAAAAAAAGCGGCAGAACTGCTCCTGCACAAGAGGGGGTTTTGCGCAAAAAGGTGCTGTGTAGACGGCTCCTTTTTGCGCAAAAGCCCCTTGCGCAAAATGGCGGCTCATTAAGTATGCTAATGAGGCGTAGCAATATTCACCACTTCGCCTCACTTGCATATTCTCTTGCACAAGAGGGGACAGTCTAGACGTAGTCATAATGGGTTACTGTCTTCGGAAGACAATGAAGCCATCATAACTTCTCATGAGGGATAGACTGAAGTTTTATCCTGAACATTTCCCAAACATAGTTTTCATAAAGGAGCTTGAACAATACTATACAGCACTAACTTTTTTCTGATATGCTGCCATTTATGTCCAACAAAAACATGACTTGTTTTGCTGGGGTTGACCCTGGAAGCACTGGAATTATAGTGCTAAGTGTGATTTGGTGTTCCCTAGTAATAGTTTATGTGATTTCTCAAGATAGGGCCCGACACTTCACTTCCTTGCATTTTGTGCAGTCATTTACACCTACTAAAAGTGGTTCAGTAACAATTAATGCCAGTTGGCCGAAGTGTAAATACCCATGCAAAGAATAATTCAGTAAAGAACCAGCCCCATCGCACATATCTTACATGGTCATCACTGCATTCCATTTGTCTTTCAGTGTTAGGATCATACCAAAACACTATTAAAAATTGAGAATTGTGAAATATTGATCACTTTTACTGCTTACTGTACATTTAAATAATAGATTATATACTCAGGCCTCAGATTAGGGGCCAGAACACTTGATACTTTATCATTTCTACAGCTATAGATTTTGCCATTATTGTATTTGCCCTGTGTTACAGTAGACTACGATTGTATTTTTGATTTATTGCAGCATATGGGCCATTTATTTTGCTGTTTACTTTTTATGGTTCTTTATGTGGGAGGAAAATGTGGCATGATATACATGGCTAAGCATTCTCTAATATCTTCTATTAAGTGTTACATAGTTTTCTTTGAGGAATATGGATACTTTTAGACATCAAGCAAAAATGAAATGGTGCAAACTGAAGGCAGACAGAAGAAGCAACATCTGTAATATACAATTAGTTGTAACTTACATATCTGAAAACATATGATGTTGAAATGAGACATGGCTGTCCTGAACCTTTACAGGAGCAACATTAGCCAAGTTCTGTTGGAGACAAAGGTACTGTCAATGGATAATGATACAAAGCAGAAAAGCCAGAAACTTTATAATGGTCGAACAGGGCAGGGAAGCTGGAAAGGGAATTTAGTCAGAACTGGTTTGTAAACCTTGTGACATTTTGGGCTCAGGAATTTTTATGGTGATAGTTATTGCTTGTTTTGGTTCCTATCCCTATAGTTGGGGAATTTAACAGAGCCCTGAGTGATCTGGAGCACACATTTTTAAAAGCCATTCCAACTTCTCAAACCTTGTTTCATTAAGGTTGTGTCAATAGATTATAGACTACAGACTCAGTTCTCCATTTCTCAACATATAGAGACATTCATCCCAGTGCAAAGTGAATGGCAAGAAGAGGGATTAAAGCTAGGAACATCAAGAAATTCATTTGAGACTTCCCCATTGCCAACCTACCATGGAAGGTAATTAGATACTACCATGACAGGCAGCAGTACAAAACCCTAAGATAAACAGCAATATATAAAGTAATTATATTGACATTTAGCCACACTGTACAATGGTTCATTATTAGAAAATTAAAAAAAAATATTCTACCATGGTGCATCATTTTTAAAAAGTGAGCCTGCCACAATGATGCCTTTGTGAAAAAGGGAGATAAATGAGACACATAAGAATGGCCTTACTAGGTCAAACCAAACATACACATATGGTGTCCGACACCATCAGGTGGTCCAGAGATATCTATGTGGAACACATCACAGACCACAGATAACATTAAGATGAGTGAATGAGACCACCGACCAGGGAAATAACCCAATTCCTTTCCTGACAGACTACTTCTTTCTACAGAAGACCCACCAGTCACTGACTAACCATGGGAAAAGCTCCACCTCTGTACCTATCTGCTTCACTGCCTCTGACTCAGACACTATATGCTCTATAGGTGATATACTAGAGGACACTTATTCACTGCTGCTTTTAAAACTCACACACCCTTACCTGGGATAATGCTGGTTATGTACCTTACATATTTAGTGAACTTTGTATCCAATGCTTTTAATCTCCCATAACTCAAGCTTGACCCCAGCTATACAGTGCCTTCCTTTTTAATATGAGTAACATGAACTTTATTTCCAACATTAGTATTAATAAACCTTTTCAATATAGTATCATGAATTTTCAAAACCAAAATCCACAAAATCCACAAAACCGTCATATGAGCAGAATGGAGAGAAAATGGGGATGCTCACAGTGTGGAATAGGCCTTCATATGTAAATTTGATTCTATCTCGCCTCCCTTGAACAAAGACCTGAACTGGATGGGCCATAATAAGACCTGCTTTTCTTACATTCAACAGCCAATTGACACAAAAACTTAAGTATGGGATACTTGAAGTCCACTCAGTTAACTTCATTAGCACTAGCACTCCAATTGACAGGTACTACCTCTCTCCTCCCCCCCACCCATTCTTTTTCTGTTATAAACTGTGAGGGTCCCTTTTTTCTCCACTCTGCTCATTGGAGAAAGTTATTTTTGCCCATGAAAGCTCATGATTCTATTTATATATATGTTAGTCTCTAAGGTGCGACAGGACCACTTGTTTTTAAATTACAGACTAACGTGGCTACCCTCTCTGAGACTATTACAATTATTAGTGATCAATATATTTTTAAACATACGTAGCTTTATTTAGTATTACATCTCACTTATCTGCAGTTAAATACAGTATATCTATCCCCTCTGTCACTATCACACAACTATATGTCTTGATTAACTACGACCTTGATATCTCGATTTCCAAATCTACAAAGAAGTTTTACACCAAATACAGTGATACCATATTGCTAACCTCACCAATCTCTACTACTCAGTTTAGATGAGGAAAGGAGAGAGATTAAATCTCATCTGTGAGAACTGTTAACAGGCCACACAGCACAACTTCTTTGCTGCAAATGACTAGTCCACCAGGGATTTTGGTCTTAAAGTCAGGAATGCAATACATATAAAAGATATGGTTCTTTCTGTACAGCAAAATACATTATTTTTACCTCACAATACTGAGTGCATGGAGGTTTGAAGCTTTGCTTTATTGGTCCATGCTTGCATTGTCATTTTTCAAGGCCAAGCTTGTTCACTGCCTCACAAGCTACAAAAACATCTTTTCACATAAGTTATTTTTGTCTGTGTGGAGTTCATATGTAGGTGACTATCTTATCTGAGCATAGTACCTCTTAGGACATAAATTGTCACCCTCTGCTCCCAGTAGGGTTGCCTATCTAATGCACTAAAAAGGAGGGGGAGACTCAGCTTTTGTGACCTTGTTAATATTGCTTTTAGTGAGTATTCCAGGGACTGTAGCTGGCTAGAGCGAATAAAAACATACCAGTCAGTCCCACCTACCTCATGACAGGAAGGGGCAGAAGAGGACAAGCAGTGAAAAGGAGTCATCCAGTCTTAAAACAAAAACAAACAAAATCATGTATCACAAGTACTCGCATCACTCTCGGGACAAAATTTTGATTAATGTGAGTAAAAAGAAAGTCAGCTCAACTCACATACCAAAAAGCTGCAGGAGGCTTTCTGGATGCCTCATTTTACTTCAATACAAAATAATTCAGAATAAACATACAAAACAAGAATACTTACCCCCATGCTAAGGAGACACCCTCCCCCCTCAGTCAAGGAACCATTTTACTTGTTCTTCTCCCTGCCCACCTCCTTTTGAGGAGAATCTTCCTCATCAGGTACACTGGATCCAACTGCTCCCTTTGAGTGAGCAAAACATAGCTGCCTCCCTGCTGTCAGAATCAGAGCAGAGAGAAGGAGCCAGCTCTGTGGCTGCTGGCCTCTTTCCCCTTAGCTTTGGGAATGTGGTATTAAATTAAGGGGCGTGTTCTGGCCCACAAGAGGTTTTCAACTAATATGCAGTGGTGGGCAACCTGTTGCTGCAGTCCATCAGGGTTATCTGCGAGTATCCACAGGCATGGACCCCTGCAGCTCTCAGTGGCCACCATTCACCATTCTCAGCCAACACAGTGAACCCTGGCTACTGAGAACTGCAGGGGGCTGTGCTTACAGATGATCAACATAAATGAACTGTCTACTGGTCCACCCGCAGATGATCATGATGGGCCACAGGTTGCCCACCAGCGAGCAAGACCAAGTTGTTGTGCATTGGCCTGTCATAGTGATATATCGTCTTGTTGTTATAGTAACTGAGGTAGGTCATTAGGGGTTAGCACAGTCAATTTTAGCTGGTTCTAGTTAGTTGCATGTTATGGAATAACATGGAAACTTGCAACTGCTGTCGCTCCCTGTATTTAAAGACATCTTGTCCTAAACTCTGTAATTCCAAATGCTATAACAAAATGGTGACGAGGATGTGATAACCAGCAACAGCAGAAGTGGAAGTCAATGTAAGAAAAAAAACCTTTTTGCTGTTCTGGAAGGAGGCTGAGAATTGACTATTATACTGATGGTGCAAACTGCAACCAGGGCCTGCTTTGTTGTGACCAGAGAGGCTGAGAGATTTCAAAAAGAGAGAGAGAGAGAGAAAGAGAGAAGGACTTACAACACTTACAAGGCCGCTGGGAACTTTTGAGGAGACTGTCGAGCAATGGCATGTATATACAGAGTTTTCTGAGCTTTTTGTTATTGCAAATGACATTAAGGAAGAGAAGAAGGTACCAATATTCTTAAGTGCTGTAGTGGCTCAGACCTACTCCCTGCTACACAGTTTGCTGCACCCTATTAAGCCAGAGATCAAATCTTACAGTGACATTGTGGAAATCTGGGGGTAACATTATGCTCCAAAACCATTGGTAATTGCAGAAAGACATAGGTTCCATAACGTAGACCAAAAAGAAAGTGAAACCGTTGTACAATTTGTAGCAACTTTGAAAAATGTTGCAGAACACTGTGAATTTAAGAAGATATTAAATGACACCATATGTGACAGGTTAGTGTGAGGCCTGCACAGTGAAGCTATATGGAAGCACCTATTGACAGAGGCCCAGCTCACCCTACAGAAGGACATTCATATTGTGGTCTCCATGGAACTATCCACATGGGAAGTGGAATACCTCAGTGTACCCCTGGCAAGAACCTACCCAGAAAACAGTGGGGAGCCAGGAATGATACTGCTGAGGTAATCTAGGTCACCATGCATCAGAATGCTGTGACAGTGTGGGGAAAAAAGGGATATGTTGAGTGTACCTGCAAACGAAAGAAAAAAAGATCTGCAGTCTGGCAGACCAAAAAGGAAAATCAAGCAGACTCAGGGTGATCCAGGTGCCTCCCCATCCAAAGAAGTGCCACACGACATTTTGTCTTTCTCAGTGAGCTCACATGAATACTGCATAACCCTGTTGTTGGACAACAAACCTGTAATCATAGAACTAGATGGTGGAGAAGCAGTTTTGCTGGTCTCAGACACTATGTATAAGGGAAGGCAACAAAGATCATTCTGAAGACATGTGGCAGAAGTGATACCCCCTGTTGGGCACTACTGATGTTAAGGTGGAGCTCACTGGACAGACTGCTGAATTGCCACTGTTTGTGGTGAAAGGCCATTACCCAGCCTCAATGGGTAGATCGTGGCTTAGGAAGATCCAGCTGAATTTGGCAGAAGTGCACCGGATGACTAAAGAAGAAACAGGTCTGATCAATGTATTTAAGAAACAAACTGCTGTTTTTAGAAAGGATCTGGGAAGTATGAGGGGAATCACCATGAAATTGAACATTAAACGTGACAGCCAACCAAAATATCTGAAGGCCAGAATTGTGCCATATGCCATCAGGCCAGAAGTTGAAGCAGACCTAGAGTACCTAGTCAAAAATGGAGTCCTAATACCAGTTACCCATAGCTTTTGGGTGACTCTAATTGTTTCAATATTGAAGAAAGATGGTTCCACATTCTGATTTCTGGAGATTTTAAGGTCACTGTTAACCCGGTGTTGAACTAAACTGACATAGAATCACTTGTTTATCTGCTACGACACCAAGATGTAGCAGAAATTCTCAGAGAGCTACAATTCAATTAGCCTTGTTTCATGATGTATTTTTATGACTGGATTTCTCTCCAGGAGTCATTCAGCCTTGATGTACTGTACATCTAAAAACCACATTGAACAGAAGTACCAAAACAAATCTTGGATTGCTGGGAAGCTGACAATCCATACTTACTCCCTGCCACTATGTTGCAAAAATTCACTCATAAACTTTACAAGTGAAGCGGATTAAAGTAGCATAACAGTTCACTAGCATCAGAAAGGTATCCCACATATTTAAATAACCAGTCATTCTCTTGGAATGCAAAGACTGACTTTAACATCAGTGTTGCTCCAAATACTTTTGTTGCATTTATAGCCAGAGTTTATCTGTCTTTAGGAAAACCACCATAAGAACAGCCATACTGGGTCAGACCAAAGGTCCATCTAGCCCAATATCCTGCCTGCCAACAGTGGCCAATACCAGATGTCCCAGAGGTAGGGAACACAACAGGTAATCATCGTGATCCTGTCATCTCCTGTCATCCATTTCCAGACAAACAGAGGCTATGGACACCATTCCAACCCATTCTGGCTAATAGCCATTGATGGACCTAATTTCTATGAATCTATCTACCTCTTTTTTGAACCCTCTTAAAGTCCTAGTCTTTACCAAATCCTCTGGCAAGGAGTTCCACATGTTGACTATACACTGAGTAAAGAAAAACTTCCTTTTGTTTGTTTTAAATCTGCTGCCTATTAATTTCATTTGGTAACCTCTAGTTCTTATATTGTGGGAATAAGTAAATAACTTTTCCTTATTCACTTTTTCCACACAGTCATGATTTTATAGACCTTTATCATATCCTGCCTTAGGCTACGTCTAGACTACTTGCCTCTGGTGACAGAGGCATGTAGATGAAGCTACCAGGCATAGGAAAATGAAGCGGCGATTTAAATAATCGCCGCTTCATTTAAATTTACATGGCTGCCGCGCTGAGCCGACAAACAGCTCATCAGCTGTTTGTCAGCTCAGCGCTGTAGTCTGGACGCGCGGGTGTCGACATCAAAGGCATTTGTCAACCACCCAGGTATGCCTCCTGGGATGAGGTTTACCTGGGTGGTCGACAAATGCCTTTGATGTCGACACCCGCACGTCCAGACTACAGCGCTGAGCCGACAAACATCTAATTGGCTGTTTGTCGACTCAGTTTGGCAGCCATGTAAATTTAAATGAAGCGGCGATTATTTAAATCATCACTTCATTTTCCTATGCCTGGTAGCCTCATCTACATGCCTCTGGCGACAGAGGCATGTAGTCTATACGTAGCCTTAGTCTCCTCTTTTCTAAAATGAAACGTCCAAGTTTTTTTAATCTCTCTTCATATTTGACCTGTTCCAAATCCCTAATAATTTTTGTTGCTCTTTTTTGAAACTTTTCCTATGCCAATATATCTTTTTTGGGATGAGGTGATCACATCTGTACACAGTATTCAAGATGGGGGTGTCCCATGGTTTTATATAGTAGCAATAAGATATTCTGTGTCTTATTCTCTATCCCTTTTTTAATGAGTCCAAACATTCTATTTGCTTTTTTGACTGCTGCTGCCACTGATTGGATGTTTTCAGAGAACTATCCACAAGGACTCCAAGATCTCTCTCTCTTGGGTAGTTGTAGCTACATTAGTCCCTATATATTGTATGTATAGTTGGGATTATTTTTTCCAATGTGCATTACTTTCCATTTCTCAACATTAAATTTCATATGCGTTTTTGTTGTTCAGTCACTTAGTTTGGTGGGATCTTTTTGAAGCTCTTCAAACTCTGCTTAGGTCTTAACTATCATGAGTAGTTTGGTATCATCTGCAAATTTTGCCACCTCACTGTTTACCCCTTTCTCTAGATCATTTATAAATTAGTTAAATAGGATTGGTCCCAGACAGACCCTTGGGGGACTCCATTAGTTACCTCTCTCCATTCTGAAAACTTACCTTTTATTCCTACCCTTTGTATCCTGTCTTTTAACCAGTTATCAATCCATGTGTAATGTAAAAGAAAACTTTAGTCACACTCTGGTTACCTGCAGCCAGTGTATGATTACAGGAGAATCATTGGTAAAGCTGTCAGACTGCAAAATGCAGAAGTGAAATTTTTATGCAGATGTAGGGCCAAACTGAGGCAAATCTGCATAGTCAATCACCAGGAAACCCCAGCTCAACACTGGAAGGTCACAGTGCAAGTTTTCCATGTGAATTCTGGCTCCTTCTAATCCCACAGAAGGGCATCTCTGTAAATCCTTGAAGAGGAGCAGCTGAGAAGTCTCACAGTGGGGCCCAATGAAATCAGCCCATATCTATGAACATTGATTATCCCTCTACTTCTTCCTCCGCAGAAAAGGATGGAAGGAAACAGGGGTGCTAGCATGTAGGATACAGGAACAAAATAATGCTGCTTTCAAGTATTTCCACTGTGACCCCTCCTCCTTCCACTGAAGTTAATAACACTATTACGTGAGTGCAGATTTACAGGACCACATCCTATTATATGCCTGTTATTATAGAAAGTATTGATGTGCTGGTCCAGAATTTGGCCATGAGGTTTCACTCGTTTACAGCATCTGCTATGAGGTTAGACATTACTAGTTACATTTCTTGTGTCTGCACAAACACTGCAAAAATACTTATAATTTTTTTATCACATTGCACATAATCTAAAAGGAGCCCGACTGACTTATTACTCAATGTTGAAATTGATATCTAAATAATTTCTAATTGGGTTTCTGTTATGATGGAACTATCCTTCATGGAGAAAGTACAGGAGGAAAACAACAAACAGATTTGGTGTATATTGCCTCTGCAATACAGCTTTTAGAATGACTTTCCCCTTGTATTTTGATATCCTAGAATGTGCTATCACATTAATTAGGATGACATCCTGAGATATTGATGGCCCATTTATGAGTCATGATGTATATTTTGGAAATAATTATAATTGCATTTTTGAGCAGAAATGAACTTTCCAATTCACTGTGTGTTTGCCATTTGGAAAAAAAACCAGAGGAATCTGTGAACTTTTGAAATTGCTTTGCTTGTCAAGAACAAGTGTTGAGGTCCAAACAGTTCATGAGATGTTAGGTGCCTATCTCCATATATAATACAGCGTCAAAGAAGTTTTAAAGAAAGGTTACATTTGTTCTGCTGAAGTGGAAAAAAATCAAATTAACACAACTGATAGTTTAAGGAACATAGAAGTGAATACTATTTAAGTTCTGCCATGATGTGTTAGTTTCCTAATGTCAAAACTACCACTGTAAAATTTGTATTTATGTGCATTTAGAACCAATTGATTTAGTGCTTCCCTTTTTCCTAGACAACCTAATTTATATTTTAATTTGCTGGAGGTAATTGATTATCACGGAGTAAATACGCTGCCCTGAAAACTCTATTAAATCACTGCCTTAATGGGAGCAGAAAGATTTTCCTCCTCTCTTTCTTCTTGGATAAAGTTTTACATTCCTAAGCATTTTAAAACTAATGGATGAAGCTCTAAAAATATTTTATAGTCTGTATTAAGCACTGTTTGGGTTCCATGTCCCTCTAGACTCCAACATAGCATATTACAGTATATAAAGCAATTTGCCCAGAGTAATGAGTTCTGTAGTAGCTGCATGAAGACCATTATCGAATTGCTGCTGCTGCAGGCAAGCATTTGATCTGATAAAAAGGGTGGTGGTATAGGGTCTGAGAGCTTTCTATTTATGTTATTTGTCTTGTACTGGCAAAAGGTATGAGTTATCTTCTATCCAAAGATCAGGAGTAGGTGCTGGGCCACGGAAATCAAAAGTAACTTAACCTTGGATCAGGCTGCTTATAAAATATTATCTAGTTGATAATTAGACAATACGTTGAGGGGAAACTGATGAAGTATAGAGGCTATAAAAATATTTGAGTTTCCAGCAATTAATAATCCATAAGAGAAGACCAAAAATAAACAATAATTGAAAGGTGAATTCAGATAATAGCTATATTTTATTAAATCCCAAATCTCTACTTTACTGTTAAGCTTATGCATTCCAGTCACATTTACCTGTTCCCTAGGCAATGTTTTTTAGGGCCAATTTAATTCTTCCCTATGAGTAACTGTCTAGCTGCTTGAACTTAGATATAATATGCATAGGATTACTCATTTTTAAAAGGTTCAGATTTTACTGAGCATGGAGATTCTTTTAAAATCCAAATGTAGTACATTCCCAATGAATGCTATTCGCTATTGTGAAATAATTAACATTCATCAGATAAAATCAAGTGTCCTTCTCAAAAACAATTTTTGAATTAAATCCCTGAGCTATTTAATATGAACTCTATAGTACATCTGCATAGCAAGGCTAAAGTTGAATTAAGCTATGCAACTTCAGCTACATCAATTTCGTCGCTTAAGTGAAATAGTTTAACTTGGCTTTAATCGCTGTCTACACAGCAGGAAGTCGAAGGAGAACACTCTTCCTTCAATGTCTCTTACTCCTCATAAAATGAAGGTTACAGGAGTCAGAGTAAGAAGTCCTCCAGCTTGACATTATTGTGAAATAAAGGCTTGTAGTGCACATGTGCTCTCTGAGTGTACTGATGCGGAACTGCACTGTAACCTTACAATAGAGGCAGTGCATAGGTGCATTGCTCCCAGAACAGAAGAGGCACAATACTGGGTTCTTAGAACCACAACCAGGCCCATGCACCCAACTTTGTCAGAGGGAATTCACAGCTCCCAGCAATGCTCCCTGGACCTGGCCTGAAGGTGAGTGGGGCCATGAAGTGGCCAGCAGCTATTCCCCAAGGCAGGCTGGGATGTCATCTGCTGCTGGTCAGATGCTTCAGGAGAAGATGTGAGAATATAATAATAGTAACCCTATCACTAATAGGATGCAGGATTATCAGCCCTCCCCCGCCCCCCACAATAGGTGTCCTCCTATTAACAATCAGTCACTAAATCTGAAATACAAGGTTTAAAATCTCTTCAAAATTTGTTGCATATAAACAGATAGCTCCTTTTTGTATCTTAAGTTCTTGCTATCATCTAGTTTAACCACACATTGTGAGAAAAAGTATTTCCGTTGACTGGTTTTTTAATTTCTCACCTTTTTAATTTCATTGAATGTCCCTTTCTTCTTGAATTATGAAAGGAAGAACAGATGCTTCTGGTCAATCTTCTTTATATTATCTATTATCTTTAGTTTTGAAAGGATTAGGGGTTTTTTAATCAGTAAATGCCAGTACACATTGATTTCACCATATATACACACAGAAAAACTGGACAGAAAATATTTCCATTTATATTAAGTAAAATGTACAGATAGGCAAAGAAAAAATGCTAAGCTGAAAACTTGAAATTTCAATAAAATGATATTTATTTTGTATATTTTGACATGTGATGGTGATGATTAGTGTTAATGGTTATAAAACATTATTTTTTTAATATGAATGTTTACTCTGACCTTCCTCCCAATAATTTTTTTGCAATATGAAAGTTTACATGGGAAAAATTCTTAAAGGCCATAATTTTATATATCTGTGAAAATTTAAATCAAGTAAATAAACAATGATTATCTATTAAAATTATCAAATCAAAAATTTTTTACAAAACCTAGTTATTTCACAGACTTGTATTATACCTCCAATTACTCTCCATTATAAAGTAACCAAATCCAGTCTTTAAAAACACTGCCACTCTTGGCAGAATTATTCTGAGAAAATTAAATATATTCTTCTCTTTTCCAGAAGCAAAGGCTACTTCCCCATTGCTCCTATATCACACACAACAAAGGAAATTACATAACAAGTTAATGAACTTGTGGTATTAACAGTTTAATTCTCAAAAGATTAGAAAATAAGGAGAACTCAGAGAAGGGTTTGTTACCAGAAAGGAAATTCCCCATGAAGAATACACTAGTGTCAGGCTGTTCTCCTGGCCTTCATGAATGACATCTACTGAAGTTGAAAACCTTCCTTCCTTCACCACAGCGGACACAGAGGTGTCTGTCAACTGTCAGTCAGTCAAACAAGGAAAGGAGTAGCATGACAACTATGAGACGTCTTGCAATTCATCTCAGTCTTTATAAAACCAGGACATCTGATAAACCTAATGGGACTCAGATGGAGAGACAGAAACATGGGAGATTTTGAAAAGGATGCTTTTTCTGTTACCTTGCCAAATTTAAAAAGGCTTCATTTGTATATGAAAGTTTATAATTACAATGATCGGTTCTGAAATATTTTCAGTTTAAGGCTTTAATGATTGTTCGGACCGAGTTGTCCGTGCAGTAGCAAATTCCAAATGCTAGACTATACAGATTTGTCATCAATTTCTCCAATTAAAGTACTTAAATGATTAATATAAATGTGGCTTGGAATGCCCAGAGGTGTTATAATGCCACGTTGATTCTTATTACAGCAGTGAGAGACTGGTGACAGGTTTTTCCACAAGATGTTGCATGTTTCATTTCAAGCTATTCCACACCCCACTAATTTTCCTCCCCTCCCCCACCAATTGTGCAATCAATAGCATCAACATTCAATTTACAAACTGAGCTTCAGTTGGCTTGGAATGGGGCCATTTTCGTGGAAAGGAGAAGGCAGAGTTGCCAGTCATTCCGGAGAGATGGGCAGGACATGTTTCTCTTGCCATGCATATACATAGCTGCAAGAATCTTCGGTGAGATAGGCAAGGCGTGGAGGAAGAGGGAGTTGTATCTGTTTAATACAAAATGAAAAATAATATTTCACCTGGGTGATGGATGCCCTGCCTTACTGCATAAAATGAAAGCAAAGGAGTCAAGAAAGGGGGGAACTAAGAGGACATGAAAGATAGGAAATGATAAGGTTGTAACATAAGGAATGCCAAGGATCTTTGGTGAAACAATGAGGAAGCTGCTAACCTACTGGCATTGGGATGTCAAAATTTACTCTTTCCGGGCAGAACGTAAAGTCAAAGGATATATTAAAACCTTAAAAATCTAGGCCAGAAGGAGAACAGGGGTGAGAGTGTGGTGTGAGCTCTCTGACAGGCACTCATGCTGAGAGATAGAGAGATTGCTGCAGAAGGCAGTCTGTCTCTTCCTTCTAGAGACAATTGTAACTGGAATGAGGAGAACTTATCCTTTAATCTTTACTTTGTAAGTAAATGGGGATATATGTATAAGCCTTTTCTTGCCTTATACCTTATATGTAGCTCTGCATGCTTCGGTCCCTCAGCTGAAAAAATAAAATAAAATAATAAATGCTTTGTCTGGAAGAAGCTGAATAATGACTCAAAAATGATTTGAGTCATTATTCATCTTCTTGGCCATAGGCTCCAGGAGGAAAGGTCTTTTGCTTGCCAAACACAGATGGATCTGTTAGGTTACACAGGGGCATGCATGCAGTTTAAGAGATCCAGAAATCCATTTTAAGAGTGATAGGACCATTGGTTCCACCTTTGATATAGGTAATGGCAGCCAAATCTGGCCCCAGAGGGATGCACTTGAAGGATTCAAAAGTGTCTAACGTGCAGCTGGCCTTGTAACTGTGACACAGCCTCTCCAAAATACTACATGCTGCTCCATCACTGATAATAAGTGGCACAGAAGGGCTACAAAAAAGAAATAGTAACCAAAAATCATCTGTTTTTAAATAGCCAGCACCCATTCCTGGCCTGACCCAGATCCATTCCTAAGGACAATGCAACACCTGCAGGCTGCATATATCTCTTGCCTGGCAGTATGACAGAGAAAGGTAAGACCAGCAGAGGAAGCTGCAGAGAAGCTCTGCAAGCTTTTTCCCCACCCAAAACAGAGCAAATCCATAACTCCTAATGCACAGGCTAAAGATTTCTGCATGGTGTCATAACTGGAATTGTTCCAAAGAAGTCACCAGGAGAATAATGCAGTAAGTTATTTTCCTCACTCTCTACAACAATTTTACTTATTTTTTTAAATGAGTTAGAGAAGGGGGAAATGCTGAAAGTTTTATACAAGTCTTCTGAGGAGCATCACAGAGATGAAAACATAATCCTGTTTATTTCCAGGGAAGGTGTTTGAATCTTACCAAAAGCCAAAAATCTGGAATCTTAAATACATGTGTAATATTAAGTGTAGACATTGTATCCTTATGCTATAGTAGTAACTGAGCAACAGCATTTAGTGGCCCCTAGAAATACATAAACATTCACTATTCATCACTGTGTCTAAAAACCCACTAGAGGCTGTGACTTGGAATGTTTCTCGTACCTCCCCTCCACCCCTTATGTGCTAATGCAATGAAAAGAGCCCTAAATACCACTTTAAGATTGATAAGTAGACTGGCCTTCCTCTCACATAGTTACGCAGTTAGGTTTTTTTTTCAAGTTGTTCTACTTTTCAGTTAATTTATTTTCTCCAGTGATTAAATGCAATTACTACCAGTGAATGAAAAGGCAGCTTTTTCCATTAGAATGACAGAAGTCATAGCTTTGAGGCAACTTTAGAAAAGTCACCAAACAGTTTAAAATTAAAGCACACGAAAGCAACAGAACTTACTATAATAACTGACTGGTGGTGTCTATTCCATTTTGTAAAGTCCCTGGGAAAAGTGCTTGCTCAGTGTTGTAAAGAACACTTTTCCCCCATGAATAGCAACATATTTCTTTAAAGCCCCAGTTTCTGTGGTCCGGCAATTAGATGGGTTAAAGTTTTTTTAAAAAGCATTCATGGCGGCAATTATAAACTTAAGAATTCAACCCAGATGTACTCTAAAAGCCCTAGAAATAGAATTCAAAGAGAAACCAAATTTTACTTTTGAAACAAACCTCAAGATTTGTCACTCTCTTGATTTTAGAAACTTGACTCCTGATTATTGAATGCTTGACATCAACACTACTGTCCAAAAAAAAAGGTAGAATACACTTTACCCAGATAAAATTCCTCTCTTCTGTCTCTAAGTGGCTGAAATGCTAATAGGCTGAGACCTATATTCCCTGCCCACCCTGGAGTGCAGTGCTGTAATCCTGATCCCTGAACAATTTTGATAAAATTCAGAAGTGGAATCATACATTTGTACATTATGATTAAAAAAAACTCAACCAAAAAAATACAATTTGCCCTCACTGGCGAAGCCAGATTTCCATCATTAAACATTAGTGCTTGTCCTATACTAGCACCTGCCTTTAGGGTAAGCATTTCTAGACTCATAATGAGATAGGTCATGATCTAAGACAGAACATCATGCATTACAGCTCTGAATGCTTTTTCATCATTGTACTGCAGTGCTGTAACTTTGTTTCTCTTTCATGAATCCTACCTCATCCTCACATAATTCAGTACTGTCACAGTACCGGAATATCAGCATAATATGAAAAATGGTCAATAAGTTTGAGCCCCAAGCATTAAATGAGGCTACCAGCTCTGACTGCAGAGATTTTATTTATTTAATATACTGACCTTCTGCCTGGCTATTTATGTGCATTCTTTCTGACCAAGGAAATGCTACATGTGTCAAAGTAATTAAAGAAATTAGGATATACAGCAGTGAGGTTTCCATGAAGGAAGGAGGGAAGACAGAGAAATTGACAGTGCACATTAAGTAGCTAAGAGGGAGAAATCAGTCAGATGAATTGTATTTATACACATTTCTTATATACTGCTGCTGGTCATTATGGCTGTGCAGATGTTCTTTGATATAGGTATGCCTTCAAAGATAGTGCTGGGATTTTTTTTCCAGAAGCTTTGCTATAAAAGTGTGCTGTCAGACATATTGGTCCAGAAAGTAAATTGTATTTCTAGGGGGGAAAAGTAATTTATGATTTAAGTGTTGGAATTCTTCCTCTAGAGGCATAGCATTGTGCTTAAAAAATGAGAATCCCTCTCTAGAGATATATCTTACCAAGAAAGAGCTATAATCTAAACTTGTAATGCTAGGAATACTACCCTAGAGAAAGTTACAAAACAGTGATGAAAGGCTGAAATTCACTTCTGTAGCACAAGAAAATTTCTACTTTGGATCTAGACCTGTGGCACTATCATTCTACTTTTACATCCTAATCGCAGAGTCTATTATGACAGCACACATTAATATTGTAATTGTGGAAATCTGACTCTGACTGAAAAAATACAATATTTGGATTACTGGAATTTCCTCTCTTGAAGAAGCTTTGTGTCTAAAGATATTAAAGTGAATCCAGATCTGTGCAATTTAGCCATAACCGTTGTAGCTATCAATATTAACACTGAAAAGAATGTTTCACGGTCTGCCTCAATAACTGAAGCATTTTCAGCTCACCACAGGTAATGCTTTCTTACTGTGCAGATTTAAGGAAGTTTAAGAAAATGTGCCATTGCTTATTTGAAGCAACTTTAAGAAAGTGTTCATTTTTAGCAAGAGTACAAAAAGCTAACCTCCTATTCCTTACATTTCAGTCTGTTCCATGAAATGTAGGAACAGCAGTGATGAATTGTCAGGTCATGATGATTTACACTGTAAGTCAGCTGAGGAAGCTACCTTACTATCAGAATTAATGGCATCATTCCTTTCCAAAATTGAGATACTATCTGCAGGAAGGTTTAACTGCAAGCTAGAACTTCATCATTTTACCACATCACATCATGTTGCTTTCCTTTATCTACCACCACTTGTTTTACAGAATGCAAGCGATTACAATAGGTGCTTTGGCATAGACCATCTCTTAGCAGAGAATATAAAATAAAGTGAATCCAATTGCATGCCTGGTGTAAAAAAATTACAGGGATGAAATTTATGAAAATCTCATGTATATGCTGATTATTCAACATAGCGCTGAAGATCCAATTGTACTGAAGAATCTGAGGAGAATTATATAGCAAGAGTAAGCACATGATTATGAATGTGCGAGGATGGCAAACTATAGCTTTGTCTGGACCTGGATATTACTCAGAGGCGCCTCCATATACACATCACTATTGACTTGCACAGCCTAATTTCCAAATGTAGTACTCCTAAACCTACTATTTAGAATCATAGAGTAGTTCATTTATATGGGCATCCAAACACAAGAGAACCTTCTGGTTTATAATTCCCATTGCTTTATCTCATGAGGAGTACCTTTCAGATTGTTCACCCTATCACTGTTCTCTCTCCCTTTTGTTAATGTTGTTGTTACTAGCATAATCAGGTTATCCTACAGGCTCACTTATTTAAACATGTCCAAAGTTACTAATAGTATCCTAACATATGTATCAATTGTGCAAAACAGTGTTTTTCAAGACCCGTTGCCATCATCCGACAATTTACTACCTCATATGGTATTACATTTAAGGATTTGACAACCCCTAAAGTTGAGCCATTATTTAATGGTTTTCAACCACTCTTGAATTTGTATTACTAATTTATCCAAAGGAACATTACTGGCAACAACCAAACATATGAGGTCAATTTTCTTACTGAAAAAGGAAATTGGAGAAGTGTGCTGTTTTAATGAAAAAATTGGATCAGACATCTCTGTGCTGCTCTCAGAAAAAGCCAGGAGTGTGACTGCAAACTAAAAGGTTAAGTTTTACTGTCAAAAGAAGGGTGTCTCGCTGGAGTAACGAGTGATCAGCATCAAGAAAAGCTGTCAGAACAAATGAACTAACTGATCTTTGATTTGGCAAGACTTCTTCTTTAATCTTTCTTTTCTGAAACTTCAGTTTTGTTTTAGATTGCAACCCAAGATGGATCCACATCTCTAAATAGGACTATTTATCTTCATGTATTTTAAATGTTGTTGTATATTTTAAAACTGTCAACTTCTTTAAAATAGATGCTAATAATTCAGCTGAGTGAGTTTTAACATGTTTTGATGAAGAAAGGGTGTTAGCAAACTTAATTATTTCTGTGGTACTTTAAAGACTTACAAAAATACATAGTGTCATGAGCTTTCCTGGGTAAGATCCACTTCATCAGATGAGTTGGAAGAGTCACAGATTAATGTGGCTACCTCTCTGAGACTTAATTAGTTCTGACTAGGAGCTCACAAAAACAAGAGCACACAGTGCTCCCTTTTCAAGGATCAAATTTTCAGTGGATAGAAACCGTGGTCTGCAAGCAAAAAAAACTCAGGTGCATAACTTGCTCTGTATTTACGCCTACAGTTACCATAATTTATTATGTAGCAATCTCAATCAGGATGCACACAATTACCAGAACTGCAACAATCTGGGTGCAAAATAGCATCCACACAGACCACAGCCTCTCCACACCCCAAATAGTTCTTCTATTGCAACTCCAGTGGTCCTTCTCTTCCCCAGACTCATCCAAGTGAATTTAAGCAGAACTGGAATCAAGTACAGCATTGTCACTGGCACAATGTGCAATGGAACTCATTCAGGCCCAAGGACTGGATCTGTTACATTTACTACGTTCTCATTTTCTACATATTTAAAACATATATTCCCATATTTCTAGTTTGTTTAAAGAGCTACAGGAAAATGAAAAAGATGTTCAGCATTAGTGGCAGTGTAATTAATGAGAAATTACCAAAAAGACATGGTCATTACAGTAGTCTCAGGGACAAGATATTTAATGAGACAATCTAAAGTACATTCAAGGTGCCTAATCCCTTGGAACTCATTTTACATCTGCTTCATTAGATGAGTGATATCTGAAGATGTGAACAGTGGTCTTGCTTTCATTATTCAGGAAATAGAGCTTATAATTAACTTCATAAAACAGGGAAATATTTAAATATTTTACCTACTAGGTGTAGTAACAATTGCAGTTCACAATATAAATAGTGCAGTAAATGACAATCACAAGATTAAAAGAAAATTGCTAAATAAATATAATTATTGCATAGTAGAGTGCTAGTTATACAGTATGTTCTTAAAATTAAAAAATAACCATTTCCTGTAAAAAAAATAATTCTCTCTTTTCAGTTTCAGGGAAGCCAGCTTTCCTTGCCAGAAGTATAAATCAGACAGCAGGAGACAAAAACTATTATAGATTCACTGTGTGAAAAGTGACCTCATTGAAATTGGTTTTAGCATTGTGGATGAATGCCCAATGGCTCGAAACAGATCTAGTTCAGTCAACCTTATCTTCTGCAGCAGAAGATATTATGAAATATATTAGTCATAAAGTCAGCTCTGCAAGGTCAAAAGCATGTACTGTCATGTTCTATATGCAATATTTTCAAACCAAATAAATAGAAGCAAATAAGGTAGCGTATGACCAGCTGAATGGCTGAGGAAAGTTTCAGAGAGGGCTTAGAACAAGCTGATGAGGAGGTAAATTAAAAATCAAGTTTTTAAAAATAATGAAAAATAAACATGACTACACCTTGCCAAAAAATATTGCCATGTCCAGAAAATGTATGACTTCACCTTAGAAACAATGTTCTAAGCTAGCCTACCTCCCTAGAGGTCTTGTAGATAACTGAACCAATATCAGGTGACTGCTTTAAGTATTTCATCTAGTAAAATCATCCACACTGCTTCAGTTTCAGTTATACAATTTCTTGGATTACAATTCTATAAATCAGACACATCTAGATTAGTTGGTGATTAATGGACCAGTTGCTAAGGATATTTGTAGGATAAAAGTTGGACAAGGCAGTCACTGTTAGGGAGCATGTGGCTGAAAACTGAAAACCAGTCTAAATGAAACCCTTTTCCTTTTACTGTGAGATTCTGGGGGTCTCTTCCCATAGGCTTGCTATACCATTCAGATTATTACCAAGTGCCTTGAACAACAATATGAGGGAAGAAGAGAGCATGAAATCCTTGCTGCTCCAAGAAAGAGCTGGAAAGACAGAATGTGTGTTCTGGCAACAAAAACAATTAGAGCTATGGAACAGCTTTAAACAGTTTCTGAATTAGGTGAGACTAAGACAGGGACTCTTCATTTTGAAAAAGAGATGACTAAGGAGCTATATGATATAAGTCTATAAAAATCATGACTGGTGCGGAGAAAGTATATAAGAAAGTTTTAGTGGGGTAGTATGTTAGTTGGTGACAGCAAAAATAATAAGTCCAGTGTAACTTTAAAGACTAACAAATACATAAGGAAGTATTATTTACTCCTTCTCACAACAAACGAACTAGGGGACACTAAAGGCATGTCTACAGTGCAAGGCTTAAGTTGAATTAAGCTACACAACTTCAGCTACATCAATTGCGTAGCTTAAGTTGAAATAGCTTATTTCAGCTTTTGGCACTGTCTACACAGCAGGAAGTCAAAGGAAGAACACTTGTCCTTTGACTTCTCTTACTCCTCATGAAATGAGGGTTACCATGGAGTCAGAGTAAGAAGTTCTCCAGCTCGACATTATTTTGAAATAATGACTTGTAGCGTAGACGCACATTATGTTATTTCAGAATGACATCAGTCATTCTGAAATAACGCTGCTGTGTAGACATAGCTTAAGTGAAATTAGTTGGCAGGGGGTTTAAAACAGACAAACCAACAAGCAAGAAATATTTTTCACACAATGTACAATCAACCTGTGCAATTTTTTGACAGGGGATATTGTGAAGACCAATATCATTATAGTTCAAAAAAGAAATAGATACATTCATGGAAGATAGATCCATCAGTGGCTATTAGCCAAGATAGTTAGGGCTGGTGTCCTTAGCGTTGGTTTGTCAGAAACTGGGAATGGGTGACAGAGATGATGTGATGATCAACTTGATAATTATCTGTTCTTTTCATTGTCTCTGGAACACTGCGCATTGGTCAATATCAGAAGACAGAATACTAAGTTATCTGGACCTTTGGTCGGATCCAGTCTGACCATTCTTATGTTGATTTTAGTGGTCTCTGGATCAAGCCCTTGGCAAGCTAAGCATAAAGAGTTAGTAAGGAAGCCCACAGAATGAAAATGCAGGAACTGATAACCTTCACTTTCCATACCTTTTCTTCATTAAACATCATTCACATAAATTAAAACAAGCTAATCATATATTTTGGGTGGTCCAAGAGAACAAAAGGCAGAGTAACATTTGAAGGTCCTTCTCGAACTGTAAAGCTCTCATTGAGATATTGAGGAATCACTTTGCTATTAACACTGAATTTCAACCAAGTAATGAGACAGCACTTTATTCATTATGCACCGCTGTAGGACATCTGTCAAAGTTCTGCTCTTGCATCCTTACAAGGAAGCAAGAAGCCCCAGGGTCTTGGTCTCATTTTCATGTTTGGATAACACTCATGGCACTCATACTCTCCTCCAATAGGTTTTTCCTTACTCAGGAGCATATTAAAGTGAGGAGGTAAATAAGCAGCAAGATCTGCTGACAGCACTGATAAGCAATCACGTTAGAAGACTTCAACTAACAAAGTAGCTTTCCCCCCACTAGCACATACACATTGGAACAAGGTAGACACCTTTTACATCCCACATCCAAAGGGGCCTTTTTGTAAGGTTTCTGTTCTTGGGACAGGTATTCCTAAAGGCATACAGAAAACATCTTCCTTCCCAAGAATTCCCTTGAACTGTGTATTCAACTCTATCTGTGCAGGTTAGCCTACCCCACTTTGTAATGCTGAGGGGCTTACAAGCGGAAATTGGTATTCTAAATTTCAGTGTCTATACTTGTGATACCATAAGTAGAACAAGGCTAAATATACTTGAACATATTTACATATGGCTGCATGACCTATATGACTCTCCTGAGATTCTAACCTAACATTATCCCCAAGGAATTGCAATTGTCATGCCTTGTTATGAAACAAAACACAGACTGAATCACAACATATGAGAACAGGAAAATACCAATTAGACACCAGTTTAACAGATACTTAGCCAGCCACCTCCACCACTAAAATTTACCATAGCTTGAATTTGGTGAGCCCAGGCATATACATTAACTGCACATTTGATTAGAAAACAATGGAACTCTCCCAGGCCATTTTGCATTCGCATATAAAATAAATCATGTGATGGACCTGGGAAAGCTATTTATGCTTAGAAGGTTCTAAATGGAAAGCAGAGTCAATTAATTATGTTTGCCTGGGGAGAAGCAAATCAAAATTGATTGGGTTGCAATTTAGATACTATTTAAGCTTATATTTAATTCTCATTGGAGACACTCCCGAATAGGGATTGATTTAGCATGTGTTTGCCTGAATTGGGGCCACTGTGCTTTTTTTTGTCAAACCTATAATTTAACTTATCTGACACTTATGCCTCCACTATACTCTCTATAAACCGTAAAGTACATATTATCTCAATTTGTTTTAAATCAGAAGTTAGGTGACTTGCCTAGCCACAAATTAGTGTCAGTGAATTAGAACCATGAAATCACTGGCTATAAGTATTTTGTTCACAAAGTTCTAGACCATGATTCTCTCATGCCTATACTGGACTATTTTATGGGACTTAAATATTTCTGAAAATTGAATCCTGTGGATAAATAAGTTATCCTACCTTTTAAGAAACAAAATTAGAAGGAAGCGAGACAAAATTGTGTATTGAGCAGAATATTAGTTATGACTGCAGATCTTTAATATCTAACCCTATGTGTCTATAAATATCTTAAAAGTCCTTTTGAGTGGCTGAAATTTCCCCCTGAATAACATTCTCACGTAACGATTTTGCTTTCTCAATTGTAAGCCGTGTTTCCCTAGGCCACTTCTAGATGGATGAGTCATCAGGCTGAATATGAGTAGAGCATAGCAACATCAGTGAACAACAGGGAATAGCAAATTGCAATGGAGAATATTATTGAATATTAACATTGGGCCTGTTCCTTTACAGTCTAATGGCTTCTTATTTTCTAGAAGGCCAACATAATTGCCATAAGCATACATTATCTACTGTTACCCCCAGGTGCCAGGGAAACACATTCACAGTAGCACAGCTGCATTTCGGAGCATGACATTGCTATTCAAATGTTGTAGGGATGTGAAAATAATGTTACATTCATATATTAAACAGCCTGAAGGATCCAGCACAGCACCGGTGAAAGGCATTCATTCCTAAAATGGAGAGCAGCAGCTTGTCTTGGTACAAAAAAAAACAAACAAAAAAAACCAAAAAAACCCACAACAACCCACCACACACCCAACAACAACAACAACAAAACAGTGGCTTGAGTTGAAGTTTTAAGATACCAGAATAGCACTCTTTAAAATGTCTGTTTTTGAACCCTCCTCTGAAACACCACATCCAGAGTCTAGAACCCCACATCTGGAACTCAACCTGTTTAAGTCAGAAAGGGCTAATATGTTCACCTAAATTTTTTTTTACCCTTGAAGGAACATATAACTGGCCATATTGGGGCAGACCAGCAGGTCTCTCTAACTCAGGATCCTACTTCAGGGCAACTCAAGGGAACAGGATAACAAATGCCCAGAAACACTGAGAAATTCAGTGAAAACCACTAGCAAGTTGAGCTACGTCAATTGCGTAGCTTAAATAGAAATTGCTTATTTTGGCTGTTGGTACTGTGTATGTGGTAGGAAGTCCAAGAAAGAGCACTCTTTCTCTGACTTCCCTTACTCCTTGTAAAACGAGGGTTACGGGAATCAGAGTAAGAAGTCCTCCAACTCAACATTATTTCTCCATTATGTTGAAATAACTGCTTTCTGTGTAGATGCAGACTATATTATTTCGGAATAACGTCAGTTATTCCAAAATAACACTGCTGTGTAGACATAGCATATGTCTGATTCCTTGCAAATATATAGAAAATGCAGATATGTCCATAATTGTCCATAATTTCTAGAGGCTCCCATAGTCTGGATCTACATATGACAAACAGATTTATTGGACGGTGATTATGTGCTCTATAAGAAAGCCCCAATGAATCTTGTGTTGGATTCATTAAAACTGTAATTGTAGAATCTCTGTGATCCAAAGAACCAGCAGTCATAAGAACCAGTGGTCATTTTTCAGAGAGCAACACTTAACAATTGAAAAAACAAACTACCTGCCTGATAGCATTTGTAACACTTCTTAACATCACCACAAAAATCAAAGGCATGTCTTCTGATCCTCCTACATATCATTCATCCTAATAAAAAGGGCTACAACAAAATGATTCTGTTAATGGAATGAAGATTAGATTTTTAGAAGGAGAAAAATTATAATCAAACACTAATGCCACTTTGTGTTCATAAACATACTAAACCAGAAATGTCTGAAAATAGATCTTTAACAATTTTGTTTTGTTAAAATGGTCTATTTTTTATAATTTATGCTCTCTTGATATTTTATTTCTGTTAGAAATAAAGAGATTTTTAGGATGGGGTTGTGAAGTCCCTACAGTGATACAAGAATTCGAGTTGGAACCTCAGAGCAGCCTGGTTAAAAAACCAGCAAAAACCAGACATTGGTTGACAGTTCTGAAATCAGATTTCACCAACCAGCTGCACCAATTTTTAATTTCATAGTGACTTCAACAGCCTTAATAGGGACTCACCAGCAGTCCCCATGTGTACTCCCATCTAACTTGTCCCAAGATGAGAATATTGCTGTGCTAGTTGACTCCTCATACCCAGCATCACAATAATATTCAAGTTGCTCCTTAATCTCAAAGGACCCGTTATTTCAAGTCAATTGTGTTTAATGTCTCACACCAAAGGCTAATACTTGTAGCCAGTCCTATAGCAAATAATATCATAAGAGTCATAGAATACTAGAACTGGAAGGACCCTAAAGAGGTCATCAAGTCCAGTCCTCTGCCCTCACCGCAAGACCAAGCTCCACTTAGATCATCCTTGATAGATGTTTATCTATCTTGCTCTTACATATCTCTAGTGATGGAGATTCCACAACCTCTCTACCAGCTGGCAGAGACTCCCTGCTCTATCTTCTGCAGGGAGCAGCTGCTGTCACTAAGGGTATGGCTACACTAGTGAGGAGTAACGGTAGTTCGAATTAAGAGTATTAATTCGAACTACCTAGCCCATGCCGCGGTTAAAAATGGCAGTGCCCGGGAACATGCAAATGAATATTTAAATCCCGGGCTTCATTTGCAAGTTCGAATGACTACATTAGCCACCCTAGTTCGAACTAGGGTGGCTAGTGTAGCCATATCCTCAGGGAGAAGTGCCCTTGGCACTCCATGTGTGGAGTCCTGAGCTCCTGGATGGGTGGGGCTGATTAAACAGCTGCAGGGCCGTGCTGCTGCACAGCTTAGAGGGAACGCGGTACGAAGTAGAACAAACCCTATCAATTTGTATTAAAATAATCTTCCTCTTCCCTAAAAAAATATGGCCACACCTAACACAATCTTTTTGTGAGGATGGTAAATGTTCACTTCACTAATTTTCCATATTTAGGTACTTAGACACTTCCTGGTTTTGAAAGTGGAAAAACTGTACTTCACAGAAAGAGAACAGAACTGTTTTTGCGGCAATTCCCATCTAGCTACAACCGTGAAGTACTAGAAATCCCAGTACAGGGCTTATTCTTACAGAATGTTGTGCTAAAAGGGGAACTTAACCAGCTTCCTGAGGACTTTGATAGGTTATAAACCTGGGTCCCTTGTGACTTAATGTTTCCAAGTCCATGCTTGAACGTCCACATTGCATTGTAACAATTACTATTACTGGACCCAGGTTTCACAGCATGTTGCTATTGCACTGCACAGACCTTCTGACTCTGGCCTGCTGATTGACCTGTATTCACACTGCAACATGACATGGCTTGGACCTGAGTCATAGCAGGACTTGGACTCTGATTCACTCCTTTAGCATGGTGTTAGGACCCTGGTCCTATGTGCTTGCTGACCTAAGTCTGGCTGATTTGTATGTGCACAGAAGGCAGTCTTGGGGTCAAACCTGAGTCACAGCCTGAGGTTAGCCTGCAGTGTAAACATGCCCTAGGTGATGAACTGATACTTCATATATCCAGGGTAGCATAGGGCCGGCATTGGGTGTGGCTGGAGAAGAAGGATGAAGTCAGAAATGGAAGCCTTATCTCCAAAATAGCCTCCATTCAACCACAGATCCAAAGAGTTACACTGGTGGAATACAGTCATGTGAACACAACCTCTTCTGAGAGCTCAGCTGCCCCACAGGCCCCCATCTCATGCTATCTATAATACATACAACACTCAGGTGTGCTTGTAGGCTACACTTGCCCCATATTAACTGCAAACTAAATTGTAAATGTTGAATCTGGGGTACAAGCAAACAGAAGCAAAGAGATTCAGAAGGAGAGCTCTAACTTCAGCTCAGGTACACTGACTCATAATTAGAGCATTTGGTTCCATTTTCAGATGCACCACCATCATCAAGTGCTATCCACAAACGGAGCCATTGCCATCTGTGACAATTTATTTTATTGGTGTTCTGAGGGGAAACCGCCACAGTAAGCATCAAAGACCTCGTTTTCTTTTTTCATCCTCTACTCGCTCATCTGCGCACTTCTCCATTTCTTCCACAGGGATAAGAGAACAAAGCAAGAGCTGTTTCACACTAACAAGAACACTAATATATATACAGCAGGTGGTGCCATTCTGTTCCCAATTATACCAACACACACATCTACTTCCCAACAGAGAAGAAAGTGGTTGTGTTAAAATCACTGCTGTGTGGGTCTGTATTATTTTATATATAATTTATTTACATTCCAGCCCATTCTACTCCACATGCCCTGATAAATTAGAATCAGAATGCACAATCGCATTCAGATCTTCAAATGTATTTATCTAGCTGCTAATGTAATATTGCAAAATACCTGCCTCATTCCACTCACATGTCATATCCTCAGCCCTCTTCCAAATGTCTAGCCCAAAAAAATCAATAGATTCAGTGAAAAGCAAATTCCAGGCTCAAGGTCACCCCAATGACAACTTCCTGTTTCTTAAGGAGAAGGCTCCAGTTCAAGCCCCTCTATATACCACCGTGGAAGCAGCATGATACAGGGAGTGAGGTCTTTCAGATAGGCAGGGGCTAAGACCTTGAGATCGCAACTTGAAATTCAAACTGAAAACCAACAGGCCTTGTACATGAGTGCAAGTTCCTGTGAGTGCCTTATAAGTGTCACACTGCTTTCTACACCAGTTTCCAAATTAAGATGGAGTTTGAGTCTCTCTCTTCTAAGTACAAAAGAAGTGTAGAATTAGAACTGCATGCACTACATATCTTCATATGCCCCTGCCATCATGGAATTGTTGGTAATGAATGTCACATGATCTCCTAGTTCTACACGATGGGCTGGAGAAGAGAACTCTTAAGAGATATATATCTCACCTCAACAGGGTAGAAGTGAAAGGAGTCTGAAGCTAATCTCCCATTTTCTACAGCAGTTAATATGCTTCCTGGACAAATGGAGTCAAGTCTCACTTTTTAACGGTAGTGAATAATCAAAAGATGCCAAGAGAAGTTGCTAATCTGATTTCTGGAAAAATAAAAGTCATCCAGTCAAGCAGCTCTCTCACTTGTCTTTCTTGCTCAACAAAAAACACATGGTAAGAAAGTTGGCCATTCCCATCTAGCTCCACTTCTCCTCAGACTAGCTGTGGGTAATCATATTATTTTGTTAGTACAGCAAGCACTGCTCCTCTCTTCACCACTTTTGATTTAATTCAGAGAGTTATTATGGTGCGGTGTGTAATTGCGGTAGTTCCTCTAACTCAGGAACCAATCCATGCAACAAACCTCGGTGCCATCTCTGCCCACATATCTATACCAGCAACACCATCACAGGACCTAACCAGATCAGCCATATTGTCACTGGTTCATTCTCCTGCACATCTACTAATGTAATATATGCCATCATGTGTCAACAATGCCCCACTGCTATATACATCAGCCAAACTGGACAGTCCCTACGTCAAAGAATCAATGGACACAAATCAGATATTAGGAATGGCAACATACAAAAACCTGTAGGGGAACACTTCAATCTTCCTGGACACACAATTGCAGATCTAAAGGTAGCCATCCTGCAGCAAAAAAAATTTCAGGACCAGACTTCAAAGAGAAACTGCTGAGCTACAGTTCATCTTCAAGTTTGACACAATCAACTCTGCATTAAACAAAGACTGTGAATGGCTAGCTAACTACAAAAGCAGTTTCTTCTCTCTTGGAATTCACACTTTCAGATCAGCTAGTAGAAGTGGGCCTCATCCTCCTTGATTGGATCCACCTCGTCATCTCCAGCCTGATTCTGGCCTGCATATTTATACCTGCCTCTGGAAATTTCCACTACATGCATCTGACGAAGTGGGTTTTTGCCCACGAAAGCTTATGCTCCTACACTTCAGTTAGTCTATAAGGTGCCCAGGACTCCTCGCCGCTATAACAAACCAGGTTTCTTAACATACATATTGCTGTTATTTCTGAGGAATCCTACTGAGCAAATCCAAATGAACTCCTCAGAAGAGATGCTGAGAGAGACCTTGCTGTAATCTTCAGAAAGAACAATTAACAATGATAGAGCAGACGTTCTATAGGAGTAACTGATGCCTAATATTTCCCTGTTCCTTTCTCTCTGTCTGAGAGCAAGGTGACAGCTGAAGGAACACGGTCTACTTTCCCTCACATCAAGAAAAATGATGCCTAATTTCATGCTTTATGAAAGGTCATCTAAAATTTGTATCTTGTGTGCGACCCTGATGCTTTTAAAGAAACACTTCACCAAGAATGGAAAACTGAGGGAAAGGATTCAGTTTTGCAGGGTCTTGGAGTTCTGCTAGAGAGTCAGCACTAAAGTCTGTCTTAAGTGAGAAAGGTCTCCATGCAAGAACAAAGAAGAGAATTCTGAGACTGAGACAATAAGAGTCATAAAATTGGAAGAGCTCACTGTTCATCTGAGAGAGGGTGTAGCTTTTTTGCTAAACAACAGAATATGAATTACTTTGATCTGAAAATATAACCATAACAATGGTCTTCTTTTCACATGCTACTTTTCTACAAATCTTAAGTTAATGATTTTTATGACTATTGCAAGGACCTATGGGTTTGTCAGAAATAGCAATATGCTGAGAGAAGCTGGTCTTGATCTTCAGCTCTCTCACCATTTGGTTCTTCTCTAAGGGTATGTCTACATTGCACCCTTAATTCAAAATAAGTTACACAATTTGAGTTACACAAATTGCATAGCTTATTTCAACTCAATTTTGAAATAGCTTATTTTGAAATTTGGCATTGTCTACACAGCACTTATTTCAAAATAAATCACTCTTCTGAAACATCCCTTACTCTTTGTGTAATGAGATGTATAGGGATGTCAGAATAGCAAGCCCATTACATTTAGAAATAATGGGCACACTCAAAAGACGCAGAATAGTTGTTTTGGGATGCCACCAGTCTAAGGTTGAAGTGTAGACATAACCTTAGATCATGCTTTCAGTTTCTTCATACTGTACAGTGATTAACAGGCCACTTCCAATTGTTTCTGGTGCCTTAATCAGATTTGGAGAATTGCAAATTTTCTAGTAGACAAGTCAATTGAAGACAAAATTATTTTATTTATGCAGAAAAGTCTTTTAAGTCTTTAGAAATAGTTCTCAAAAGGTTGTGTTAACTTTTCTGAGAACAAGACTGTGTCATTGGAAAGTCACTCAGCTTTCATAAAAGAAGAAATCTGTTTTTAAGCTGAAACTATCAGCATTTTGAGCTCACTTTCAAATACTGCAGAGTTGACTGCGGTAAGCGTGGTGCCCCTTAAACTTGGATGTAAATAATGACATCCACAGCTATTTCATTTTTTCTTTAAGAATTGAATAAGAAATATTTGTGTTTCCAAGGGTGGAGAAAAAGGGAAATATTACACCAAATATTAGTGTTGAAGTGTCAAATATTTAAAGAAACAATTATTTCATTTTGGGCTTACAAGTGCTGGAATGAGGTCTGCTATTTGAAAGCCAAGAAAAGAGTGTGGCTTTTACAGCTGTTTTGCCTTCCACATAGGCATCCCTCTAAATGTACTACACAATGTATGGGTTTTGGTTTTGTGCACATATGTCGTGGGCATTTTCTTTACTTTGTTTTTGTATGTTTTGGTACAAAAATGAAATCAAATTACATGCACACACATCAGTTAAAAAGGGGCAAACCAACTCTGATCAGATTAAGCAAAAATATTAAACTCTATGTTTATTAGCTCATCACCTAATAAACCATCTTATTTTAATCTGAATTACATGAGTAATGAGTATTTTAAGGATGAAATAGAACATGAATGAAGCGAAGGCTGAGTGGTAATTCTGTCATTGATTTCAACAGACAGATTGTGCCTCTGGCAGTTGTATATAAGAACAGCACATGTCATGCACCTGGATTTCCTTAAATTCCTAGAAAGTGGCAGTTAGAGCTTATCTGGAATTTTCTGTTGAGAGTTTCCAATGGAACCCTGCCTGGCAAGTGACTGGAGAAGTTCCAGAAAGTCTAACTGCCAGAGGCACAATCCCTTCTGTTGAAATCAATGACAGAATTACCACTCATTTTACATGTAGCAAGGACACAGAAACAGAGCCTGGGAATTGTGCAAAGATTCCATTAGAGTGACAAAAAATTAGATTTTATGCACCGTTTGAATTATATCCAAGATGCAGATTTATTCTGGATAAGAGTTAATCTCTGGTTTAAATTCTGCCTCATTGTTTTCCTCTGCCCCTTGTACAGATGAAATGAGAAGATGAGCGTCCGAAAAATTCATGTCTGCATTTATGATTAATCTTATTGCCAAGAAAAAAGACAGAGAGCAATTTTATAGATCAGAGCATGGAACCTGGGATAGCTAAGAAACAGATTATGAGATTTTCCTAATGGATATCCAATTTATTTCTATTTTAATATTTCAGTAAGTATATTTGAATGTGTTTTTGGTAATTTATCATTACCGAAAGCCTCTTGAATTTTATTATGTACTGTATATCCTCCACTTCAGCTATGGGGTATTAATTTTCTCTTTGGAATGGAAACTAAAGCATTTTTATCACTCATATAAACCTCTCACTGAATTGACTTCTTACACATTATAGTACTGATCCCAGAATGAGCAGGCAGACCCATGCATACATGTAGTGCCCAGTTGCAGTTATTGGGTCTCTGCCAACATTCAGGTCATTGCTAAATCAAGGATTAAGTCACTTACGCCTTGATGTATTAAGTGTGATCCTAGGTTCTCTGGTCAGGCTCAGGTATTATGAATAATTCTGACCATTTTCCAATACCAATCAGATTTCAGAAAATAAAATAACTTAGTGGCAATTTTCATTACACACATTTGTTTTCTCTGTAGCAATAGCACATTTCTATCTGGGAGGGAAATTCTAGATTTTATTCAAAGGATAAGATTAGAAATGTTCACTATTAAAATAGCTGTTTCTGGAAGTTAGAGCACAATTAGGCCATAGATTAAATTAGTGTGTATGTGCAGAATGATCAGGTTTCACATACACACTGGAATAGTGAAAAACCTGTACTAAGTTTCTTAGTGTATCTATTGGAAAAGAAAGTATGCCATGTCTGTGAGCTAATGATATTAGAGATAATACTTGGTGAAGCTATCTTTGTGATGGGTAAGGTAATTAGCATCTTTCATGCTTAAATTTGACACTTTATGCCTGGGTCTCAACAAAGATGCTAATTACCTTACCCATCACAAAGATAGCTTCCGCAATTATCACCTTTAATATCATTAGCTCACAGACATTAACCTCCCTCTCTCATCCCCCCTCCGTTCTGAAATTTGATTTGTCCTTTTTATATGTGTTCACTTCTTTTGATTGTATCCCTTCGGTATATATGGTCATGCCAATTTTCTTCCACAATTTGATCTGAGGAAGTGGGTCTGGCCCACGAAAGCTCATCACCTAATAAACCATCTTGTTAGTCTTTAAAGTGGTACATAGTCCTGTTTTTTGTTTCAGATAGACTAGACTAACACGGCTACATCTCTATTACTATTGAACATGTAGAGAGCACTGTTTATGGTCAATCCACAGAGTTAAACATTTCACAAACACATACATATTTTACATTAATGTGTATATGAGAGAAAATGGCAACCTGGCTATGGTACCAGAAATTAAATACAAAGCCAGATGAAAACCATTTATTTAAATCCCTGGAGATTTGGGGTTCAGATAAAACATGAGCCATCTTCAAAAAATGTCAAGGTCTTACTTAAGTTTTACTACTGTCTCTCACAAACCTTCCCTCTGCATTAATTTTAAAGTCTTTCACAGCAGTTTAATTAAATAAAATAATTACTTTGACCAAAGCGTTCAATGTTGCATGCCTAATATTAGTCATTTAAGTCCCAGAGACCATCAAGATCCCATTGCATAGTTCCTACCACTGAGAGTTTACAACACAGTCAATAGCAACAAGGTTTAACATATTGTTGGAGGAAATGGGGCAGTGAAAGGAGAGGCTGACATAGAAATACTTGCTCTCTGACAACTAAATACAAAATATAACAGGTAATATTACCAATCAGTGCCACCGGCAGAGGGGCCCCAAAGGGGACAGTTGCCCTGGATCCGTGCCACCGTCACCACGGCAGCAATGTCGGCTGGAGTCCCAGAACCTTTAAATCACTGCCAGAATCACAGGCGGTGCTGAGGGCTGGCTGAGGAGGGAGACATGGAATGGTCCGGGCAGAGCAAAGGGCTAGCTGCCCCTAACCCCAGTCCTTGTTCTTGAGCCTCCACCCCTTCTGGGGGACTGGAGCCAAGCCCCACTCTCCCCTCTCCCCCCCTCCCGCCACTGCCCAGGACCCAGTGAAGCCTGTCACCAGCCCCGGTACCAATATGCCTTCCACAAACTGCACATAAAATAATTTCTTACTCAAAGCTAACTACATTACCTGTTCTTCAGCTGCAAAATCCAATTTCTAAATGCAAATGTAACTGGGGGGAGGGGGCGGATAAAGAAGAAGGATGACAGGTCCTCTTTATCTCTCAAAAAACCAGGCTGCTTATTTAGATTCATTTAGGTTATAACTGTTGGCCTATCAAACTGTATACAGGCAGTCCCCGGGTTACGTACAAGATAGGGACTGTAGGTTTGTTCTTAAGTTGAATCTGTATGTAAGTCGGAACTGGCGTCCAGATTCAGACACTGCTGAAACTGACCGCCAGTTCTGACTTACATACAGAATCAACTTAAGAACCCCAGGCGTCCCCAAGTCAGCTGCTGCTGAAACTGATCAGCAGCTGATTCCAGGAAGCCCGGGGCAGAGCAACTCTGCCTGGGGCTTCCTGTAGTCAGCGCTGGTCAGTTTCAGCAGAAGCTGACTTGGGGACGCCTGGGGCAGAGCAGCTGGGGTGCTGCTGGGTTGCTCCAGTAGCGCCGCTCCTGGGTGCTACTGGACCAACCTAGCAGCACCCCATCTGCTCTGCCCCAGGGTCCTGATTCAGCCGCTGCTGAAACTGACCAGCAGCGGCTGAATCAGGACCTGGGGCAGAGCAGCTGGGGTGCTGCCGGGTTGGTCCAGTAGTGCCCAGAGCGGGCGCTGCAGGACCAATCGGCAGCGCCCCAGCTGCTCTGCCCCAGAGTCCAAAACAAAAGCCTGGTCTGCTGGGGGGGGGGGAGCACACTAGCTGCGCCCCCCCCTCCCCAGCAGACCAGGGGCACCGGAGCAGCTTACGAACGGGGCTTTCTCGCCCCGACTTGCGGGGCGAGAAAACCCCGTTCGTAAGTGCGGATCCGACGTAAGTCGGATCCGCGTAAGTCGGGGACTGCCTGTACTTTGAAAAGATAAAAAGATAAAGAGAGAATCTTTTTAGCAGAACAAGAGCCAAAGGAGGAAACAATATTTAAACTGAGGAAAGTTAGGAATACTCCAACTACAGCACATTAGCAATACGCTCCTCCGATAGTTACATGTAATAATAAAGTATTGAGGCAAAAAGCATTTCCAAAAGAAAAAGGCTCAATCAGACTTTCGAAGAACACAGCATACAGCAGCATCTGCCCTCCCCCCATAGGTGATGCGTAGCTTAAAAGAACAGTTTTCATTTACGTTCCTACAAGTCTCTCCCAGTTCCACCAGTCATACAAAGGGAAAAGGAGCCTGTGACAGTACTTTTGTTTTGTGTAGTAAAATTGCTACCCTACACCTGTGAAGGGAATCTCAGGACTCAGGGAAAATGGAAAGAATTACATTTTTTTTTAAAGCTCATAGCACAGAGCAAAGTAAACTTCACTTCTAAAACATCCTTCCATTCCTGGAACTTGCCTGAGAAAGTGATTGTCACATTGGACCGAAGTCATACCCATTCCTCCTATTTCACTGAACATCAACATTTGGTGTCACTTGAGGAAAATGCTGAACTTTGCTACAGTCAATATATGAGGCTATTTACCTCCAAAGGAATCAATATCTGTTTGATACTACCACTCTTGTGGGTACAGAGACAGTATTACACTCAGTCCTACAGGATAATTTGAACATATTCCTGCACAGACATTTGTGTTGTCACATCTCCAATGCTTCCCCTCCAAAAAATCCTACAGGATTTGTATAACGAGATGTGAATCATCACTGCCCCTGTCCTTTTAAGTTATTTTAAAATAAACTAACTTATTCAGCCATTGCCGTTATGATAAATAATGTCTTCCTCTTGCATGCTTTTGTTTCAAAGAGGCTTAAGAACTACAGGGAATGGATTATATTTTATACATGTCTTCATTCCATACTCCCAAACAATACAATTATTTTTATTCATAGACATGTTAAAATGTGGACATGCATGTTTAAAATCAATGAACCAATCTTTCTAAAGTTTCATAGGAGATGCATAATATGTGTTTTATCTTAATCTGTTCATTAAGTTATAGTACCTAAATAATTATTTGAATAGGCTTGAAGTTTTAACAGAAAGTACAGACAGTAAGTTTTCCAGGTATGCTGATTCACATACTGGTTAAAGTGACTCTCAGTGTGAGATATGCACTAAGAATAGTATCTGATCACACTGAAATCCCTTTCTTAAGCATTACACAAGCACTACAGGCCAGCTCATTGTAAGGATCAGTTTTGACTCTGGAGATCTGTGCTGGCAATACTTAATTGAAAACCACATTCGCCATTTCTCCTCTAGGGCAAGAGTGATGGCTTTATTCTTCTGTACATGGAAGTACAGTTTTCCACATGGAATTCAGATGTATTCTCAAGTGTGCATTTTTGCTTAGAAATGTTGTACAATACAAAGTAAGCTACACTTTGTAGTTATCAAACTGCAAAGGGCCAATGACAGAATTCTGCTTATAATCTTTTCTAGGTACTTAAATCTGGGCCCCAATTTTCAATATACAGTAAACTTCCGATAATCCAGCACCTTTAGGACCCAGGGGTGCCGGATTATCAGATATGCCGGACTACCAGAAGGGGGGGCTATGAGGGGTCTGGAGAAGGGTGGGAGGGGATGCCACCCCAGACCCCTCATAGCCTCCCCTTACGATAGTCCGGCTCTGCCCCAGGCGTCCCTGATTCAGCCACTGATGGTCAGTTTCAGCCGCAGCTGAATCGGGGATGCTTGCAATAGAGCAGCTGAGGTGCTGTCGGGTTGGTCCCGCAGTGCCAAGGGGCGGCGCTATGGCACCAACCCAGCAGCACTCCAGCTGCTCTTGGGGACGCCTAGGACAGAGGAGCTGGGGTACTGCCCAGTTGGTCCTCTAGTGCTGCCCCTCGGGGCTGCGGGACCAACCCGGCAGGACCCCAGCTGCTCCGCCCCAGGGGTCCCCGATTCAGCCGCTGCTGAAACAGATCAGCAGCTGATTCCAGGAAGCCCGGGGCAGAACTGCTCTGCCCCGGGCTTCCTGGAATCACCGCTGATCTGTTTCAGCAGCGGCTGACTTGGGGACCCCTGGGGCAGAGCAGCTGGGGTGCTGCCGGGTTGGTCCCGCAGCGCCGTCCTTTGGCGCTGTGGGACCAACCCGGCAGCACTCCAGCTGCTCTGCCCCAGGCGTCCGGATTCGGCCTGCTGGTGAAACTGACGCTGCTGGTCAGTTTCAGCAGCAGCTGAATCCCGACGCCTGGGGCACAGCAGCTGGGGTGCTGCCGGGTTGGTCCTGTAGCGCCGCCCCTCGGCGCTGCGGGACCAACCCGGCAGCACCCCAGCTGCTCTGCTCCCGGCTTCCCCGATTCAGCTGCTGGTCAGTTTCAGCAGCAGCTGAATGGGGGAAGCCTGTCCGGCTGCCCCAGCACTTCCGGGTTCCTGATGGTGCCGGACCTTCAGGAGTCCCGGAGCATTGGATGCCGGACTAATGGAGTTTTACTGTACTTCTAAAACATGACTAAATAGTTTAAAAACACAATGAATAATCTTGCAGAACCTTCAAGACTAACAAAAATGTAGATGATAACATGCGCTTTTGTGGGCACAGCCCTGTGCCCATGAAAGCTCATACCATATACATTTTTTGTTAGTCTCGAAGGTGCTGCAAGACTATTCATTGTTTTTTAAGTTTTTCCAGTTTCAGGCTGACACAGCTATCCCTCTGAAACTTTATGACTAAATAAGTGTGGGAAAAACTATGTTAGCATGCAAATGTGCATTCAAATTCCTTAGGCAAAGAGCTAATGTCAGTGCCTAATTTTCATATAAACATGCAAATTCATGTAATCACATCATTTTTTAGAGGCCTATTGAAAATTCAATTTTCAGTTATCTCCAAATATGTATCAAAGAACTGTCATGATAAATTGCAATTCGTGCTTTTTAAAATGTGTTATATGAATAGTAAGTACAAATCCTGGGGATATGGCAACTGTAGGGAAAGTTTTTCCTATATTTTTCCATATCAGTGTACCCTCTGCCAGAAGGACAGGGGGTCTCACTCTGCCTCTTCTGTCTTGGTAAGAGACACCTTCTTGCTCCTCCTCATGCTTCTTTCTTCCTGTCCATCTTTTGAAGCTGGCACATGATTTCCAAATAATGTATTCTACTGCCTCGTCTCTGAACTAGCAAAACCTAGGAATAGAGTGGATTTAGATTTGGATGATGGGCCAGCAGGATGTGGGGGAGAGAGGGAAAAACAAGATAATGAATTAAGCAGTTGGCAGTTTATCCGTTGAGTCAATATCGATTCTGACATGGTGCCAGTGGGATTATTCAGGAGGAGGAGATGTAAACTTCAGTTTCTGATGGCTGGCATACAGTTCTTTTGCATATTTTGTTAAATCAGGTCATCAACTACATACTTGGAATACTTGGAAGATCTGTGATTTCATCTATGTAAATAGTCTTGCTGTGGATGCAGATCTCAACTTTTCCACACTGTCCTGTTCTGTGCAGTTCTCGTCCATGTCCTTCCATAAATCTTCCATAAAGTATCCACCCAACATTTAAAGAAATGGGCTTTCGCTATGGTGGAATGTTTAGGATTGACAAAAACACTATGCAGACTCCCAAGGCAATCCAGCCCAACCTCCTCCTCCTGCTCAACTCCAGACCCAACTCATTGTCCATCTGCAACACTTGTCCAAGATATACATATTGATCTACTAGCTCGACAGTCTGTCCATCCAACTGCATGATGTACTCTAAACAATGTGTTTTTCACCCATTCCGTTTTTCCACTGTGGATGGTCAGGCCAATCTTCTTCGAGTTCTTACCGATGTCATTAAGGAAGCTTTGCAATGTTGTAGGTTTCGAAGCAATTGGACAATGTCATCTGTAAAAAGATGCATCTGAAGAACCTTACCATCAATCAGAAATCCATCTTTCACTTTGATCTTCTGCAGAACGTCTTCTAGGATACTGGTAAACAACTTCAGTAAACAAACGTCCCCCTGGTTTATGCCTCGCTTAACTTCAATGATCAAGGGATCATCAAAAAGTGTGATTTCTGTAGTTTGGGGATGACAGAGCCCACGTACAATGGCTCCACTGTTGTTACTGTTGAAAATAGCTTGCTATTAAAGGGCCGGCAAATTTGTTCCATTTTATGTCTGTTTGTCATTCTTCTACTATTGGAAGAGTTTGACTTAACTGGATTTCATGCTGAGTTCTTCTCAAACTCGTTTTCTCTTCAACTGCCTTTTGCTTTTTTGCAAGGTGATACTGCTCATAATCTTTTATCTTCTTTCTTCTCAACATTTTATAGACAAGCTTATACTCCAGGCCAATATCGCCTTTGGCTGCCATGTCTCTCCGCTTGGCAAAAAGATCAAGTGTTTGCTGGGTAAGATGGTTCCTGGACTCCTTTGGCTTCTTCACAGTGGCAGCAGTTTCACGTTTGTCAAACCTTGCTAAAAAGTGGTAGTAATCCAAATCAATATATTTCATTCCATCCATTTCCCATGACTCTGAGTTGATAGCATACTTAAACAGATCTGAGCAGAACTGTTCTATCTGCACACAATGACTAACTCTCACCTTTATCCTTTCTTCCCATTTGATGTTTATTTTAACTCTCACTCTAACCAGTCAATGGTCTGATTGTACACAGATGACCAATTCTGAAATGACTGTTACATATGCCTCTTGTCCACCAGGACATGATTGAATGCATTTCTTATTACGTCATTCAATGCTCGCCAATTCCAACGCCTTCCAACCTTCTTCTTAAAGAAGGTGTTCATGATATATAGACACAAGGATTCTGTGTAATCAACCAGCCTTTGACCTTTTATTTCTCATGCCTGAACCATATTTTCTAATGTAGTTTTCTCGATCTTCTCCAATACACACTTTGGCATTGAAGACACCAGGCACCAACATGTATGTTGTTTTAGTCTAAAGAATCATATCGAGTTCTTCATAGAACCTTTCCACTTCTTTGTCTACCACAGTGGACATCGATGCATAGGCTACAATTATTTTCATGGTGGCCAGTTTGCCATTGCGAGCACTCCAAAATGAGATAATATAATTCCCCATGAAATGATGTTTCCTGCCATCTTCAGGCACACAATATATTCAACTCCCCCAACTTTTCCTTCTGCTGCTCCCAGAAGGATTTATGATCCATCCTTCCATTTTGCCATGACTTCCTTTTTTCTTTTGGAAGAATATCACTGTGAATACCATGCAGTTCTTCCAGCAATAATCAACTTGCTCATCACTTGAGAGAGATCGCACATTAAGTGTGCCAACATATAAATTAATACAAATTGATGGTCACAGTACTACAAGATTCTTGCATATCCACCATCACCATCACCATCACCGTGGAAGTGAGAAGGAACCGCATAGGACCGAAGGTCATGCTGTATTATTATGTTCATAGTTTCTGTGGCCAAATTGTCACCTGGTAGCCAACCTTCTGGTGATGACCCTCTCTACACTTTGCTAGGCTGGTCTTCAGATGGTGGACACACAGTCCTCTGCCAGGACCAAACTCAAAACCTTTCCAGCTTGGTAGAGCCTGCCAGATCTTACACTCTGCTGGCATAGTCTTCAAGAGCCCAGGGTCACCTCCATGCCATGATGAGGCAATGGAGTAGGATTTTGTGGAGCTAAATCAGCTACATAGATTTAGCTAAATACAATTCAGTTAATTATATAATTTATACTTAAAAGTTCCACTATAGTTTACATTGGGTAGGATAGTCTCTTCACTTCATTCTAAACTAATGGGTAGTGTTGCTTTATTCTGGATAGAGATGGTTGAAGTAGATCGCTGTATAAAAGACCATCCCTGAGACACAAATGTGTCTATATTCTCCCTCTCCTAGCTGAAATCATTGTGTGGGGGAAAAAAGGGGTGTTTGGTATGTGTGCTTGCATGCACTGAATCCAAAATTCCAGCCAGCAGTTTGTAGAGTGCAGCATGTTGAAAGGAACTATAACTAGTCTGAAAGTGCTGGGAATTGAGAGTGTTTCACCTCTAGATGTCAAGGACAATAATTAATTTGTGCAAAGTAGATAAATGAGGTGGAAACTAATCAGAAGAGGGTTTGTTTATCTGCTCTTGGTGATATATTACACTGCAATAAGAAGACAGTAACTCCGTGTTCTATCAGGCTGTGAATAACTTCTAACATCATTTCTCATTTTTACCTATCAGATTTGAAAACATCTCCTAGTCTTTGAAGTTCAGTGAAATTCAAAACCAGCCATTAAGCCCAAACCAACTGGTAATGTGGGATTTTGACAAGATAATTAAACTTCCTGGAGTCTTCAATATATTACTTATCTCAACTAATTTGTACATGTGTATTCTCCCCTGTCTTCTAGATTTAATTATGGCATTGTAAGGAATGCACTGATTATCAGGACTGAAATTTATGGTACATTTGTATCCAATTTCTGTACTTTTGCTGGGTATCTCCAGATGTGCAAATATCTTTTTAATGAAAACACGAATAGATTTTTGTTAGCATCACCTTCCAGACCAGGAAACACATCTGGATTCATTTCCCAGTGTTCAGTACACTAATAATTTTATTCTTTGACTTGTGAGTGAAAGTGCCATTAGTAGCCACATGTTCTTGGGGGCTTTTAAATGGAAGGTTTCTGTCTTGTGTTATGAGTCCAAAGTTTAACAAATTTAGATTGCTGGTAAAGCAAAAAAAAAAAAAAAAAAAACCACAAAACACAACAACCATAACTGAACTTCCTGATAGGGCAGAAATGGCAGTGGAAATTGTGAATTTTTGTATTCACAACTTTAGTCTACCTGGCAGAAGACGTGAAACAGTTTTATGTTTGATTTTTCTGGAACTCAGACTACTAGCTTTGTCTCTGCCTTCCAAAGGGCAAAAGCTACAGTACTGTAGCAGTGTCAGACCACCACAGGCTTCAACCTCCCTCCCCAGTTATTATATATTTCTTCCTAGTTTTCATTAAAGACATCAATTACAAACAACATGTAAAGAGATGTACAAGCTGGAAGGAAGTGAGAAGCTACTATTTCTGACAGCAGATTTATCAGCATAGAAAATGATAAAATAAATTAAGAGGAGGAAAGCCATAAAGACTAGACAGGAAAGGGGAATAATGAACTGTATGTTGTGATAATAGCTAAGGACTTTATTTAGCAGATTTTAATACACCTTGCGTATGGGTTTTCTCCATGCATAAACTACAGATAAAGGTACAATATAGTTCCATTTCTTTCTCCACAATCTCTCTTTTACAAATGCTAAAGATGCCAACAAGCAAGAAAAATATATGCATAGATTTTTACTTGAAAGTTTCTCAAAGTGTCTGAATTATTACTAGGTAACAATCTGTGAAGATGCTTTCTGTTCCTAGAACAAAGCTTTATTCCCTTTATCAAAGAACTTTATAGATGTTAATCTATTCACAGAATAACCACCTCACTTGTAATGATAAGCAGCTATGAATAGGGTGGATCACTGCAGCGGTTTAACAGTGCACAGCAGCACACTCCTAGTAATCCTTTCACCTTATCCTAAAAATCCTTTCAGACCCAGTTCAAGCTGCAAGGATAGTTCTGATGCACAATAAAACACTACACATAGTTGTATGAGGCGGCAATATAGTTTTCCAAAATCAGAACAGCAAGCAATTTTGGTCAGATTCCAAATTATTTGATTGAGACTGCAATATGTGGGATTTGATTTATGTGTAAATGTATCCATAGTGGTGATGATTCAGGTGTTTTTCTTATGCAAATAGCTAGCCACAAACCCAAGTGGAGCATGACAACTAGTTTTCAGAATGTATAAGTGCATACACATATCAGTGTACTCATGTTCATGAAAAACAGACCTGTTGCCCATTAAAAGATAATATGCCACATAACATAAAAATTAGGGATTGTAAGGTATAGACCTACCCATAAAACAAACCACCCAGGAATGAAAACTGTATTCCAGCTGGGGAAAACATCACTTGTATTGGGTTATGTATCTCTGACAGTGATGCTGAGTAGATATTTGTGCACATATCGGAAAATGGCAGCACTAAATCCTAATTTGTCAGGTAATTTGTTACCTGATTAAAAAAATGTTTCACGCTTCCTGTTTGTGTGTTCTTTTCCTTCCTTCTTAGCAGAAAGGAAAGCTGTACTGTGCTTTCCTCACACTTGGGGTGTGTCTAGACTACATGCCTCCTTCGACGGAGGCATGTAGATTAGCCAGATCGGAAGAGGGAAATGAAGCCGCGATTAAAATAATCGCGGCTTCATTTAAATTTAAATGGCTGCCCCGATCTGCCGATCAGCTGTTTGTCGGCAGATCGGGGGAGTCTGGACGCGATGCCCCGACAAAGAAGCCTTTCTTCATCGACACAGGTAAGCCTCGTGAAACCAGGTTTACCTGTGTCGATGAAGAAAGGCTTCTTTGTCGGGGCATCGCGTCCAGACTCCCCCGATCTGCCGACAAACAGCTGATCGGCAGATCGGGGCAGCCATTTAAATTTAAATGAAGCCGCGATTATTTTAATCGCGGCTTCATTTCCCTCTTCCGATCTGGCTAATCTACATGCCTCCGTCGAAGGAGGCATGTAGTCTAGACACACCCTTGATGGTAAGGGTGACTCAGGAGGCAGTTTGTGGGAACTCTGTTTCCCTTTGATTGTCTGTGGATGGTTTGCAAGTTCCTAAAAGTACCCCAGTTACTTTCTCACATTCTCAAGAGTCAAGTGGAAAGCATTCTGCTTCCCATAATAATCCAAAGGTTGGTCATGAAAAATGCTGGCACACTAATTATTAGTGGCACCAGTGTGTGCTACCAGAAAAAAACTCTCATTCCTAAACACAGGAAAAACACAAAGTTAATTAGTAGCTTCATCAAAGCTGGTCAAAAAGATTCCAAAGGAAAAACACCACTCTATTTAAACTTACAGCTGCAGTATATTGGGGGAGGGAAGAAAAAAGCCCCTCAAGAGCTGTAGACAAAGAGTATATATAACCACTATTTTTGTTGAGAAATAAAAGTTTACAAAATGTTCCCATTAACACTGCCAAATGCATTGTAACAACACAATATGCTCTATTCCTTCTGCGTCCAAATCTTAATTGTTAACAGGAAATAGATTGTAAAGGATGCATGGTAAGACACCGAGAACCTTATAATAGGATTGTGTGTATAATGAAAATGCCAATCTTACAAGTGTTTTTTTTTTCTCGTGCCATTTATTGTCCATTTTCCTAGCTCTGTACAAGATCAATCTTTGGTCTGACAATGGAATGGCATGACAAGTTTACCTCTCTAAGTCTGTTGTACTTAAAACAAGCCAAGAAACAGAGTTTTCATGTTTTCTGTTTACTGTATCCAACATTAAATGTGGCATTTGCAGTCCCCTTAATTATACTTCCCTGTCCCCAACAAACAATTAACCAAGCTAGAAATTCTATTCTCCAGTTTCAAATATATTCACCCAAATTTCATTCTTTGATTTTTAAACTTCTTCTTTGAATTGTTGTATTGTATTCTCACTGCAGCAGCCTATGTCCAGGTACAGACTGTGGAAACAAACATAGTATTCTTTAAGTCCCTATATTTTTCCAAAACGCATAGAACATACATTTTAAGCAATCAGGCCACTTTACTTGTACTTGAATTGCAGTATATAAGCCCCATTATTTATATCTTTATGTCCATGAAAACAAAAATATGTGAATAGATTTACAAAACTATGTAGGTACCTGAAGATACAAATGAGCACATCCTAAAGGCTCTTGAAAATAGAACCCCACTAAAGTCTTTGGAAAACCTACTTGGCAGCTATCTGTCTCTTTGGAGCCTAAACACCAGTGTAAATCTGATCCCTGAAATAGATGCTGTCATAAGTTATGCATATGTAACTGTCATCTCTGAGTAATAGGTAGTGCTGTGTAAATATGCCACAGATGTATTTTTGTACATACATTCACATAAAAACCTCAGATTCACTGCTGCATTATTTGCAATCCTTTTCATTTTCAGTGAATTGCTGCATGAGTGATTTTTGTTTATTTGTGTGCAAGGGTGTTCATAACAGTAATTATCTCATGAATGCTCAAGTAAATACGGTCATAAGGTTCCCACTTTGTTTTTGTGTGTTCCACTTTCCCTCCTGTTTATAAAAGCGACATAACAAATTCTAAGAGCACAAACGTGAGTCATTATGACTCAGGCGAGTGATCACACATCATAAAATAATAAATAGAGAATAGCAAAATCAATAGTGTAGCAACAGCTGAAAGAATGAAACACATCCATGTAAAATGTATCCAGACTTTCATTAGCGCCACTATGACAAAAACCAAAACTGTACTGTCCAGTGTAAGGACTAATACACACACTCACACATTGAAAATGTCAGAAATAACACTTTTCCTATTCGCAACATCATTTATCAGCTGCATTTAAAAGCTCCCAATGATCTATACGACTACAAATTAGATAATACCAGTTTTATGTACAATGGAGATAACTGTGAGAATCAGGGAGAGACTGCAAAAGAAAACAGTGCCCAATTCCCATTGACCATGAAGGGAGTTGAGTGCCAGCCTATTGTGCTTTACTTTGAAAAAACATACCCCTAACGCAACAGATAACCCTTATAACTGGCAAAGTTTAAGTAGCACAGTATGAGTGGCCACAGTATGATGTGCTGAAAATCCTGAAACGAGGAGTAACGGTAGTTTGGACTAGGAAGCCTAGTCTGAACTACCTAGTTCGTGCCGCGTGTAGCCACGGGGCACGGAGTCCGCACTAGCGGACATTTAAAAATGGCGGCGCCCGGCTTTATGCAAATGAAGCCCGGGAAATTCAAATCCCAGGCTTCATTTGCAACTCTGGTTGCCTACATTACCACCCTAGTTCGAACTAGGGTGGGAGTGTAGACATACCCAAAGAGAGAGACTGTCAGGACTCCTGGGCTCTATCTCAGCTCTGGAAGGAGAATGGGGGTCTCGTGGGTGACAGCGGAAGGCAGACACATTTGGACTCAATGGGTATGTCTAAACTATACCCGTCTGCCGACAGAGGGATGTAGATTAGGTACTTTGAAAGTGAAAATGAGCCCAGGATTTAAATATCCCAGGCTTCATTTGCATACTCACATTCGGGTGCTGTGCCAATCACGCACACTTTCAAAAGTGAAAGTAAACTCTAGCCGTGGCTCTGCTGACAGCAGGGAGCTCTTTTGGCAGATCCTGTACTCAAAATGAGGAGTACAGGATCTGCCGAAAAAGCTTCCCGCTGTCGGCAGAGCTGTGGCTAATCTTTACTTTGACTTTTGAAAGGGCGTGTGATCGGCACAGCGCCCGAACGTGAGTATGCAAATGAAGCCTGGGATATTTAAATCCCGGGCTCATTTGCACTTTCCAAGTGCCTAATCTGCATCCCTCTGTTAGCAGATGGGTATAGTTTAGACACACTGTATAAGAATAGGCCTACTAGGTCAGACTAATGGTCCATCTAGCCCAATATCCTGTCCTCAACAGTGGCCAATGCAGGTAATTCCAGAAGCTTCAGGATCTCTACCAAGCATTTATAAACCTCAACTACCCACTCAGAGAAATAAAAAAGCAAATTGAAAGAGCCAGACAAATACCTAGAAACCATCTACTTCAAGACAGACCCAAGAAAACCAACAATAGAACACCACTTGTCATCACCTACAACCCCCAACTTAAACCTGTCCAACACATTATCAATAAACTACAGCCTATACTGGAACAGGATACCATACTCAAAGAGGCTCTGGGAGACAGACCCATAGTCTCCTATAGACAACCACCTAACCTCAAGATGATTCTTACCAACCACCACAGGACATATCACACTAATACCAACCCTGGTACCTTCCCTTGCAACAAACCCCGTTGCCAGCTTTGTCCACATATTCATTCTGCTGATACCATTATTGGACCTAACCAAGTGAGTTATAAGATCAAGAACACATATTCCTGCGCATCCCGAAATATAATCTATGCTATCATGTGCCAAAAGTGTCCGTCTGCTATGTACATTGGACAAACATCTCAGACACTTCGCCAAAGGATTAATGCCCACAAAACAGATATCAGACAAGATCACAAAGAAAAAACAGTTTTTTGCCATTTTAACCAAAAAGGATACTCTCTCAATGACTTAACCACCTGCATTCTGCTACAAAGACCTTTTACATCTGCACTTGAAAGGGAATCCTCTGAACTGTCATTCATGTTAAAATTCGACACTTTCCAAAAAGGACTCAACAAACACTTGAACTATCTCACCCATTACCAAGATAGTTTCCCCAATTATCACCTCTAATACCATTAACTCACAAACATCCCACTCTCCCTACCTCTAATATCATCAATTCACAGACACTTACCTTCCTTCCTCCCCCCCCCCCCTGCATCCCTCTCCTGTTCTGCAATGTGATTTGTCCTTTTCATATTTGTTCATTTTTTTAATTGTATCCTTTGGTATATATGGTTGTGACTACTTTCTTCCACTATTTGATCTGAGGAAGTGGGTTTGGCCCACGAAAGCTCATCATCTAATAAACCATCTTGTTAGTCTTTAAAGTGCTACGTTGTCCTGCATTTTGCTTCAGCTACCCCAGACTAACACGGCTACATTTCTATGAATATATATTGTTATTTTGAATATATTTTGTTATTATTGGAACTCTGCTATAATTTGGGCGTTTCCACCATCTCCTGGCAAAGAGTTGTACTGGTTGAACGTGAAGAAATAATGTCTTTGGTTAGTTTTAAATCTGCTGCCTATAAATTTCATTGGAAGAACTTCTTATGTTAGTGGAGGATTAAATTGCATATCCTTATTTTATTTTTCCACGCCATTCATGATTTTCTAGACCTCTCACATAACCCCTTACACTTTCATCAAGGTGAAAAGTCCCAGTCCTTTTAATCTCTCATCATATGAAAGCTGTTCCTACCTCCTCCTCATTTCTTTTGCCCTTTCTGCACTTTTCCCAAATCCAATATATCTTTTTTAGATGGGGGCAAACAGATATGTATGCACTATTCAAGCTGTGGGCATACCATGATTTTACATGCAGTATCTGTTCTCATCAGTTTAATATCTGATGTGCCCTCTGAAAACATTATTTTATATAGAGGCAATATGATATTTTGTCTTATTATCGATTACTTTCCCAACGACTCCCAATACTACCACTGCACATTGAGCAGATGTTTTCAGAGAGCCATCCACATTGACTCCTTTTTCTCAAGTGGTAAGAACTATTTTACATCCCATATTTTTTGTATGTATAGTTGGGATTGTATTTTCTCATGTGCGTTACTTTGCATTTATCAACAATGGATTCCATCTGCCCTTGTGTTGCCCAGTCAGTTTTGTGAGATCCCTTTTTAACAGCTTTGGACTTAACTGTTTTGAGTAATGGGTCTCATCTTCAAATTTTGCCACCTCACTGTTTACCCCTTTTCCAAGATCATTTATGGTTAAGTTTAAGGGACAGAATCCAAATACAGACACCCTAGAGCACACCACTATTTATTCCTTCTCTTTCCCCCCCTGCCTTTTAAGTGCAGTACCATGCAATATTTTCATGAATACCTAATGATCCTTCAATTACTTGAATGAAAAGTTTTTTATCTTAATCACCCTGTCTCCCTTTGTTTAAAAACAAAGGCAGAGCTGGGAGCAGTGGAAACTCTGTTTCAGTGGAGAGCTAGGAAATGTGCTTGCTGCAGACCTCAAGATGAAATCCAAGGGTTCCAACTTCAGGGGAAGCTGCTTACCCTTAAATGGCACCCTTGGTAGCATTTCTATCACATAAAGTTTTAGGTGAGCCAAATGTAACATTCAGTACTTTGCTTACTTAAAGCTAGAACTCAGGAAGCTCCCAGTAATCATGGCAGGCAGCACAGACTGTTATCCTGGGAGCTATGGGGCTCAGAATAGCTACACAGTACATGTTTCCAACAGCTTTAGTGAACTATCCCCCTTTATAACCACTGTGATTGAGTCCTGTTTGTTCTTGCCCATAAACAAATGTACCAGTACCAATCCACCTTTCTTAGCATAAAACAAATAGTGTTCAAACAATATGCATCTTTGTATATTCATTTTTCCTTGGTAAAACACTAAACCTAAGCTCTTAGGTAGAAGCAATACACATCAAATAATGGGTCTCAAGATTCCCTATATGTTTGAGACTGTGAACGGTGAACCAGCTCGTGATTAATCTACTGATCCTGAATGAACCTGCTGCAGAAATTCATTCTGCTGCTAAAAACGAAGGATAAGAAATGCGACAACTAACAAACAGAGATTATGATGGCAGTCAAAAGTGCAGGGCTATATTAACTTTGTAGAAGTCACTCTGTAGAACAGTGGGTCCTCCTTGATTTCATACAGTTCTATCTTTTGGACTGTCATTCAAAGTCATTCTGTACTACAGGCAGATTCAATAACTACAGATGAACTGGAGAGGATTGCCTCCATTTAGAACAGGGGTGGATCTGGCCCTCCTCAGCATTGGGGAGGCCGTGCTGGTGCTCCAGCTCCCCTCCCCCCTGTTCTCTCTTTGTGGGTCCACCTAAGCTCTGGTGTGTGCAAGGGGAATGTGAAAAGTATCTTTTCTCATTGTCAGTGGGGGAGGGAGGGCACATCAGTGCTTCTCACTTGTGTGCAGCCCCTGACTGATTTTTCTGTAGGTCAGAGGCCCCCGACCCAAAAAAGTTGCCCAACCCCTCATTTAGAGTAAAGGGAGCCAGTCTGTTTTGGTTTTGTGAAGCCTTATGCAAATTCAGTGATTCCCTTCTAACCTACGATTCCAGCTCCAAACACCTATGCCTTCGCACTCCACTGAACACCTCATGTCTACTTACAAAGCCTCTGAGATTAGAATTAGCCTCTGTGACACATGGGCAGAAAGGTCTCAGAGGTGTAGCCCTGTTAGTCTGTAACTAAAAAAGCTTAAACAACAACGGTTCTGTAGCACCTTAAAGACTAACAAAAATATATAAACAGTATCATGAGCCTTCATGGGCACAACCCCCTTGTGCCCAGGAAAATTCATGATACTATTTATATATTTTTAATAATCTCTAAGGTGCTACATGGCCTGAAAGTGACTTAGATTCAACCTTTAGAGACATGGTAGAAAAGTATGCAAACAGTAATTAGGGCCATTCCATGTCAGATAGGCTAGAACTTTGAAATGCAAATGTGCACTCTTAGAAATTAGAGGTAATGCTAATTGTATGTGTGTACTTATATACTGTTTGATGCTAGCAATGTAAACAGATAGTTGCTCTCTGTCACTGTAGCTATTGATTCAGAGATGAAAAGGACATATTAACATTTAGATGAACTTTAAATATAGTAACATCATCGCATCACATTCATCTGTTTTTTAATACATTTTAGTTTAGTTAAGAATTGTCTATAAGCGTGTATTTGGATAAGATTTGAAATATTCATTAACCTGAGAGGTTATGTGTCCAGTCCTGTGGGATTGGTAGAACTTTCTTATTTGATTAATAAGATTTTCATTAATCCTCATCCTATTTGCTCTGGGTGGTTTCTAACAATTCCAAAGTAACTGTGTTGTTGGCTTCTAAGGAACCAGTAAAGAAAATTTAAATATTGGAATACTCACTAGCACTGGGGATTGTCTGCCCCATTCTTTGCAGTGCATTCTAACTGAGTAACTCCAGTGTGGTTCCATGGGACCTAGGTCACGCCCTCCTATGTGCACCTTTTTGTGAGGCCTGGCCACCTGTCAGCACAGTCAAGGTGGCCAGGTGTCAGAACCAAAGGGCATATTTCTAGTTGAGAAGTAGATCAAAGAAAGAATTCAATTTCTGCTGGTATCCACTGGTGCCAACCAAACAGGACTGTGGATGGGGTTTGTGCCGTGGCTGGTGGGCTGATTGTATGTGTACAGTGTGGGACAGCATAGAAGGTTCTAAGAACATAGGCCGTTCAAGCCCACTGTGACGGAGCGACTCCGTCCTGCTTCAGTGGCGTAAGCTTGCCCCGTACCCAGGCTGCTCTGATCCCCGTGTTGTCTGGGGAGGTGGCTGCGAAAGCCCCCAGTTGTGCTTCTTGTTCCCACGCCATGGCACAGCTGAGCCGCAACAGCAGCAAGGGAGTGGAAGGACACCCAGCCCCCACGGAGTGGGGAGGGGGCACGGTGACGTCGCAGAAGCCAGGGGTGGGGCTAAAGGGCGACGGGGGAGCAATGCGAGGTCAGAGGGAGGGGCGAGAGGCGGAAGCGTGCCGGCGGGGAGATTCAAAGGGAGGAGACAGGACACCAAGGAGGGGAGTCAGGAAGGGAAGGTGGGGTGGTGAGCGAACACCCCGGAGACCACAAACCAGACTTGTTGGGATAGGAAGTAGCCCAGGGCAGGGCTTCCTGTGTAGTGCCCGAGGGCTGATGAGTTTTGGCAGGAGCCCCGCCAGCCGGACCAGAGCATGAGCATACTGGTCCTTAGGGCCCTGGGCTGGGACCCGTGAGAGATGGCGAGCCCGGGTCCCCCTAACCCCGCATGGAAGTACCCGGGGGGGGTGAAACCTCGCGAGAGAGAGAGAGGGGATACGGCCAACGACCCTCTTACACCCACACACACGCTTGACGATAGCTACTAATATAACACTTTTGAAAATTGTGAGTGACTGGGAATCTGAATCCCAGAGCTATTTCTCAACCCCCTCTGAAGTTCATCTCTCTCAGAAGCAATACCTTAAAACAAACAGAAGAATATTTACAGAATGGACTGGATGCTGTTTAAGAGAGAAGTACAATCTTCTTGAAGTACCGCTGGGAAGACTATCAAAAGATAGCAGCCCAAAAAATTGAAGTTAGGCACTGCATTTTCTATGAGTAGGTCCCCGATGATTAAAGTTACAATAGCTGGTATATCTGCCTTGTATGCATTGATTGCTTGGGCTTCGAGGTTGTGCACATTTGGGTGGAGGAAAAAGCGAGTATGTGATTACTTCATTACAGGAATGATTCTTGCAGTAGTGTGAGGGAGTGAGAGAAGGGCCTGGCAGTCCAGGGACTAAACAAAGCCTTTTCCCCCAGCTAGCCCCGCCCTGCTTACCTGCTGCTAATGTCAGGCCTGGAGGGGGGAAAAAAAGAAAGGAGTATAGCTCAGTTAGCTGCTGACCAGCAAAGAGACAGGAGCATGGTTCTGCAGCCTACAGGACTTGCACCAAAATCTGTGTGCTTGGACAGCCACAGGAGACAGTAAACCTCCAAACCTGCTCTGCTGGGACAAAGGGGAGCGAGAAACCTGCTAGAAACCCTCACTGAAAGGGAAATCTAGACTGTTGGGGCCATGCCCCAACCTTAAGGCCTGAACTAACATAGTAGGCCAGAGTTCCTAGCCCCAGGGCACCCACAGCGGTGGTCTGTACCCCTTTCCTGCCAGCTAATCCGAGATCCTAACCACCAGGCCATCCCACAGCCCAGGAGACCCGCCCAGCAACAGAGAATGCGGGAATTGCCCTAGCCCAGATGAAGGGCCTTATTGAAAAGACAACAACAGAACAAGTGAGTGTGGGTCCTGTCCCAGAAGGGAGATGGAGCCATTGCTGAAGTGGATTGCATAGCGAAATACCAACCAGCAGTGGCAACAGCAGCAGCTGTTCCAACAAATGGCCCAGCAACAGTTAATCGGAGAATTAGCAGCCCAACAACAGCAGCTGTTGCAGCACATAACTTCCCTGCTACAACTCACAACCCCGGCTGAGCTGCCGGAACCTGCACCAAGTGTCTATCAAGCTTGCGGATGATGATCCATAGGCGTTTCTGGAAATGTTTGTGCAGGTGGCTATCATAGCCCAATACCTGACTGGAGTAGCCCAGATGGTGACCCCATGCTCCACACCCTGTTCCACATCTGGAATATGTATAGGTCAAAACAGCGGTCCTTGGTGCCCTGGACATCTCTGAAGAAACATCTGACAATGCTTCTGGGGGGAACAATACCCACCAGGAGTCCACCTCCACTCCATTGCCCAGATGTCTGAAGCTGAAGACAAAGACAGGAGTGCGAGTCACTGAACAGATCTTGTTTGAACAGTTCACCTAGATCCTACCCTCTGGGGGGATGGAATGGGTTGTTCAGAACCACCAGATAGCATGGCCAGCACCATCTAACTGATGGAGAACTATCTGGCAGCCAGATCCCCAAGGATGACACCCTCGTCAGGACCTACAGTGACCAAGAGCACTACAACCCTGATGGAACTAGCTAGGGGCCCCAGAGCCAGGAGTGGGGACCTCAGCATCCTCTGCCCCTCCCCAGCCCCAAAGGGCTCATGGGTTCTGGGGTACCCAACTCCTGAGTTCAGGACCAGCCCCCCAGCTCCTTGTTTGGGACACCATGCATCCCCTGGACCTGAAGCCGGGCCCCTCCTGAACTCCAGGATCGGGGAAGCCTACCAAGACCCATCCTCCAGGGCACCCAGGGGAGATAACCCTAAGGCCACCCTGGATAAGTACTGCCATTTTACACTGTGGGGGCTTTGGGCATTGGTCCAGGGACTGCCTGTACATGGAATGTAACTTGGGAAATCTCTGGTCACCATGACCAGAAGCAAGCCATCAGGACCCCATAAAGCTGACCATCCCACTGTGGATAAATGGGACAGAAAGAGAAGTTATTCACTTCATGCCGTAACAATTGTTCTTCTAGATGTGTGTCCCCATTGTTGCTCCTCAGTTGGTGTCAGGCTTGGTCCTGGCACCATAGATTGGAGTCTTTGGTAACAGTGATCAGGCAGGCTGCACATGGACGAGCAGAGAGCAGTGCTCCCACCTTTGACGTAGCATGCACAGCCCACTTCTCTGTTTCTTCTTTCATGCCCTCATGGGCTGCTAGTATTGCCTGAAGAAGTGGGGAGGAGGGTAGGTAGTGGAGCACCCATGGGGACACACATCTCAAAGAACAATTTTTACTGCACAAAGTGAGTAACTTCTCTTTCTTCTTCAAGTGAGGTACCCGTGGGTGCTCCACAGTTGGTGACTGTGTAGTAGTGCCCATTGAGATGGACGGTGAGCTTTGATCAATTGCTACAGATTGTGGAGAGAACCGCGTTGGCTACTGCGGTATCTGTTGTGGAGCATGGTGGAATAGCGTAATGCTTTATGAAGGTGTGATTAGATGACTGTCACTGCTCTGGCATATTTCCTGGAGTGAGCCTCCCTTTAGGAAAGCAGCTGATAGAGCTCATAGCTCTAGTAGAATGGGCCACTGGATTCGTTGCTAATACCCTATTCTGGAGCGAGTAGCGTGTAGTAATACATGAAGTTATCAGCTTTGATATGTGCTGAGAAGACAGTGGTTTTCCCTTGGACCTCTCGACCAGGGAAACCATCAATCTCTGGGATAACTGAAAGGATTGAGTCCTATCAAGATAGAAGGCAGTTGCCCTTCTGACATCCAGGGTGTGTAATATGGCTTCTTCCCTGTAATGATGTGGTTTTGGATAGAAAGTGGGAAGGATTATTTGTTCATTGACATAGAATTCTGAGTTCACTTTGGATAAGAAGGACAAGTGTGGCTGTAGGATGACTTTGTGCTTATGAAAGATCGTGTATGGAGGTGAGGATAAGAGAGCTGCAAGTTTGCTGACCCGCCTTGCAGAAGTCATCACCAGAAGGCACCACATTTTCATGGTAAGAAAGGTAGGAGGTGAGGTTGCCATTTGTTCAAACAGTGGTCTGAGTGAGTGAGTGTAGGACCAATTCTAAGTCCCCCGTGGGGGCAATGGGTTTTTGAGGTAGGTGAAGATTCTGCAGGCTCTTCCAGTATCTTTTTGAGATGGCGTGGGCAAATATGTAGAACCCATCAATGGGAGGGTGGAAGTCCGTAATGGCAGCCATGTGCACCGGGAGCGATGAAATTGACGAATTTTGTTGTTTTAGTTGCAAGATGTACTCCAGTACTTGGAGGAGAGGTGCCCTAGATGGTTCAATGTGTGCGCACCACTGTGTAAACCGGTGCCACTTGTATAGATAAATCTTAAGTGTTATTTGTCTCCTACTATGCAGCAGAACATTTTTCAGTTGTTGGGAGCACTGTTGCTCTGCTCCCAAGAACCAGACAGGTACCATGACATCAAGTGCAGCGTTTGTGGTTGGGGGTGAAGTATTGACCCCTGGTTCTGGGAGAGCAGGTCTGGGCAGTTTGGAAGTGGGTAGCGATGTTGTAGAGACAGGTGATAAAGACATGTGAACCATATCTGTCGGAGCCAGGCTGGGGCAATCAAGATCACGAAGCCCCATTTGTCTGTATCTTCCGGAGAACTCCGGGACTGAGAGGAATGGATGGGAAGGCATATAATAGATGGCCCTCCACAAGTGAAAAGCATGACATCACCCTATGCCTGCTTGGGAGCAGTATTGGGGGCATTTGGAATTCTGCCTGGTGGCCAAGAAATATATCTGTGGTCACCTCCATTGGTGGAACAGATTGTGGGTGATCTGATCATGTAGTTCCCACTCGTTGTGAAAGCAGGCTCTTTGCTGGCCAGGCCTCTCGCGCGTATTGCCATCCGAGCAAAAGGTCAACTTCCCCTTGATGAAACACCCTTACACTGTGTAACTTAAAGATCAGCGAAGAACAGGAACAAAAACCAGACCTGAAAAGTTCATGTAAAGTTCGTGCTGGTTGTGCTGACTTGTTCATCGTGGGGATCATGAACAGTGTCGTAGTGAAGGCTCAGGAGAGATAGAGTCCTAAACCCCCTGTCATGTCCTGGTGGTGCTTGTATTTTGTGACCTGAGGAACAGCAATGGGATGCAGGCTTGTGACCCATTGCCATGCTGGTCGGTACTTGTGGTGGTGGCATGGGTGGCCGTGACCCCAGAGGATCTTGAGTTAGTGTAGCGTGTTAGGGGGTGGCTGGAGGTAGCCCTGTCAATTTTTGGTGCCACAGATGAATCTTGTACCATAGGTTGGCAAAGTACCAGGGATCTTGAATGTGCCTGCAGTGAGCCAGGTGCCCTTAATGCCAGTGGTGCCTCTGTCACCACAGGGTCCTTGCTATTGCTAGGTGCCCTTTTTGTGGTAGCTGATTTTGAGCGCTGTTTCAAGTGTAGTTTTGAGTGTTATTGAGGCGGGTCGAGACTTTGCCGTGCCTGAAGTGCCTGGCTCATCTCTTTTGCTAATTCTTGAGGGGAGAGAGCAGGCTGATGAGGGTCTAGGTTCTGAGCGTGTTCTCTGAGGAGAAGGGCTTGGATATTTGCCCTGAGGAGAAGTTGCGCTCAAGCCCTTATTGCCCCCTTGATAATTATGGGGATCCAGGGCTCTATCCACAGACTGCATGTGCACTGTGAGCTCCCTTTCTTTATGAACTCTGGTTGTGGGGCTACAGCAATGGACGCATTTCTGAGGTACATGTGTGTCCCCCAAACAGCGTATACGTTTGCTGTGGGCATCAGAGGCATAAATTCTCGGCATTTGCCGCATCTTTTCTCCTTAGGAGAGTCTGGCATGTCTCCCAAAAGCTATCTATAACTGTAAAAGCAGCTGAGACTGTTTGTGGGTTGTTGGTTTCTGTTTCCTGGTTTGTTGCTGTGCGGCGGTAAAAGCTGGCGGCAGTGGCGGCTTTTTTTCTTTTCTTTTTCTTTTTTGTTTTCTGTGTAAAAAGAAGGTGCCTCAGGACTATCTAATCTGATAAGGTGGTTCTGCTTTGTCCTGCAGAGTGCACTGAGGAGGAGAGAACTGAGGTCCATCTGTGGCTGAGGGTAGTGAAGAAGGAACTGAGGAGAAGCAGGCTGTGCACGCTACTTCAAAGGTGAGAGCTCCGCTCACGCATGCACAGCCCACCTGATCACTTCTATCAAAGTCTCCAATCTGTGGTGCCAGGACAAGCCTGTTTGAATTTTACAGTTTGAAGTGTGAATTGTGAGTCTGATTCCAGGTGAGTGCTAGCAGTTTCAGTTTCAGCTTCTGTGGCAGTTGGGACTGAGAGCCTGCCATTGTTCCCTTGATTGTCTCTGATTAGCCTCAGGCTCAGCCTTCCCCTGTGTGACTCAGAAGGGGGCAGGCCTGACCTAGGCAAGCAGGCTTTAAAAAGCCAGAGCAGAGCAACCAGGGAGCGAGGCGGACAGGGGAGTTGAAGAGGGAGTTGGAGTGACTGATGGTGTTGAAGACCCGAAGCGCTTGTGCCAGTACTCCTGTCTCCTCCACCTGTGCCTGTATCCAGACAGAGAACCTGAGCATGGATGCCTCTACCCAGGTCCTGGTGTGGTGTTGCAGTATTTGTGGCTTGCAATTCCCACTGACTGATTTCCAGGCTGGGGGAGACAACCGTTGTGAAAGGTGCCTGCTGGTGGAATCTCTCAGGCAGCAGGTAGGAGAGCTACAGAAGGAGGTGGCCAGGCTGAGGAGCATTCGAGGCCATAAGGAATTCCTGGACAGTATTCCTGTGGAGTCCACTGAGGTCACTGTCCTAGGATGTGGGACTGTTGACCAGCCACTTATGGAGGAGGAGGTGGTGCAGGGTGAGCACTGGCAGCTGGTTACTTCCAGCAGCAGGCAGTGTTCCACCCCTGCTCCTAACCCTCCCACTGTGTTGTTACATAACCGTTACACTTTACTTTCTGCAGGAGACAAGGAGTCACCCCCCACAGTGCAGGAGACCAGGCCTTGCACCACCAAGGTTGAGCAGTCTCCTGCCACCACTGCGAGGAAGAAACATAGGGTAGTGGTGGTTGGAGACTCTCTTCTGAGGGGAACGGAGGCACCCATCTGTCGCCCTGACAGTTCATCTCGAGAGGTATGCTGTCTGCCAGGGGCCCGTATCCGAGATGTTACGGAGGCATTGTCGAGGATTATCCAGCCCTCTGACTACTACCCCATGCTACTCATTCATATGGGCACAAATGATACTGCCAGGTGTGACACTGAGCGGATCAAGCGTGACTACAGGGCTTTGGGAGTACGGGTGAGGGAGTTTGGGGCACAGGTGGTATTCTCTTCGATCCTTCCTGTCAAAGGTAGGGGCCCGGGCAGAGAGAGGTGCATCCTGGAGGTGAATGCCTGGCTGCGAAGATGGTGTCGCCAGGAGGGCTTCGGCTTTCTTGACCAGGAAGGACTGCTTGGTGGAGATGGAGTTTACCTTTCCAGGAGCAGGAAAGCCTTGTTTGGACACAGACTGGCTAACCTTGTGAGGAGGGCTTTAAACTAGGTTCGACGGGGACACGTGAGCAAAGCCCACAGGTAAGTGCTGAATGTGTGGGACTGGGAGATGGGTTGGAAATGGGGGGGGGGGACTACGGCCTATAATGGCAAGGAGAAAGGAGGGTCAGGGCACAACAGGGAGGCAAGATCAAATCAGTATCTTAGATGCCTATATACAAATGCGAGAAGTATGGGTAATAAGCAGGAAGAACTGGAATTGCTAACAAATAAATACAACTATGATATCATTGGTATTACAGAAACCTGGTGGGATGGGACGCATGATTGGAATGTTGGTATGGAAGGGTACGGCTTGCTCAGGAAGGACAGACAGGGAAAAAAGGGAGGAGGGGTTGCCTTGTATATTAAAAATGTACACACTTGGACTGAAGTGGAGATGAACGTAGAAGATAGCTGTGTAGAGAGTCTCTGGGTTAAGCTAAAAGGGATAAAAAATGAGGGTGATATCATGCTAGGAGTTTACTACAGGCCACCTAGCCAGGTGGAAGAGGTGGATGAGGCCTTTTTTAAACAATTAACAAAACTATCCAAAGCCCAAGATTTGGTGGTGATGGGGGACTTCAACTATCCAGACATATGTTGGGAAACTAACACAGCGGGGCACAGGCTATCCAATAAGTTTCTGGACTGCATTGGAGACAACTTTCTGTTTCAGAAGGTTGAAAAAGCTACCAGAGGAGAAGCTGTTCTGGATTTGGTTTTAACAAATAGGGAGGAACTAGTTGAGAACTTGAAAGTGGAAGACAGTATAGGGGACAGTGATCATGAAATAATAGAGTTCATGATCTTAAGGAAAGGTAGAAGGGAGACCAGCACAATTGACGTAATGGATTTCAGGAAGGCAGATTTTGATAAGCTCAGAGAACTTGTAGGTAAGGTCCCATGGGAAGCAAGACTGAAGGGAAAAACAACTGAGGAGAGTTGGAAGTATTTCAAAGGGACGTTGTTAAGGGCCCAAAAGCAAACAATTCCGCTGTGTAGGAAAGATAGAAAATATGGCAAAAGACCAGCTTGGCTTAACAAGGAGATCTTGCATAATCTCAAAATAAAAAAGGAGTCGTATAAAAAATGGAAACTAGGACAAATAACAAAGGATGAATATAGGCAAGCAACACAGGAATGCAGGGGCAAGATTAGAAAGGCAAAGGCACAAAATGAGATCAAACTAACTACAGGCATAAAGGGAAACAAGAAGACCTTTTATAAATACATTAAAAGCAAGAGGAAGACCAAGGACAGGGTAGGCCCACTGCTTAGTGAGGAGGGAGAAGCAGTAACAGGAAACTTGGAAATGGCGGAGATGCTCAATGACTTCTTTGTTTCGGTCTTCACCGAGAAGTCTGGAGGTGTGCCTAATGTAGTGAATACAAGCAGAGAGAGGGTAAGTTTAGAACATAGGATACACAAAGAACAAGTTAAAAATCACTTAGGAAAGTTAGATGTCAGCAAGTCACCAGTTCCTGATGAAATGCATCCCAGGATACTCAAGGAGCTGATAGAGGAGGTATCTGAGCCTTTAGCTATGATCTTTGAAAAATCATGGCAGACAGGTGAGATTCCAGAAGACTGGAAAAGGGCAAATATTGTGCCCATCTATAAAAAGGGAAATAAGAACAACCCAGGAAACTACAGACCGGTCAGTTTAACGTCTGTCCCAGGGAAGATAATGGAGCAGGTAATTAAGGAAATCATATGCAAACACTTGGAAGGTAATAAAGTGATAGGGAATAGCCAGCATGGGTTTGTGAAGAACAAGTCATGCCAAACTAATCTGATAGCTTTCTTTGATAGGATAACGAGCCTTGTGGATAAGGGAGAAGCGGTGGATGTCATATACCTAGTCTTTAGTAAGGCATTTGATACGGTCTCGCATGATATTCTTATTGATAAACTAGGCAAATATAACTTAGATAGGGCCACGATAAGGTGGGTGCATAATTGGCTGGATAACCGTAGTCAGAGAGTTGTTGTTAACGGTGCTAAATCCTGCTGGAAAGGGATAATAAGTGGAGTTCCGCAAGAGTCTGTTTTGGGACCCGTACTGTTCAATATCTTCATCAATGATGTAGATATTGGGATAGAGAGTATGCTTATTAAGTTTGCAGATGATACCAAACTGGGTGGGGTTGCAACTTCTTTGGAGGATAGGGACATAATTCAAAATGACCTTAGCAAGTTAGAGAAATGGTCAGAGGTAAACAGGATGAGGTTTAATAAAGAGAAATGCAAAGTGCTCCACTTAGGAAGGAACAATCAGTTCCATACATACAAGATGGGAAGCGACTGTCTAGGAAGGAGCATGGTGGAAAGGGATCTAGGGGTCATAGTGGACCACAAGTTGAATATGAGTCAACAGTGTGATGCTGTTGCAAAAAAAGCAAATATGATTCTAGGTTGTATCAACAGGTGTGTTGTAAGCAAAACTCGTGAAGTCATTCTGCCGCTCTACTCTGCACTAGTTAGGCCTCAGCTGGAGTACTGTGTCCAGTTCTGGGCGCCACATTTCAAAAAAGATGTGGAGAAATTGGAAAGGGTACAGGGAAGAGCGACAAGAATGATTAAAGGTTTAGAGAACATGACCTATGAAGCCAGGCTTCATGAACTGGGCTTGTTTAGTTTGGAAAAAAGAAGATTAAGGGGGGACATGATAGCGGTTTTCAAATATCTAAAAGGGTGTCACAAGGAGGAAGGAGAAAATTTGTTCCTCTTGGTTTTTGAAGACAGGACAAGGAGTAATGGGCTTAAAGTGCAGCAGGGGAGGTTTAGATTGGACATTAGGAAAAAATTCCTAACTGTCAGGGTGGTCAAATATTGGAATAAATTGCCAAGGGAGGTGGTGGAATCTCCCTCTCTGGAGATATTTAAGAACAGGTTAGATAGACATCTGTCAGGGATGGTGTAGACGGAGCTTGGTCCTGCCTTGAGGGTGGGGGGCTGGACTCGATGACCTCTCGAGGTCCCTTCCAGTCCTATGATTCTATGAACTGTGAAGCACCCATGGGGACATCACTCGATGAAGAAACAATTTGGCTACTTGACCCTGGTTATGCTCAGACCCTGGTATGGCATGCTCTCGTGCCTCACCTGGGCCCTCTTCTGGGCTCCATTAGGCTTCAATGTGTTAATGGGGATGTGAAGGCCTATCTCGCTCCCAGGTGACCTTAAGGGTAAGGAGGCACAAGGAGGCCTTGGTGGTTGGGCTGGCCCCAACCCTTGACTACCTGGGCAGGTACTGGGGATATTTTGTGGGACTGCTGAAATCCCCTTCTGTGGAGTGCTGACCCCAGTCTTCAAAGGCCAATTGAAGGGAAACTGCTCCTCTTACGGGGGTGGGAAAAGTGGTGGATCCTGGTGAGGGAACCTCCCAACACCAATCATCAACCCAGACAGATCAGACCCCCAGCCAGCCAGAGAAGGAGGCAGTCCCATTGCCCAAGTCTGCAATCCTAGCTCACCCTTCAGAATTTGTGGGAGAGCAACGAGCCGATGATACCCAGAGCCAAACATATGACCAGGTATCATAGTAAATGGAGAAACTGCTGCCCTCGATCAAGTGGGACAGTTCCCCCATTTTGAGATTAAGGAGGACTGCCTATATCGGATAGAGAAGGACCCGCAAACAGAAGAAGTGCACCACCTTACCAAAGGGAAGTCATGTGATTGGCCAATGCCATACCCACTGAGGGACACCTGGAGAGGGAAAAACATTGGCCTGGATGTTGGCCCACTTCTTTTGGCCTGAGATCCAAGGGGAGGTGGCAGACTTTTGCGCTAGCGTGTCAGTTCACTGCACCCCGACCAGTAGAGAAACCTGATAGAAACCGTCAGTAAGAGGGAAAATCTAGACTTTTGGGGCCATGTCTCAATCTTAAGGCCTGGACTAACATAGTAAAATGGAGTTCCTAGGCCCGGTGCACCCGCAGCAGTGATCTGCACCCCTTTCCCTCTAGCTAATCCCAGGGCCTAACCACTAGGAGAGACCTGGACACAAGTAGTAAAAAAAAAAGGGGGGGGGGGGAGAATTTGACTATGACTTAACTGTGAACAAAATGAGGTCTACAGTCACTATTTGCTGAACATTAGTACTCCTCTTTGTATAGTACATTACCTCAGAATAAAAGTAGTTCAGAGCATATTGTCATCTTCAGAGGGTCAGATTAAAACAAATAGTATCATGAAGCAACATATCTAACCAGCAGGGACACTTGTGATTAATTTGTTTGTATTGATTTTATGAAAAATATAAAAACTTAAACTACTTATAGCTTGTATTTCTTTCTAAATACCACATGCATCACAGGATCAGAAATAGAATTATGCCATTATGCAAATTTACAGGTTGTCAAAGCTGCAAGATGAAACCATACAAAACACTACATAGAGATAGCATGTTTGTTGGGGAAGGGAGTAACAATAAGATAGAAGGAAGAAGGGGAATGGAAGAAATGAGGTTCTGCCATTCTTTGAGCCTTTTCAAAGAATGGCATTTTTTATCCAAATGTGTCTAGAAATGTGATCTCAAATTTCTCTAATTTCATATAATTGCTCTACAAGATAATAAACTACTCTTTCTCTGAACACATCTTCATACTATTCATTTGTACGCTGTATTCACCTACACAGGTAAGCAAAATCAGGATTGGGTTTGAAACTGCAAACTCAAACCAGGTTCAGGTCCAAGCTTAGGTGTTCAGTTAAGTGATTCCAATATTGTCTTTCTTCTCAGCATAAGCAATCTTTTAATAAGAGTTTGTTTTTCTGCCTTGCTACACTGGAAAACACTATCAAAAGTGTCTAACCACTAAATCAGTAATTTAGAGCCACACAGATGCCAATGTGCCTGCCATTAAGTGATTTATTTGAGCCATTGGGTATTACCATATTGAAAATGCATTAGTAACTTACACTGGGATGATTGTGGAGGAAGGGAGATTTTCACTAATAAATCAAAATTTACCGAAAGCCTTTGAATATCACAGACTAGCAGAAGTCAACCTCACAAGAGAGCAGTAATATTGCAAGTAAACACAAACCAATTCTAATTGGTACAATTTCAAACTCAGTTGCTCTTCCTCATTCCTCAGTGTTTCATTAAATCCTGAAAATATAAATACATGTCTGTAGTCACAGAGCAATTAATTCACACTTTAGTGACTAATATATATGTTGGATTCATATTCATTAAAATATGCTATTTCACTATTTGCCTATAACAGATGCAATCCTGCACGGCCATTTCTTGTGTAGTTCAGTCTTGCCAAAGATTTACAGTAAGTCCTGAGAAAGTGTACCATTCTGAGAACTCAGCTTCACTTACTATGCTTTAGACTCTAACTGGGGTCAGGCATGATTAAACCATTGTTATCAATGATTGAATATTATTTTCTCTCCAGGTGGTTAGTTTAGTTCTATTCTGCTGTATGAATAAGAAATCAGTTATAGTCATCATGGAAGCCTAAACAATACAGTTGGGGTGATGACTGCTAGTCGGGACTCTCTTAGGTTTACTGTGATTCTATGCTTGTAGCAAATGCAACATTGCTCAGGAGAAGCAACCGAGAAGAAATTTACGCTCCCCAGGAATCTTCATGCTTGTCCACTCTCCAATTTTCCACTCATCTAACTCAAAGAGCATCTCTGAAAGAACACAGAGTGGATTAAGACAGAAAGGGAGAGGAATGTAAAAAAGAACAGACGGGATCAGAAAAGTGATGAAAACAATGAAGAGAAAACAATGTCAAAAAGGCAAATAGGATGTTAGGAATGATTAAGAAAGGGACAGAAAAGAAGACCCAGAATATCTTGCTGCCCCTGTATAAAACTATGGTACGCCCACATCTTGAATACTGTGTACAGATGTGGGCTCCTCACCTCGAAAAAGATATTTTGGCCTTAGAAAGGGTTCAGAAAAGGGCAACTAAAATGATTAGAGGTTTGGAACGGGTCCCATATGAGGAGAGACTAAAGAGACTGGGACTTTTCAGTTTAGAAAAGAGGAGACTGAGGGGGGATATGATAGAGGTCTATAAAATCATGAGTGGTGTGGAGAGGGTACATAAAGAAAAGTTATTTATTCGTTTCCATAATAGAAGAACTGGAGGACACCAAATGAAGTTAATGGGTAGCAGGTTTAAAACTAATAAAAGAAAGTTCTTCTTCATACAGCATGTAGTCAACCTGTGGTTGAGGAGCCTGTGAAGGCTAGGACTATAACAGAGTTTAAAGAGAAGCTAGATAATTTCATGGTGGTTAGGTCTATAAAAGGCTATTAGCCAGAGGGTAGAAATGGTGTCCCTGGCCTCTGTTTGTCAGAGGCTGGAAAAGGCTGGCAGGAGACAAATCGCTTGATCATTGTCTTCGGTCCACCCCCTCTGGGGCACCTGATGCTGGCCACTGTCGGCAGACAGGCTACTGGGCTAGATGGACCTTTGGTCTGACCCAGTACGGCCATTCTTATGTTCTTATGTTGGGACAATGACTTTGGGGAGAGTGGAAAACAGTGGGACTAAACAAAGAAGGAAAGCGATAAGAGATGGAGAAAAGGAGGACATTTTTAAAAAAGCAAAAAGTTCCTTTAAAATAAAAACTACCTCCGAAGTTTATTGTTTTCAAGAATTAACACACTGTCTAGGATTTCCAACTACATACTTCTATTTGACAGTTTATGCACAAGTACTTAATGTGTACAGTGAAGTGGCTGACCACATATGCATGCACAAATTCCTGATGTTGCATTTAAACACATGGCATATTTATATAACTAGAGAATATATGTAAGTGTAGGTAGGCATTTTCACATATCAGAGTTTAAAAACACTTCCTTTTTATAGTTGTGTGTATTTGTCCAGAAGATAATATTCCTGAATGCTCTCTGGAGTGATGCCACTAAGAAAAGACTCACCAGGCATATTAGTATGCAGAAATGGTACAGAATCTATAAAAAAATCTTTGTTAAACCCTCTTGCTCTTACAGCAGAAATTAGCACTTAAATGCTACAGGATTCCAGGAGCTTTTGCCATAATTGTAAAGGGAAGGCCATTTTCAGATCTGTAATATAGATAAACCCCTGCTGCATCACTTATAAGAAAACCCCACTAGCACAATACTGTTAGTATTAAGACACTGATCGGCCATTTCTGTAGAAAGTGTATTAGTGTTATGTTGGCAGTTTACCAATCTACCTCAGTTCGATTAGACTTCGTGTCTCTCTTTTCCAGGCAAACCCATTGCCATCCTAAGTGCTACTACAGTAAACAAGAATTATATTTCAGAAATGGCCTTTTCTTTTTTTATTATTCTCATGGATGCATGCAGTGTTAAGTTTGGTTGTCTGTGTATTTGTATAATGCATAGACTCAGAATTTAAGGACAGAAGGGACCATCATTATCATTCTAGTCTGACCTCCTGCATATTGCAGAGCAGAGAACCACACCCAATAAGCAATAAGCCCACAACTTCTGGCTGAGTTACTGGTGCCCACAAATCTTAATTATAAGACTTGAAGTTGTAGATAATCCACTATGTATTTAATTTAGTTCAAACTACCAAGTGACTAGTGCACAATTGCAGAGAGAGGTGAAAAATACTCAAGGTCTCTGCAGGGGTGGCCCGTGAGCCTAGAGTGCAGCTGGCCCGGGCACCTGATGATGACATCACGGGGCGCCCCGTGATGATGTCATGGCCATTGACGGCCGTGCCGGGGGGGGGGAGCGCCAATTGCATTGCCCGCCTGGGGCACCAGCTGCCGCAGCTGGCCTCAAGCTGCTCCGGGGTCTCTGCAAAGCTAACATTGGGGCAAATTCTTTCCCAACCCCAAATACAGTGATCAATTAGTCCCTGAGCATGTCAACAACACCCACTAGCCAGACACATTTTTCTGCAGTAACCCAGGGTATGTCTACACTACAGAGAAGATCGTAGCTGCCGATGTCAATCTTCCAGGGTTTGAAGTAGTGGCTCTAATGAAAATGCGCTAATCTGAACTGAGAGAGGCACTCCGCTCAATGCTGGTAGTCCTGCTTCCACGAGGAGTAAGGGAATTTGAAGGGAGAGTGTTCTCTCCCAAGCTACGTCTACACTGCAGGCTTTTGCCAGCAGAGAGTATGCTAATGAAGTGCTCATTAGCATTTCTCATGCTGTCATTTGCATATTCTCTGCCGATGATTTTTGCACAAAAACAAGCAGCGAAGAAGGGTCCATTTTGCACAAAAAAACCCTTTTGCACAAGATCCTATAAGGATAAGAACATAAGAAAACAAGAATGGCCGTACTAGGTCAGACCAAAGGTCCATCTAGCCCAGTATCCAGTCTGCCGACAGTGGCCAGCACCAGGTGCCCCAGAGAGAGTGGACCGAAGAGAATGATCAAGCGATTTGTCTCCTGCCATCCCTCTCCAGCCTCTGACAAACAGAGGCCAAGGACACCATTTTATCCCCTGGCTAATAGCCTTTTATGGTCCTATCCTCCATGAAATTATCTAGCTTCTCTTTAAACTCTATTATAGTCCTAGCCTTCACAGCCTCCTCTGGCAAGGAGTTCCACAGGTTGACTACACGCTGTGTGAAGAAGAACTTTCTTTTATTAGTTTTAAACCTGCTACCCATTAATTTCATTTGGTGTCCTCTAGTTCTTCTATTTAGGGAACTAATAAATAACTTTTCTTTATCGGCCCTCTCCACACCACTCATGATTTTATAGACCTCTATCATATCCCCCCTCAGTCTCCTCTTCTCTAAACTGAAAAGTCCCAGTCTCTTTAACCTCTCCTCATACGGGACCCGTTCCACACCACTAATCATTTTAGTTGCCCTTTTCTGAACCCTTTCCAAGGCCAAAATATCTTTTTTGAGGTGAGGAGCCCACATCTGTACACAGTATTCAAGATGTGGGCGTACCATAGTTTTATACAGGGGCAGTAAGATATTCTGGGTCCTATTTTCTATCCCTTTCCTAATAATTCCTAGCATCCTATTTGTCTTTTTGACAACCGCTGCACACTGCATGGAAGTTTTCAGAGAACTGTCCACGATAACTCCAAGATCTCTTTCCTGATTTGTCGTAGCCAAATTAGCCCCCATCATATTGTACGTATAGTTGTGTATTACTTTACACTTATCCACATTAAATTTCATTTGCCATTTTGTTGCCCAGTCACTCAGTTTGGTGAGATCTTCTTGGAGTCCCTCACAGTCTGCTTCTGTCTTGACTATCCTAAACAGTTTTGCATCATCTGCAAACTTTACTATCTCACTGCTTACCCCTTTCTCCAGATCATTTATGAATAAGTTGAAAAGGATTGGTCCCAGGACTGACCTTTTTGGGGACACCACTAGTTACCCCTCTCCAATCTGAAAATTTACCATTTATTCCTACCCATTGTTTCCTGTCTTTTAACCAGTTCTCAATCCAAGAAAGGACCTTCCCTCTTAGCCCATGGCCATGTAATTTACACAAGAGCCTTTGATGAGGGACCCTGTCAAAGTATACTATATCTACTGGATCCCCCTTGTCTGCATGTTTGTTAACCCCTTCAAAGAACTCTAACAGATTAGTAAGACAGGATTTCCCTTTACAGAAGCCATGTTGACTTTTGTCCAACAAATTATGTTCTTCTACATGCTTCACAATTTTATTCTTTACTATTGTTTCTACTAATTTGCCCGGTACTGAAGTTAGACTTACCAGTCTGTAATTGCCAGGATCACCTCTAGAGCCCTTTTAAAATATTCGTGTCACGTTGGCTACCGTCCAGTCATTAGGTATGGAAGCCGATTTAAAGGATAGGTTACAAACCACAGATAATAGCTCAGCAATTTCCCATTTGAGTTCTTTTAGAACCCTTGGATTAATGCCATCCGGTCCCGGAGATTTGTTAACATTAAGTTTTTCTATTTGTTCCAAAACCTCCTCTAGTGACACTTCAATCCGGGACAGTTCCTCAGATTCATCACCCACAAAGAATGGTGCAGATTCAGGAATCTCCACAACGTCCTCAGCCGTGAAGACTGAAGCAAAGAAATCATTTAGTTTCTCCGCAATGGCTTTATCGTCCTTGATTGCTCCTTTTATAGCTTGATCATCTAGGGGACCCACAGATTTTTTAGCAGGCTTCCTGCTTCTAATGTACTTAAAAAACATTTTGTTATTTCTTTTTGAGTTTTTGGCTAGCTGTTCCTCAAAATCTTTTTTCGCTTTTCTTATTACATTTTTACACTTGATTTGACAGTGTTTATGTTCTCTTCTATTTATCTCACTAGGATTGGACTTCCACTTCTTAAAAGATACCTTTTTGTCCCTCACTGCTTCTTTTACATGGTGGTTAAGCCACGGTGACTCTTTTTTAGGTCTCTTGCTATGTTTTTTAATTTGGGGTATACATTTAAGTTGGGCCTCTATTATGGTGTCTTTAAAAAGTTTCCATGCAGCTTTCAGGGATTTGGTTCTAGTCTCTGTGCCTTTTAATTTCTGTTTAACTAACCTCCTCATTTTTGTGTAATTCCCCTTTTTGAAATTAAATGCCAGGATGCTGGACTGCTGAGGTGTTCTTCCCACCACAGGAATGTACAATGTTATTATATTATGGTCACTATTCCCAAGCGGTCCTGTAACGGTTATATCCTGGACCTGATCCTGCACTCCACTCAGGACTAAATCGAGAATTGCCTCTCCCCTTGTGGGTTCCTGCACCAGCTGCTCAAAGGATCAGTCATTTAAGCCATTGAGAAATTTATCTCCGCTTCTCTTCCTGAGGTGACATGTATCCAGTCAATATAGGGGTAATTAAAATCCCCCATTATTATAGAGTTTTTTATTTTGGTAGCCTCTCTAATCTCCCTTAGCATTTCAATGTCAGTATCGCTGTCCTGGTCAGGTGGTCGGTAATATATCCCTACTGCTAATTTCTTATTATTGGAGCATGGAATTACTATCCATAGCGATTCTATGGAACATGTTGATTCACTTAATATTTTTATTTCATTTGATTCTACATTATCTTTCACATACAGTGCCACTCTGCCACCCACCCGGCCTGCTCTATCCTTTCTATATATTTTATATCCCGGTATGATTGTGTCCCACAGATTTTCCTCATTCCACCAGGTTTTGGTGATGCCTATTTTGTCAATCTCCTCATTTAATACGAGGTACTCTAGTTCACCCAGCTTATTAGTCAGACTCCTAGCGTTTGTGTACAAGCACTTTAAAAATTTGCCACTGCTTATTTGTCTGCCCTTCCCTGATGCATTGGATTCCTTTGTATGCGGTTGTTTGTCTGCCCTGGCCCATGGTTCGCCCTCTCCCCTCCTCTCTTTCTGACTACAGCTTAGAGAATCTCTATCAATGGATTCTCCTCTAAGAGAAGTCTCCGTCCGATTTACGTGCATCTCCGCACCAATTGGCTTTCCCCCATCTTTTAGTTTAAAAACTGCTCTACGGCCTTTTTAATGTTTAGTGCCAGCAGTCTGGTTCCACCCTGTTTTAGGTGGAGCCCATCCTTCCTGTATAGGCTCACCCTCTCCCAAAAGTGTCCCCAGTTCCTAATAAATCTAAACCCCTCTTCCCTACACCATCGTCTCACCATCGACTCTGAAGATCCACCTGCCTACCTGGCCCTGCGCGTGGAACTGGAAGCATTTCCGAGAATGCCACCATAGAGGTCCTGGATTTCAGTCTCTTTCCTAGCAGCCTAAATTTGGCCTCCAGGACATCTCTCCTACCCTTCCCTACGTCATTAGTACCTACATGTACCTCGACCACTGGCTCCTCCCCAGCACTACACATAAGTCTATCTAGATGCCTCGAGAGATCCACAACCTTTGCACCAGGCAGACCAGTGACCATACGGTTCTCCCAGTCATCACAAACCCAACTATCTATGTTTCTAACGATCGTATCACCCACTACTAACATCTGCCTCTTCCTAACTGGCATTCCCTCCCCCTCAGAGGTATCCTCAGTGCGAGAGGATACCGCAACATCCTCTGGGAGGAGGGTACCAACTATGGGATGGTTTCCCTCTGCTCCCATTGAATGCTCTGTTCCCTTGAGACTTTCATCCTCCTTAAGAGCACTGGGGCTCTCAGCCTCGAGGTGGGACAGTACTACAGTGTCCCGGAAAGTCTCATCAACATAGCTCTCTACCTCCCTTAACTCCTCCAGTTCTGCCACCCTGGCCTCCAAAGCCTGAATTCAGTCTCTGAGGGTCAGGAGCTCCTTGCAACGGGTGCACACAGACGCCACCTGCCCACAGGGCAGGTAATCATACATGTTACACTCGACACAATAAACAGGATAGCCCCCACTCTGCTGCTGAGCTTCTGTCTCCATTTTTCTAATGAATAAGTTTAAGTATAAACTGGGATTCTTTTTAAACCTCTGGAGTATAGATTATTCTAAGAGTTATGTTTTAAAGAAGGTCAGAAGTCACTAGTGCCCTCTAAACTCCCTCTCCAAACTCTCCTGTTAGCTGTTCCTGTTCGCGCTCTCCCTGGTCGCTGAGTCACAGGCTTATATAGCTCTGGTAGCCCCTCCCCCTGACTGAGGCTCAGCCAATTAACAGAGGCTTCTAGATTTCAAACCTTTTAGAAGCTCCTTCAAACAAACAAACCAAACACACAAACACAAGCTCAGCACACTGCAAATAACTCCCCCACACACAAACACACACTCCAGACAGCCACTTACCACAAGGGTCCCATTTTTACTCCTCCTTTACCTGGAGAACTCCCTCTCCAAACTCTCCTGTTAGCTGTTCCTGGTCGCTGAGTCACAGGCTTATATAGCTCTGGTAGCCCCTCCCCCCCCCCCCGACTGAGGCTCAGCCAATTAACAGAGGCTTCTAGATTTCAAACCTTTTAGAAGCGCCTTCAAACAAACAATCCAAACACACAAACACAAGCTCAGTTACATGGCTTGTTTTTGTGCAAAAACCTCTTGTGCAAAAAGCATCAGCAGAGAATATGCAAATGACAGCACAACAAATGCTAATGAGCGCTTCATTAGCATACTGTCTGCTGACAAAAGCCTGCAGTGTAGACATAGCCTTAGACTTGCTGCAGTATGGATAGTGCCAAAAGTTGATTTAAGATACTTGAACTTCAGCGACGCAATTAATGTAACTGAAGTTGCGTATCTTAATTCGACCTCATCATGTGGTATAGACAGTCTCCCAGAGCCCTCTTTTCTAATTCTCCTTCTCCAGAGGGTGGAAATCTTTACTAAATACAAGATTTCCCTGGTGTTGCTCAGATCCTTAACTCAATTAGTTTGTTTTTTGGAAAATAAAATGAAAATGTACATGGTTCATTTGAATCTTTGTTCTGGGGTAAGGCTGGGGATGAGGGGTTGAGTATGTAGGCTGCCCTGGGGAGAGAGGACTGTTCTAGCCCTCTCTCACTGCAGCAGCTTCAGGCCAGGTGAGAAGGTCTTCTCCATGGCCACTGCAGCACCACCAGCCCAGGCAAGGGGTGCATGTCCCCCAGATGGGACTAGTCCAGTCTGAACTGCCTACTGAGCTCCCTATCCAGAGCGAGGAATGCAGCAAACTGTGCACTTTCCCCTTTCTCCCTGACAAAGGGGAGCAGCCAACAATGTTCCCATATGAGTCAGAAGGGGGGGCTTCAGCCCCCTCCACCATTCCTAAAAGGGTGCCTCAGGAGTGAGAGGCTCAGTGATCTGGGAGTCCTGACCAAGGGCATGCCCCCACCCAGTCTCTTTCACCTGCCTGCTAATTCTGTCTCTTTTCTGAATGGTTTTATGAGAAGCAATCCCATTCCAGGCACATCCCATTTTCCTGGCACAACCAAACACTTACTTTGCTTTAAGTTGTAAAAGGAAGCTGCATACAGAACATGGTGGTCCTAACTCTTGCCATTTAGGAGGAGTTCTTGAACAAATAGACAAACAGATGGACAATCTCTCTCAAACATATATTAAACATAGATGGATCATATGCTATTGTAGACACCCACCTCATACCATGCCCTCTAAAACCTACATTTAAAATTTTCTGGCTATCCTGCATTCTAGCATAGATGCTATTGAAAGCAAACATTTTGTTTTTCAGAAGATGTTTTACTTCTTATTCTTGCAGATACAATAAAACCATGCACTGGACCCAAGTAAATTAATTGTATTTTTATTTATAAAAAGGAACTATTTTGTGCAAAGTCCAGTTTCCTGGCTTAAACCAGCAGCACAAAACCGCAGTCTGTTGAATTAAATTCATTATTGCAAGAAAAATTTTGTATCATGAATTGATTATAAAAAAATATCAGCATACAGTGTGGGAATCATTGTACAGCAGACTTCCGATAGTCCGGCACCTTTGGAATCCAGGGGGTGCCAGATTATTGGATATGCCGGAGTATCAGGAGGTACTCTGGCAGGGGGGCTGTGATGGGTCGGGGGGAGGGGTCGGGTGGGGAACGGTGCGGCGTGGGACGAACCAGGTGCTGGTGAGGGGCAGCGCTGCGGGACCAACCCGGCAGCACTCCAGCTACTCTGCCTCAGGGCTTTCCCAAGTCCACCGCTGGTCAGGTTCAGTAGCGGCGGACTTGGGGAATCCATGAGGCAGAACAGCTAGGGTGCTGCCAGGTTGGTGGCGCTGCGGGACCAACCTGGCAGCACCCCAGCTTCTCTGCTCCGCACCGTTTCCCCAGGTCCATAGCTGGTCAGTTTTAGCAGCGGCAGCAGCAGACTTGAGGAAGCAGTGCAGAGCAGCTCCAATTGTCTGGCTGGCCAGAGCACTTCTGGGTTCCAGTTGGTGCCGGACTATTGGGAGTATTGGACCACTGGATGCCAGACTATTGGAGTTTTACTTTAATAGATTTTAGTAATAATGTCTTATTACAATTTATTTTTAAAATTGAGCTTTTATGGGAATGGGCAGAGTATTTGAAAAAATGTGTGGGGTGGAGTCTTGACTGTAAAGTAGGTTATAAAGCATGTTTTCAATATGTAAATCAAGATCTCAGGTCACAGGAGTGTGAAAAAACAGTGTGAAAACTGGAATGACACACAGATCATACATGAAAAGATAGTCTGAAAGTTAGCATAATAGTGAGCTATTTTTTCATTATGTAAGGAACACTTCCCAACTCTGTCATTTCTGAGGGGATGGGAGGGGGTCTGGAACAAACTATAAGAAAAAAAAACTCCTCTTGTACCTATCTAAATGTCATCACAGCATATTCAGAACAAAGATGAAAATTCTTTTGCATGTCCAGCTTACAGGCACATGTCACTGAACTACTTCATGTCAAATCTTGTAGTCCATTGGGAAATGTTGAAGATTTCCAACTATCTCATTCTGTTCAATAAAACTCTTGAAGAAGCCAACAAACCTGTCACTTCACAATCTGAAATGCATAAGCAGGTCTGAAGGAAAGTCATTAATAGCAGAAAATGTTTGTCATAATAGGCTGATAAATGAGCTTTCATGCATACTACTCAGGATTCACTGCATTTCAATATGCCTTTTTTAATTACTGAATGTAAATGAATTGACCTTGGGCATGACTTGAATGCTGGCTCAAGATTTCTCAGACAAAGACTTCGTTCATACAGAAATGTCAGTTGGGTGTATTTAAAAGCACTTGAGTTCTGTAATAAATTAAATCTGGGTGGACAGTAAAACCATTTTTATAGCTGTGATTTTTGCTCACAAATCCATTACCTTTTTCCAGTGTTCTCATGATATTTTGCATCTGCACACTGTAGATACTTGTACTCAGACACATGCAAATTAACATACTTTGACCACTACCAAATACTGAAAAATAAAAATAGAATTACGATTTCTCTATGTAAGAAGAGATGCAAAAAAGATAATCATCGATTCATAGTGTAACCATTGTTTAGTTTTCCTCTCCATAGGATGGACTATGAGTTAAAAAATGTTAGTCCTTCATGTGTTGTAAAAATACCCAAATCAACACAAGATCAACCGTCATGAAAACACTTTACTCCTTTCCAGATCTCCTTTACTCCACATCTTTATATATGTAAAGTCTGCCTGATGTTGAACAGAGAGTGCGGAGCCAAATTTGAATGAATTATTTTCTGAAAATCTTAGTTATCCATGTGAGGGGTTTTGTTTTGTTTTGATATTTCCTCAAATACTATACAGTAAAAGAAAGGCCACCTTAAGTCAATGCTCAATATGTAATACTCAGATATACTAACTCTCCAATATCAAAACAAGAAAGTGTTATAGATGTTTTTAGATTCAAGTTTTCCATATGCTACTTCCTACCTGAAAACTACAGTTCTGAGGCCAGAATCAAACCCACACGCGAATGACATCACTGCCCATTAAACAGTAGGGCCCTTACCTTGCTCACTCAGTCTCCCCGACTCTCCCTCACTCATTCATTTTCACCAGACTTGGAACGGCTGGGAAGGGTCCTTTTCAATCAGGTTTTCAGGTGAAAGCTGGACACCGTAGGTCCTTTCTCTGTCTTGACTGCGGTGGTATATTTCCCCTTTAAGGCTTACTTAGCCAGAGGTTTCCCTGCTAAGTGAAAGCAGCTCCACACCAAGTCAGCATGAGAACATTGGTCCATTCCCCTTCCAAAGCATCGGAAGGGAAGGGGGCTATTTAAGCCCATGTCTGTGGGTTAAAAGCCCTGTTTTTTTGTCACTTTGGTTAAGTCCATTGACCAGCTTCTTTGTGCCTGGTAAGCTGATCTCCACAGCAACATGATAATTCAGAGATCACAGCTAATAGCGAATGTTGTCTGTTCACAAATGAGTATTCTTTCATAAAAATTAAAAAAACACTACACACTGTAATTGTGAAATGTAAGTTACCCAAGACATTCAACTATGGTCAACATTCCTTTTCTTTAGCATCAAATATAGTCACCTGCTTTCAGATGAAAAGACAGAACTTTTTAGGCCTTTGGGGAACTATAGAAAAATCATTTACAACATTTACAATTTCCACTTTTTCAGGCCACATAATCTGACCTCTGTATTTATTGTGTATCACCCAGGTTTCATGATGGGATTGCTATGGCATAAACAATCCAGGGCCTTTCACCAATATAAAGAAGGTATCACAAATCTAGAAGGATTCAAAGTTTATGATGTGAGTTAGAATAGCTATGTCCCAGAAAATTTAGATCTAGTGTTCTCAGTTACAGTGGCGGATATAGGGCAGGGCGAGCGGGGTGGCTGCCCCAGGCCTCACGCTTCAATAGGCCCTGAGCCAGCGCCAGGGACAGGGATACCAGGAATTTCCCGGTGGGCCGTCCGCCGAAGGGCTAGCTTGCGGCTACTGGAGGAGGAGGGGGATTGTGACGGGGCGCCGCAGCCCCACACTTTAAATTCCCAGGCACCAGCCAGTACGGGCTATGTGGGGCCAAGGGAGCGCATGTGTGGCATGCTGAAACACCATGCAACAGCTGAGAGGGGAGATGCCCGGGCCTGGTCATGGCTCAGGACTTTAAAACCGTCCGGCCCAGCGTTGCACCGCTCAGTTCGGCACGTTGTCTGGAGCCTGGGCCAGGGTCGTGGCCGCCCTGCAAACTGGAAGGTAGAAGTTGGATGGCAGAAGAAGGGGCTGAGGGGAGGGGGGCAGGTTAGGAGAAGAAAGGGGAAGGCACCAAGGACAGCGTGGAGGAGAGACAAATGCCGGGGGCCAAGTGGAGACAATGAGGAAAATGGCAGGAGGGGAGGTGTCAGTGAGAGTGGGGACAGGGTGATGCTGAGAGAGAAGAGGGTAAGGGCATTGGGGGCTAAAGGGAAGAGTGGGAGGTGCTGGAAGAAGGCTTGAAAGGAGGGATGGGCATGAGGAAGGTGGGGATGGAGCAAGGCATGTGTGAGGGCACAGGAGCATGAGAGGAATGGGGGAAGAGGGTGGTGAGGGGGTGGGCATCAGGAAAAAAGAGAGCAAAGGGCACGGGGCAATGAGAGAAGAGGGAGGCACCAGGAGAGGGCAGGGGTAAGGGAAGGTGCAGGTGCCAGGGTATTCTGGGGGTGAAGCAGAAGGGCAGACACGTGCAGGGGAGGGACCAGCACCAGAGGAGATAGGCAGGGCAGGTGTGTAGAGGGAGATGTTAGGAGAGGGGATGCAGAATGATAGCTCACATGATCAGAGTGGGGCTACTGGAGGAGTGGGCACAGGGGATGCCTTTTTTCTATTTTTTCTCCAAAGAGGGACCCAACAAAATTGTGCTGCCCTGGGCCCCGCAAAACTCTCATCCGGCCCTGCTCAGTTACATAAGACTAAGAGAATTACATAAGAGTCAGAGAATTTTTCTGTGTGCATGACAGATTGGGATGTGTAAGACCTTCTATTGAGGTTGATCAAAGTCAGGAGTTATCCCTTGGCATATCTACACTAGCCCCCTAGTTCGAACTAGGGAGGCTAATGAGGGCAACCGAAATTGCAAATGAAGCGCGGGATTTAAATATCCCGCACTTCATTAGCATGTTCCTGGGCAGTCGCCATTTTGGAAATTGACTAGCCCGGAATAACTGCCCGCGTCTACATGAGGCAGTGAAATGGGAGTTTGAAGTAAAGCCCTTAAATCTAATTAGCTGTTAAACCTCATTCCAGGAGAAATAACAGCAAATTTGAGTTAGGTCTTTACTTGGAACTCCTGTTTCACTGCCGCGTGTAGATGCGGGCAGTTATTCCAGGCTAGTCAATTTCCAAAATGGCGACCGCCCGGGAACATGCTAATGAAGCACGGGATATTTAAATCCCACGCTTCATTTGCAATTTTGGTTGCCCGCATTAGCCTCCCTAGTTCGAACTAGGGGGCTAGTGTAGACATACCCCCTGAGAGAGAGAGAGAGAGCAGGCAGAATAGATTTAATGATTTCCATGTTGAATTTTGACTTGAAGGATGTTAAGTCTGAGAAGTCCAAACTTCAAACAGATCACTAGGCAAGTAATAGTATTGAATAGATTCCCAGACCCCATCCCTGCTTCGCTAATGGTTCTATTGCTTTAGTAGCTAAAAAAAAATAAAGTTGCTGCCATCTTCTGAGAGTTAGGTTGGACTGAAGAATGGAGAAAGGAAAAAATTACTGCAAGAGGCTTTACTGAATTCAGTGGCATAGCCTTTACTTACTGTTGTATTTACCCACCTGCTAGAGGACAAAGCTATGTGCTAGGACCATATTGATCAACTGAGCTCCCAACAGAGAAAGATATTCAAATCCTAAAAATACATTTAAGAAAATATAAAGTTAGAAAAACAAAGTGAAAATTTTACAGCTACTTTGTTCAAAAGATAAAATTTCTAAATTAAAAACTGTTAGGAAATCAGCTAATGTGATACATTTAAGATGTGTGTCACTTTACATTCTATAACTGGCCTATTTCAAGTGGTCCTGAAATACTGACTTCTAATATGTTTCTGTGGTGCACATTATGTTTTGGAACAAGACCATATATTTTATGAAGCAATTTTCTATATTTATTACACAGTCCTGACAGTTTGTACCTGAGCTTGATTATCTTTTGATATTTATACACTGCTAATGGAATCTTCTGTTTGAAGCTGCCACAACAATCATGGATAATGTTCTTAATTCTACAATAAGATTCTTACAGTGAAAATGCTTGTAATCTGTATCTCTCAAATTTTTAATCTCATAGGGTAAAAATAGAATGGTAGAAGGTGAGAAAGAGAGAGCTGTCTGGCAAATAAATTAAAAAGGGAGAAGTCGATTGTAATGAAAACAAAAATATATGAAGCACGCATAATGAACTCAATATCGTTGGTATAAAAAATAGGTGAGTTGGTGTTTAAAACTACTGCAGGATCCAGTTAAAAGACTTCTGTTGAAATCTTCAGACTTTTCAATGACATATTATATATACAAAATACAGGACTATGTAGCACTTTAAAGACTAACAAGATGGTTTATTAGATGATGAGCTTTCGTGGGCCAGACCCACTTCCTCAGGTCTGGCCCACGAAAGCTCATCATCTAATAAACCATCTTGTTAGTCTTTAAAGTGCTACATAGTCCTGTATTTTGTTTCAGCTACACCAGACTAATACGGCTACATCTCTATCAATATTATATATACAGCTTTAACAAAAATGGCCTAAACATTTAAGTAGGTGTTCTATGTATGATTCTCTCCCATTGACAGTGAAGGGCCACATGAATGTAACATCTCTGGTACAAGAGACCCCCGACTTGCAACGCGATTGGTTCCGGAGGTAGACAATGGACAGGAGAAAGAAAGTATCATTCCCATTTGAAAGAGGGAGAACTATGATAGGGAGAGAAATAGAAATTAAGATTTTCAATAAGTTCCCAGTGAGGTTTTCAAATGAAGCTAGAGCTAGTTGTACATTTGCCAAAGGAACAGTTTTCCACTGGAAAATGCTGATTCAAAGTTGAAATAGTCCATAGGAAAGTCCTCCTAATTCTGACAAACTCCAGGACTGTTCCATTCTGTACTAATTAAAGTGGTAGATATTTTTAATAACCTTATGTTAATCTGGAAACAAGTATTTAAGAAATTAAAAACAGTTGCTCTTAAGAGTTTTTATTCTTGTTTTGTTCCAAATGTCAGTTTCATACCACCAGGAAACTCTTTTTCCACAAAATTTAATAAGATTTTTCTCTTGGCATTTATAAAAGTAGCAGCCATTTAAATTTTTTTACTGGAATAATTTTACTAACTATATAATAAAATGTTTAAAATATGTTATACTTAATTGTAAGTACAAAATACATGAAATACATTTTAAAATAGAAGTATTAAGATCAAAATAGATCATTTCCAAAAAAACAGAAAATGTTTAGTTTTGAGTTTTTCATAATGAAATATTTCATTTTTTCCAAAAGGATTTCTTTCAGAATTCCCATGTCACAGGATATTTTAAATTTTGATTTTTTATTAAACACTGATTTTTTTAAAAAAATTTCACTGATTTCCAGAGAATGGGAATTTCATGGTCATCTAATTTGGATTCAATGTGAATTAGTTGCATAACAGCATTTGAAAATCCTGCTAGCTAGCTAAGTATCTTTGAGAATCCCTTACTTAAGTGACATACCAAAAGTCTTATAGGAAACTTATAGGAAAAACAGTAATTTATCACAGATCTTTCAAGTCCTAATCCATATGTATCACTAAATTTAAGGTAAAAAAACACATTTTCATATTTAATCATAAACAATGTCTATTTGCTTATTTCAGAAATGGAATACTCACCTAATTATTTATATAGTGCTTTTCATTCCTTCCCCCACAAGATAATTTGCTACAGATAACAGAAAGTTTTATTTTGAGTGGAGGGTAGAGTGCCATCCTTTTTCTGGGCCCCCCACTACAAAAAGGATGTGGACGCATTGGAGAGGGTCCAGCGGAGGGCAACCAAAATGATTAGGGGGCTGGAGCGCATGACTTATGAGGAGAGGCTGAGGGAGTTGTTTAGTCTAGAGAAGCGAAGAGTGAGGGGGGATATGATAGCAGCCTTCAACTTCCTGAAGAGAGATTCCAAGGAGGATGGAGAGAGGCTGTTCTCAGTAGTGACAGATGGCAGAACAAGGAGCAATGGTCTCAAGTTATGGTGGGAGAGGTCCAGGTTGGATATTAGGAAAAACTATTTCACTAGGAGGGTGGTGAAGCACTGGAATGGGTTACCTAGAGAAGTAGTGGAGTCTCCATCCCTAGAGGTGTTTAAGTCCCGGCTTGACAAAGTCTTGGCCGGGTTGATTTAGATGGGATTGGTCCTGCCTAGAGCAGGGGGCTGGACTTGATGACCTTCTGATGTCTCTTCCAGTTCTATGATAAGGGGATGGTTTGAGAACATGATCTTGGTAACTAATTGACCATTCATTATCAGTGGGAAATAGGTCAATGGAGTTACTATAGAAAACTTTTTGGGTGTCTGGCTGGTGAGTCTTGTCCACATGCTCATGGTTTAGCTGATCGCCATATTTGGGGTCGTGAAGGAATTTTCCTCCAGGGTAGATTGGCAGAGACCCTGGAGGTTTTTTGCCTTCCTCTGTAGCATGGGGCACAGATCACAGCTGGAGGATTCTCTGCATCTTGGGGCCTTCAAAGTATTTGAAGGCTTCAATATCTGAGACATAGATGAGAGGATTATTCTAAGAGGGGTGGGTGAGATTCTGTGGCCTGCACTGTGCAGGGGGTCAGACTAGATGATCATAATGGTCCCTTCTGACCTTAAAGTCTATGAGTCTATGAATATTTTAAGAAAAATATGTGGAACCATCAGACAATCAGTAGGGACTCACTGAAATAATAAGGAAATAATAATCAAAATAATCAAGGAACAACTTTAATTATTCAGTTTTATTTATTCTATTACTGAATTCAAGAAATACTGCAAAACTTCCCTCTTCAAAGAAAGCTTTTCCACCATGATAATGACATTTACAACACCGACACTCCCTAATCTTCTGGAAGAAAGTTAATAAAATAAAATAAAATAAAATAAAATAAAATAAAATAAAATGGGGCCACCCCAAACAGGAATTTTACCCCCCAAAAGAAAAATGTGCCAGTGAATGCATTAATTCCACTAGCAACCTGGCAATTAAAATCCATATCACATGGAAGATGGGCAAAAAATATGGTGATGAGTGGTAGTATAGAACACTATGATAAATATATACATAACATAGATTGCAAGAACAATTTTAAGATATTCTAATATAGCAAGATGGCAAGATGAAGATGAAGCATAATAAATATTTAAAATATGCAAGATAACCACACAAAAAACTTGTATTTGTTCCCTTTTACAATGAATATTCAAAATGCATCCTTATAATAAACCTGCCTAAGCACAGGGAAGCTTTACCATCATAGTCTGAGGGGACTATATTTTCTAAGGCAAACCCATAATTCACTTACTTCTCAACTATTTGGTTCCTTTATCATATAATAGTTCATATTAAATATGATGTTGTAAATCTGCTCCTTTTACTATTTTTAAGTATGGCTACGTCTAGACTGCATGCTTGTTTCAACAGAAGCAAAATGCAGGACAATGTAGCACTTTAAAGACTAACAAGATGGTTTATTAGATGATGAGCTTTCGTGGGCCAGACCCACTTCCTCAGATCAAACAGTGGAAGAAAATAGTCACAACCATATATACCAAAGGATACAATTAAAAAAAATGAACACATATGAAAAGGACAAATCACATTTCAGAACAGGAGGGGGATGCGGGGGGGGGAGAGGAAGGAAGGTAAGTGTCTGTGAATTGATGATATTAGAGGTGGGGAGAGTGGGATGTTTGTGAGTTAATGGTATTAGAGGTGATAATTGGAGAAGCTATCTTGGTAATGGGTAAGATAGCTTGAGGCTTTGTCGACAGATATTGTCAACAAAGCCTTTGTCAAAAAAGAGCGCCTAGTCTACAATCAGTATGGTCGACAAAGCAAGCCACTTTTTTGAAAGAGTCTAGACGCTCTCTGTCGAAAAAGCAGTTTGCATGCAATAGCGCCTTTTTTGAAAGAGTATTTTTGAAAAAAGGCGTTATTCCTCATAAAATGAGGTTTATCGCTGTCGACAAAACTTCTGCATTCTGTCAACTTCCTGTCAACAGAACACAGTGGTGGTGTAGACGCAGGTATAGTTTTGTCGACAAAAGCCAACTTTTGTTGACAAAACCCTGTAGTCTAGACACACCCAAAGACTCCTTAGGTTCAGTGTTAAGTAGAAAAAAGATTTCTCTTGGAATGTGATGAATCTGAAGGAAAAGTTAAATTGCAGCTATGATATTCTACACTAATAATGTGTCTGTGGTGTAATGTCTATTTCCAACTACTTGGTCTCATGATGTAGTAGAAATAAAACAATCATTGGCTGATTAGCTTGTGTTTTCATTGATATTTGGACATCTATTGCAGAGAGTTAACATTTTGCTAACACTCCAACAATGCAGTAATTTTACCTTATCCAGACACACAGCACTTTAGAAAACCTTAACCTGCAAGAAGTTCAAATCAATCCTGGGGGCTTAATGTGCTGCTTCTTTAGATAAAGCATTCAACTCACACGGTTTACAGACCTAGAGCAGGCCTGCACAACTCGGAAAGTGGCGAGGTCCATATTACTCCAAAGAAAACAGCTGTGGGCCTCAAGAGTAGATTTTGAGGGTGGGGGAATGATACTTTATTAAGACTTTTTCAATTAAATCAGGCCTGCACAACATACGGCTCCCAATGCCCTTACCCTCTACTCTCCCAGCATCACCCTGTCCCCCTCTCCCACTGACGCCTCCCCTCCTGCCTTTTTCCTCATTGTCTCCACTTTGCCCCCTGGCATTTGTCTCTCCTGCACCCTGCCCCTTGGTGCCTTCTCCTTTCTCCTTACCTACCTCCCTCCCCTCAGAACAAGTCCCTTCCCCTCCCCTACCTGGCTTCTGCCTTCCAGTTTGCAGGGCTGCCGGAGCCTTTTTGAATCCGGCGATCGCCAGCCGTGATGTCACTACTCCACATCATGCCAGAGTCCTGGTGTCTACTGGCATCCCACCCTTTGGCTCGCGCCCTCCCTCCTCGCACCGGAGCTGCATGCAGTCAGCCAGGCGGTGAGAATCGCCACTCTTCCCCCGCCCTGGTGGCGCTCCGCTCCTCTGCCCAGCTGGCGGATCAGATGGGGCTGCACAGCCCATAGTCATCACGGGCCGCACAGTGAGCCCCCGTGGCCCATGCGTTGTGCAGGCCTGACCTAGTGAAACTATGTGCATATGTCAGCCGGTGGTCAGGGCAGTGCGTTGTATGCGTGTGTGTGCAAGTGTGTTATATACCCGAGTCTTCAACTGCTAGAACTCAAGGTTCCTTCGCAGCGGGCAGCCTAGGGAAGGCCGACGGACGCTCCAAAGTTTTACGTCCGTGTCTTTAGCTCCTAGGACCGGGTCCCTTCACAGCGGGCAGCCTACAGGCTGACAGATGCCCCAAAGTTTGCAGGGAGAGCTTATTTCATCCATGTCTTTAGCTGCTAGGACCGGGGTCCCTTCGCAGAGGGCAGCCTAGGGATGGCTGACGGATGCCCCAAAGGGTCTATCCCGTGGAGGCGACAGGACCCAAACGCCCAGCTCTCCCTCACTGTGTCTGCCCTATGACCGGCTGGAGTTCTTTTAAATTGTGCTTGGTTCTGTTACAGCAATTGAAGGAGTCAGGTAAAAGCTTAAACAGTTACAGTTTATTAAAGAAGCTTATAAATCATATGGTTACAATCACTATTGCTCTATTTCTTAACTGCTAGCAAATATAGATCTTAAAAATGGTTACAAAGAAAATAAAGATAGAAAATAGAAATAATGGTACCAAGTGACAGCTTAATCTTTAAAGAGCTCTAAGTCTATGTGTACACTTAAGACAAAGGACACATCCAGGTACAATTTTTACCCTCTTCTGTGCCTCTTGACTCCAGCGTATCAGTCCAGGGCCAGTCCCTCAATTCCTAGGGAAGATGAATACGAGGCGGGCATCCCCATGGAACCTCGGGAGGCCAATCACCTAACCTGACCAGCAGATAAATGGTAGATTGACACTCAGAGTAAGTGTGCTTCTAGACCCATCTTTATACCCATAGGGGCCCGTATCCTCTTTCTTATCTAAGATGCCAAATTGTGTTGGTCCATCTTTGTGACGCCAGTTCTTACAAGGGAGTTTCAAGTTAATTTACACTTGCAAGAGAGATAACTAAATTGTGAGTACTGGACATTCTTTACTGGGTGGGAGATTCCTCCCCCCCGCAGACGAGTGTATGTTCGTATTAATATAGGTGCCAGCCAAGGCAGTTCTCGCAGCCTTGAGGTCAACAATTGGCGTATCTCTGTTTACAGCCATTCAAGGTCACTGTGAGCTAGCATATCCGGGCCTCCTGTCAAGGTTTCAAAGACTATGCTGATTTTACTGCTCTGTGTGTGCCCTGTATGCTCCAGGCAAGCAAGATGGAGGTTACGGGTGGGTTCCTGTCTGGCTACAGCATATCAGAAGCTCAGTACTGACAACTCCCTTCAGTTTCCCAAGCATTTAAAAATAGGTATTACATTTACCTGCTGGGCACATAAATTTCCCCTGTGAAGAGCTGGACCCAGGTAATCATTAACACTTTAAAAAGAACTTTATTAAAACTACTAAGTCATATATGTAATACGTGTATGTGTCATGGGCAAACTTTCTATTAACAATAAAGCTGGTTGACAATTGAAATTCCCATTCCACAGAAAATTAAATGGATGAAGATGAGGAAATGTCATTCACTTGAACTTTTTTTGAAATGTTTCAGAGGCTTCTCAAGACACGGGGAGCTCTGGGAGCCAAAGAAGTATTGACTCTGAGGCAGACTGCTGCAGAGGTGGGGATTCTGCAAGCACAGGCTGCCCAAGTAGCAACAAGCCTGGAAATCTGGGCTGATGACAGTCTGGGCAGGTGTGCTTGGAGGAAGACAGGCAGATTTCCATCAGAATTCTTTTCTGTACAGGCAACCAAAAAAACACAAGATAGGTCATACAGAGGAGGAAAAAAAGACTATTGCTCAAATCTATGCATTGCCATCTTGCTAATTTATTTTCACTGGCAGTAAAATTACCAATAGCTGATGCAACTTGTAAATCACTGTTCTTCATTGAGATAGGTAGTATATCTTTTTATATAGGCTCTTCTCTTGATGGAGCATTAAAAAAGTGAGGAGTTTATAGTGGTCATATCTGACCACAGGTTTCTATCTCAAATGAACATACTTGTGCCTGCAAGGTTGCAGGATCAATGTGATAGAGAAAATCCTTCCTAGAATTTGTGCTTATACTTTATTGATAAAAAATACTGCATTGCAGGTAGTTGAATGCAGAAAAATATACAGGAAAGAACCATGTTTTAAATATGCAGTAGCTCTTTTAAATGCTTTAGAATTAGCAGTTTTCTAGTTAGTTTTCACTCATTCTTAGTCAAAGAGCAAAAGTAATTTATCTTTTGTTCTATGACTCACCTTTCCCATAGAAAATTCTCAATGGGTGGCACAGTAGCTGTAAATTGGATTCCTTTCCTCCCTGTCTCTCAACACCAGCAAATGAGTAAAATCTGTTGTCTCCTTTGAATTTGCCATGTTGGCTGAATTGCTCTCATCCAAATGTTTACTCACAGACGTAGGTTTTTCATAATGACTGTTTAATAAAAAGGTTGTTTTATTCATGTGTTGAAGAAAAGAACTGGGATTTTGATAGGAGTTGCATACAGAAAGCTATTGGGGAAAAAAACTTTGTTGGAAGAATTCCATGCAGAGAATCCTAATATGCTGTTTTTGGAATCATCATTAATATATTAGTTATGAAAGGAATTATGCATCAGAACACAGACCACTTCACTGAGAAATAAAAGATCTGTAGCATTTTTTCCATTACTGAACCAAAGAGTCCATAGCTGACCTAGGAATGAGACACAGGAAGCATAACTCTAAGTCCCACTCTGGTCACCAATGTGCATTCCTGCACAAAGGAATCTAGTAGCATAGCCAAGTTATTTTACCATGAAAATGAACACAGCCCTGAAGAAAGATAGCAGAATTCCCTCTGTCTTCACAGACATCTATTATACTAAAAATCAAACTTGTTGAAAATATTAGCATAACTCATTGAACTTTGACTACACAAAAGACACAAGTCAAATTTTGAAAAAATTGGGAGGGGAAGAGGGGTTGTGGTTTTCTATACGAAAGGGGATTAACTCAAGAGTTTAAAGACAATTTCATTATTTTGTAGAAACCATCCCATGATATTAGAATTTGTGGAGCTGTTCTTGTACAGGTTACATACCTTTTGGATATACCTGTTTTTGTCCAATCAGTTTCTCAGCATGCCAACAAAGAAAAGAAAAACTAATTTTTTTGATATCTCATGCTAAGCAAAATATGTTTACTGTGGATGTTTAATCTAAAAGGATTTCTCACCCAACCCTTCCTATATAAATAACCATTTCACATATATTATAGGATCACATAACCAGTGGAAAACTTATATTACACAAAAGTCAGAAGCAGTATTGTGTTTAGTGATTCTGTTTCCTCTTCACTATTAATCTCAGCTTTATTCTCTTATTCTGTTGCACTAAATTAGGGTATGTCTACACCACAAAGTTAATTCGAACTAACAGCCGAATTAACTTTAATAGGCGCTACACAGGCAAACCGCTAGTTCGAACTTAATTCGAACTAGCGGAGTGCTTAATTCGAACTAGGTAAACCTCATTCCACGAGGACTACTGCCTAGTTCGAATTAAGTAGTTCGAATTAAGGGCTGTGTAGCCACTTAATTCGAACTAGTGGGAGGCTAGCTCTCCCCAGCTTGCCCTGGTGGCCACTCTGGGCACCACCAGGGAAACTCGTCTGCCCCCCTCCTGGCCCCGGAGCCCTTAAAGGGGCACTGTCTGGCTACGGTGCCCGTGCCAGGTGCAAGCCTGCCAGCACCCAGCCAGCAGACCCGTGCACCTGGCACGGCACGAGCCAGCCACACACTGCCACCCAGCCCTCTGCCTCTTCCCGGGACTTGGCTGGCGGCTCCCAGGAGCCTGCCCGGGGCTGCAAGAGGCGGGCGCCCGCCTGGTCTTGTGCAGTCATCGTGGACCTCATCCAGGTTTGGGGGGAAGCCTCCAACATCCACGACCTCCGCACTAGGCACTGGAAAGTGGCCATCTAGGGCAGGATAGCTGCCAGCCTGGCCACCCAGGAGCAAGTTTGCATGAAAATCAAGGTGGTCCAGTGAGACCCTGACCCTGAGCCCTGAGCTTAGAACATAAAAACATAAGAATGGCTGTACCAAAGGTCCATCTAGCCCAGTAGTCAGTCTGCCAACAGCGGCCAACAGTAGGTACCCTGGAGGGGATGGACTGAAGACAATGACCAACCCATTTGTTTCATGCCATCCATCTCCAGCCTTCCACAAACAGAGGCCAGGGACACCATTTCTACCTCCTGGTTAATACTACTCCATGGACCCAACCTCCATGAATTTATCTAACTTCTCTTTAAACTCTGTTCTAGTTCTAGCCTTCACAGCCTCCTGCAGCAAGCAGTTCCACAGGTTGACTATTTGCTTTGTGAAGAAGAACTTTCTGTTATTAGATTGAAGCCTGCTACCCATTAATTTCATTTGGTGTCCTCTAGTCCTTCTACTATGGGAACTAATGAAGAACTTTTCTTTATGCACCCTCTCCACACCACTCATGCTTTTATAGACCTCTATCATATCCCCCCTCCATCTCCTCTTTTCTAAGCTGAAAAGTCCCAGTCTCTTTAGCCTCTCTTCATATGGAACCTGTTCCAAACCCCTGATCATTTTAGTTGCCGTTTTCTGAACCTTTTCCAAGGCCAAAATAACTTTTCCGGGATGAGGAGATCACATCTGTACACAGTACTGAAGATATGGTGTACCATAGTTTGATACTTCCCCTCTTCCTTCTTCCCCTGGCTTCCCCCTTCCAGCTCCCTCCTCCCACGTTTCCTCCTCCCCTCTCTCACCCTCTCTTTTCCCCTCTCCCACCTCCTTTTCCCAGTCTCCACGAGTTTTGTTCAATAAAGAGAGTTTCTATTTTTGAACACACGTGTCCTTTATTTTGTACATCAGGTAGGGGGGCTAGGGAGGGGTACGTGGAAGGAGGTGAGGGAGGAATGGGGTACGAGCCCCCAATGGGGAGGACTGGGGTGGCTTTGCGGGATCCTTGGGGTGGAAGCTCTCCTGCAGCCCCCCGATTGCCCCCCCCCAGATGGCAGCCTGTGGCAAGTGCAGC